>NC_088398.1:5670398-5970398 GCF_034236695.1 Oncorhynchus nerka
CACACACACACACACACACACACACACACACACAGTCAAAAGACAGCATGTCATAAATGGCTGGCAGATGTCACCATGGTGTTACAGTTGTGTAATTCTTGTGAAACACTGTCCTTCTACTTGTCTAACACTTAGATGGGTACTTGAACCAAATGAATGCAGTTTAGACTCCCTTGTACATCCAAATGTTTAGATAATAGCTTAGGGCCGGTAGGACCTGTAGGGCTGACTAGTGATGACAGTAACAGGATATACATATGATCACAGTGAGGCGTGGGTCAATAAGTTAGGGTGACACTCTGGAACTGGGTGTGTTGAGAGTGCCACAGGAAATGACATCACAATTACACAGGTGACAGTTAGTTACGTAGGTGGCATACCTGTGGTGTAGGGTTCACTGTTGTTCTGCCCACAGTTCCTCATCTTGACCGGAGACAGGCAGAGAGGCTTGACCACCTTGTGAGTCCCTTCACACCAGTAGGAGGTGCAGAGAGCCAGGATGGACAGGGCCAGAGCCAGAGTGGTCAGGGTCAGGGACAGCAGGGAGCGGGACCGACGAGACATGTTCTCCAACATGGCCACACCGGGAGGAGGGGAGAGGGTAAGAGAAGGTCAAGAAGGAGGGATAGGGCAGGAGGAGAGGAAGTGTGTAGAGACTCAGGGCAGGGGAAGGAGAAGAAGAGGATGAAGAAAGAGATGGACAAAGGGAGGTAGATGGGATATGAGTATCAACAGCAGTATGTGAGGATGAGGTTGTTATTGGAGATGTAGAGGATGATGAAGAAGATGATGACAGTTCTGGTGATAGATTGAAATCAGTGAAAGATAGTTTCAAAAAGAAAAAACAGAGTAAAAAACAAGACAAGATAAAAAACAATGTAGAGAAAAGATTAGAAAATGGGGACAAAGGGAAAGCAACAATAGAGAGAGAAGGGGAAAGAGAGAGAGTCGGATAAGATTCTGTCAAGGTAAAAGAGATGGACAGAAGGGACAAATGAACAGAGGAGAGGGGTCACACCAGGAGAAAAGAAAGGGATGGAAGGAGGACATGTCTGTCCAACCAGGACTGAAGGTTTATGCTGTTATAGATTCCTAGGGCTCTTCACTCTAACCATTCAACAGTAATGGGAGTCAATAGATCCCTAGTCCCTAGCCGCCTTTCATCATAAACTTTAGAGAGCTATCGGATATGCTATCTAGATCTCTGTCGCCTAACTTTTCACTCTAGTCCTACAGTGAGTTTTGATCATACAGACTTGATACAGATACTATCAGATCCAGCCGTAAAATGTATCATCAAATGTAGAGATATTATTGGAATACATTCTGCTTTGGCGTACAAGTGTTTTCCGTATGATCACATCTTAGGGCAGATACAGTATATCTTACTCACAGTAATGCTCAGGGTGACAGGTCGTACAGGTCCAAGAGTTCACTGTGTGTTTGCATATGGTTATGGAGTAATCCATACCGTTCTGTGACCTGTACCACGTTATTAACTTTCTACTTCCTGATTAAGAGGTTCTGGCCTGCCTCTACATCTCACGGCATCCTCCTTACGACTTAAAGTAGAGGAGGAATAAAATGGAGGGAATAAAATGTAGATTACTTTTTTTGATGAAATCATTAGTTAAGCCTCTGATCTAAATCATTTTTCTGGTATTCCATGTTAATCTGCTCTAATCTGTTTGTGTTAGGTGTGTTAGAGTGTGAAACCCACTCTGGCTCTCTCTCCTGGTCTCTCTCTCACACTGTTTGCAATCCCTGCAATGTTAACACAGGACAGATTAACCAGTTAGTATGACTGCCGATCACTGTAATATCACTAGAATCTTCAAGTCAGTCTCCGTGGGAAGTATGGGTGCTGAAGGACCACCTGAAAAATCTGAAAAAAATAGTACTAGTTTTACTAGTTCTGTATTTATCGGACCGATATAGCCGCCTGTAACGCAGGCAAAAACCCGCACCCCCAAACTACTTCCTAAAAACTGTTAACCCCGGCTATGTCCGGTGAAAAACTTTTCCGATTTGCAGGTATTGTTTACAAAGCCCATTATATTCAAGTTTAATACCCAACACATTCTGTAGCAGTCAATAAACTGAAATCCATTGGCATAACAAATGGGCAATAAAAAATGCTAAACACAAAATGACCTACTGTACGTTAAAAACACAGTGGCATTTCACTATACCTGCATTTCGCAACACCCACAATAAAATCTGATACAAATGTGTATGCGACCAATAAAATGTGATTTTCCCTATAATCAGTTACCAACAGCAACATTCTCTTTCAGTCATTTCAGTTGCAATTTTTCAACTTTTTTGAAAGGAAGGACTGGACAGTACAAGACATATAAACAACCATCCTGAGCGCATCAGGAAGTACATCATTCTTTTCTCCATGTCAAACTCTTAACAGCTTACTCAGTTCTAGGAACTACTAATTCTTAGCCTGAAATTTGGCACCAAATCGAAACTGCATCGTTGCCTCACTACAAAAGAAACAGAAGTCTATTTTTCTCTTGAGACAACATCCATCACTACAATGCAATCTTTCTACTTCCAGCTGACATTAATTTTCCTCCATCACAGGCTTTCCTTCCTATCCTCTTTCATATTTTTCTCAGTCCTCTACGATTTGCTGAGACATTTATGTTGACCAACCAATAACTTTGCACACATTTTTTGGTATTTTTGTTATCCCTGGTTTAACCCAAGTACTCCGCACTACTCCTCTCTCTAATACCCCTTTGTCAGAATGAGCAGTTTTGACCCTTACCTCTCTGACCTGATGCTCCCCTCTCTCTTTATCCTCCTTTCCCACTCTCTCTCATGCTCCAGGGTGAGTGTGATTCCCCCGCCACACGCCTCCTTTTTATGTCTTTCTTGGGAATTTGTGTCACAGACCCATCCCGAATCCATGTAATCCCTCTAAGTCCATCTGTTACTGTACTTTCTCCCATATCAGTCTCCCTCCCTCCCTAGTACCCCCTCTACTTTCTTGACTAACCTCAACTCAACTTTCACCCACTCTTGGCACCATCCCATGTCATTACAGTGTTTGTGTTTGAATTGTTGCACTCATCTCAATCGGTGTGGGGTTATATTTAGTGTAAGTATCCTAGCCGGACAGGTTATGACCCCTGTGCAAAGCCAAATCCTGACATTTTCCTATTAATGTCTATAATTGTCTGGAGACAACACAGGGGACAGAGTGGGTTTACTTTATATAGTCACGATTTATTTACATTGGGTTATGTACAGCAAAACAAACAAGAAATTAGCAATGACAACATTGGTTTAGGCAAGAAAGGAGTATAAACAATATTGTGTGTGTGTGCGTTTGAACTGAAAAGGGCTAAAGACTTAACCCCAGGCTTGAGATTTACAGTAATGTAGAACAAGCTTCCCATCGCTGCCAAAACACTGAAAAACACAGAGGATAAGAGTTACTCTTTTAGAAGAATAGGAAAGGGAGCACAAAACATCAGATGAAGTATTTAGCGGGTATTTAATAGGGACGGTCAAGGCCATGGGTCAAGAGGGGGTCAAGTGGACACTATCACCCTGACCCTTAGACCAGGAGAACTGTGCCTGATAAACCTTTAGCCTTTACCCAAGTGTTAACAGGTCTGAAGAGAATTAGATAGTAAGTCATATGTGATGCTGGCTCTGTCATACAGGCTTGCAATGAGAATAGTGGAGCTTCTGCCAAACATCTATACAGTCCCTTCTGATCTGTAAACACTGAAGGGGTAGCCTTGGGCTAGAGGCTATTTTGTAACCAAATTCTCAGAATCACCTCACATCTTTTCTCACATAGTCTTGTTTATTATATTACAGACACCTTAATGCATACTTTTAAATGTTATTATGAGCTAAACATAAAACTAAAACATTTTCCTTGTTACTAGCCTCTCAATGGCTAATACATAGCATCAGCAATCCAGGGTTTATATACATCCTTGGTGAATAATCCAGGCCTGTATTGACATAACACATACAGTAGTGTACTGGCCCCAGGGAACAGTAGTCACTGTGAAGATAAGAACAGCTCCATCTCACAGGGAACTGCTCACTTAGACCTCCCTCCGGTGGTCAACTAACTTACCACAGGACAAATAGATAACAGAAAAACTGCATTTCCCAAGGCCTCCAGAAATTATTTCAAATGAAAAGTACTCACTTCAAACAGGACTCCTACTTCCTGATCAGGCGAGGGAGAGAATGACTGGTTGACGTAAATGAACTGTGTGGAGACAGAGATTTTCTTTATTGTTTATTATCTATTTCACTTGCCAATAAAGCCCATTATGTGTGTGAGTGAGTGAGTGAGTGAGTGAGTGAGTGAGTGAGTGAGTGAGTGAGTGAGTGAGTGAGTGAGTGAGAGAGAGAGAGAGAGAGCAATGGGTGTTTAGAATCATTGAACAAGCTGACGCACTATAGTCCCAGATCAAAGGCCACAGTGGGTGCATATCAAGGGGCCAGGATGCTTTCTCCAGTTCATACCTCAGTCACAGACAGAAGGGGTAGTCCAGACATGTCACAGGGGCTATAAAGCTGAAGCATCCGTTAAGAACGGTCAAACAGGGAAATGGTTCCAATCGTTTTTCCACAAGTCATATCTCTTAGGGGATTTCTAGAAACACTTAAATGAAGGGCTGCGTTTCATGTAGGCTTACCCTGGCATGACACTTTAATAACCATGTCAATATCTCTCAGACAAGGTTACTTTTATCAATATATTCACCTCTATTTATCCTCAGATTCTAATATGCTAATTAGCATCAGACTAGGCCCCCTGCAAGACTACAAATCCCTGCACGCTTCTGAACGGCATCTCTAGCTGGCACCTTTGCTAACAGGTACATTTTAAGAAATGTTGCCAATTTATTAATTACAACATTTAGCTAACATTGCAATGAGCAATGAGCTATGATGTGGGCGTGCCCCAAGGGTCAATACTGGGGCCCCTCCTGTTCAGCCTGTACATTAATGATCTGCCTTCTGTCTGTACTGGGTCTGAAGTTCAAATGTATGCAGATGATACAGTGATATATGTGCATGCAAAGAGCAAACAACAAGCTGCACAAGAACTCACTACTGTAATGGTCCAGGTTACAAAGTGGCTCAGTGACTCGTGTTTGCATCTCAATGTGAAAAAAAACTGTTTGCATGTTCTTCACAAAGAGGGCAACAGATGCTACTGAGCCAGATGTCTATGTGTCAGGGGAGAAGCTCCAGGTGGTATCCGATTTTAAGTACCTTGGCATCATACTTGATTCCAACCTCTCTTTTAAAAAGCATGTGAAAAAGGTAATTCAAATAACCAAATTCAACCTAGCTAATTTCCGATTGATATGAAATTGTTTGACTACAGAGGTAGCAAAACTGTACTTCAAATCTATGATACTCCCCCACTTAACATACTGCTTGACTAGTTGGGCCCAAGCTTGCTGTACAACATTAAAACCTATTCAGTCTGTCTACAAACAGGCTCTCAAAGTGCTTGATAGGAAGCCCAATAGCCATCATCATTGTCACATCCTTAGAAAGCATGAGCTCTTGAGTTGGGAAAATCTTGTGCAATACACCGACGCATGTCTTGTATTCAAGATCCTTAATGGCCTGGCTCCCCCTCCACTCAATATTTTTGTTAAACAGAAAACCCAGACATATGGCAGCAGATCCACAAGGTCTGCCATGAGAGGTGACTGTATAGTTCCCCTAAGGAAAAGCACCTTTAGTAAATCTGCATTCTCTGTGAGAGCTTCCCATGTCTGGAATACACTGCCATCAGACACACATAACTGCACCACATATCACACTTTCACAAAATGCTTGAAGACATGGCTAAAGGTCAATCAGATTTGTGAACATGGTCCCTAGCTGTGTGTTGCCGCTTTCCATGTTGTCTGTTGTCTGTAGCTTGTGAGGTGTGGAAACACTTTGTTGCTTTTATGAATTTTGTCTTGCTGCTTTTTGTTCTATGTTGCTCTGTCTGTATGCTACGTCTTGCTTGTCCTATGTTGCTCTGTCTGTATGCTATGTCTTGCTTGTCCTATGTTGCTATGTCCTGCTTGTTCTATGTTGCTATTGTCTATATTGTAATTGTTTTTAATAACCTGCCCAGGGACTGCGGTTGAAAATTAGCCGGTTGGCTAAAACCGGCACTTTTACTGAAACGTTGATTAATGTGCACTGTCCCTGTAAAAATAAAAAATAAACTCAAACTCAAACATTAGATAATTACTCCAGAGATTCTTAACTTTGCCTCAATTCGGCATTTGTAGTTCTTTATAATAGCCACATTAGCAGATAATTAGCATTTCATTTATTGGGGGGTAAATACAGGCAAATAAATTGATAAAAGTCACCATCTCTGAGAGAAGTTTACACGGTTATCAAAACGTCACACCAGAGTAAACCTACACAAAACACAGCCTTTATTTTAAGAGTTTCTAAACTCCCCTATGGGAAAAATGAATGGTGGAAAAACAATTGGAACCATTTCCCTGTTTGACCGCTAGGTTTTATGGGTATAATGACTCATACTATGATAGTCTATAGGATCGTCCTAGGCTTTACTTGCTCCCACTGTAAAACGACACAGATGAACCATCTTAGGTTAGTGCTAAACATATCTTTGCCTCATTGGTGCATATACCAGAGGTATCACCTGTCCACTTCCTCTAGCTGAAGGGAAGGAGGCAAGAGACAACTATTGAGAAGCACGCACACAATAACTCACCAGCTGTTCATTGGCCTCCATCTTGAGGAATCGAGAGATGAATTGAGAGAGTGATTGCACTGTCCTCCCTTTCTCTACAGACCATTTCTTTGTCTTCATGATGGGGGTGTCTCCTACTGCCTTCAACAACACATCAACTTGGGAGAGGAGGATGAAGGGAGAATGAGAGAGAGACAGAATACATGTATATTTTGCATAGCATAACAATAGACTGCTAGACTAAAGTTAAAACCCTGATCTGTTATTGGTCACATACACATGATTAGCAGATGTTATTGCAAGTGTAGCGAAATGCTTGTACTTCTAGTTCCGACAGTGCAGCATTATCTGACATGTAATCTAACAATTCCACAACAACTACCTAATACACACAAATCTAAGTAAAGGAATGGAATAAGAATATATACATATAAATATATATGGAGGGGCAATGACAGAGCGGCATAGGCAAGATGCAATAGATGGTATAAAATGCAATATATACATGAGATGAGTGATATGTAACCATGATTAAAGTGACTAGTGATCGATGTATTAGCCACATAATTTTGCAACCTAAACTATCATAGGTTTGCAGCTATGTTATAGTCAGCTGAAAAAATAGGTAGATCTTGGACTGTGAAATCATTATAGCCATGACCATGACACACGCCGTAATGTCTGAAAGTGGATTTTGGCATGTTCTATGTAGTAAGAAAAGAAGAAAAAATAAGATGTCTCAGCCTTAAAGAAAAATGTGTATAATGTGTTAAAGTAAGAGGTAAACATAGTTTGAAATGCAAGCAAACTTGAACCATTCAGCCAGCGCCCGCCCTACTTAAAACTATGAACATCCCTGACCATCGATTCGCTGTTCACAAAATAGTTTCAATTATATTGACTGAGACAACTGTCAATCAACCTCTTCCGGGTCAGTTTGCTTGTAAACAGAAAGCACGATATCTTACTGTAATTTTAACTGAGTCAAACACTCGCTCATAATTTACTTTTTTTCTTATCGTCTGCCATCCCCGAGCCTTCCGTAGACTGTTGTGGGGTTGAAGGCTCATCTTTTTGCGTTTCTGTAGGAGACTCTGCGTTGTCAGACATCCTCAGCAGTCCTTATCATGAGTGTGTGCCCTAGATTCTGACACGCACTCGTAATGGGGAAAACGCTGCATGCTATTGGCCGAAACCAATGTCAATGCTCAATGCATCTCATTCGATTGGTGTATTGGATGTTGGTGCGTTTTAGGGTAATTTGTGAACAGTGGTCGTAGTTGACAGTTGATCTCTTGGTTTTTCCATCTGTTCGTGAATTGTTGAGGTGTGTTGTCAATGCAATTATCGCTGTCTCTGTTTAGCCAATATATTTTACAGCTTGATCTAGCAATTAATGTCTAATTATATGACAGTCTTGGTCCTTTATTTCACATGCTGAATGTTGGCTGTGTACTGCATGTGTAACCCCGTTTACTCTGTCATAAATCTAAAATGTTCCTAGATTTTGCTAATAAGGAGGGGGTGTCAACTGTCCGGTAGCTGTAGAAAGTTGGACCTTCAAGTTCAACCATTCCACACGTCGACCCCCACTATCAACAGTACGTTTGATTATTTTGCCTTTTCTTTACCAATTTAATGTTTATATACTTTCTTTTGATAGGCATTCCTTTAAAGTTGACATGCATTGAAAACATTACAGTGAAATATCTAAATCTGCCCGAATTCCCTATGAGCATACCCATTTATTTAACTAGGCAAGTCAGTTAAGAACAAATTCTTATTTTCAATGACGGCCAAGGAACAGTGGGTTAACTGCCTGTTCAGGGGCAGAACAACAGATTTGTACCTTGTCAGCTCAGGGATTTGAACTGGCAACCTTTCGGTTACTAGTCCAACACTCTAACCACGAGGCTACCCTGCTGGTTACTAGTCCAACACTCTAATCACTAGGCTACCCTGCTGGTTACTAGTCCAACACTAACCACTAGGCTACCCTGCTGGTTACTAGTCCAACACGCTAACCACTAGGCTACCCTGCTGGTTACTAGTCCAACACTCTAACCACTAGGCTACCCTGCTGGTTACTAGTCCAACACTCTAACCACTAGGCTACCCTGCTGGTTACTAGTCCAACACTCTAACCACTAGGCTACTCTGCTGGTTACTAGTCCAACACTCTAACCACTAGGCTACCCTGCTGGTTACTAGTCCAACACTCTAACCACTAGGCTACCTGCCACCTCTACACTCTAACCACTAGGCTACCCTGCTGGTTACTAGTCCAACACTCTAACCACTAGACTACCCTGCTGGTTACTAGTCCAACACTCTAACCACTAGGCTACCTGCCACCTCTACACTCTAACCACTAGACTACCCTGCTGGTTACTAGTCCAACACTCTAACCACTAGGCTACCCTGCTGGTTACTAGTCCAACACTCTAATCACTAGGCTACCCTGCTGGTTACTAGTCCAACACTCTAACCACTAGGCTACCCTGCTGGTTACTAGTCCAACACTCTAACCACTAGGCTACCCTGCTGGTTACTAGTCCAACACTCTAACCACTAGGCTACCCTGCTGGTTACTAGTCCAACACTCTAACCACTAGGCTACCCTGCTGGTTACTAGTCCAACACTCTAACCACTAGGCTACCCTGCTGGTTACTAGTCCAACACTCTAACCACTAGGCTACCCTGCTGGTTACTAGTCCAACACTCTAACCACTAGGCTACCCTGCTGGTTACTAGTCCAACACTCTAACCACTAGGCTACCCTGCTGGTTACTAGTCCAACACTCTAACCACTAGGCTACCCTGCTGGTTACTAGTCCAACACTCTAACCACTAGGCTACCCTGCTGGTTACTAGTCCAACACTCTAACCACTAGGCTACCTGCCACCTCTACACTCTAACCACTAGGCTACCTGCCACCTCTACACTCTAACCACTAGGCTACCTGCCACCTCTACACTCTAACCACTAGGCTACCTGCCACCTCTACACTCTAACCACTAGGCTACCTGCCACCTCTACACTCTAACCACTAGGCTACCTGCCACCTCTACACTCTAACCACTAGGCTACCTGCCACCTCTACACTCTAACCACTAGGCTACCTGCCACCTCTACACTCTAACCACTAGGCTACCTGCCGCCTCTACACTCTAACCACTAGGCTACCTGCCACCTCTACACTCTAACCACTAGGCTACCTGCCACCTCTACACTCTAACCACTAGGCTACCTGCCACCTCTACACTCTAACCACTAGGCTACCTGCCACCTCTACACTCTAACCACTAGGCTACCCTGCCAGCATGACATTGAAATAATTACATTCATTGAATCCTCTTGTTGTCTCGTCTGTGTCTTTAGTTGAATAAATAAATGTTGAGAGTTGAGAACATGATTTTGCTGTCACAAATGTTTTCTGTCACAGTCCTCTGAATCTGATCCATTGAGCACCCCTTTGATGTAGTACTTCTTCTAGACTCTTCTATTCTCTCCATTTTCTCACTACATATTGCTCTCTCAGTGGCAGGGATTGGCAGACTGTCAACAAAGGGCTCAGTACTCCTACTGTGTGACATGCAGGAGAAGTTCAGACCCAACATCTTCCAGTTCACCAACATTGTCAGCAACGCAGCCAGACTGCTACAGGTACACACACACACACACACACATATTCATACAGCTCATTACAAATTAAAGTTGTTGCCACCCACATAGCAGTCAATACAAATTCAATGTGTGTGTGTGTGTCCACACCCCAGGCAGCCCGTGTTCTGGGCATCCCCCCCATAGTGACAGAGCAGTACCCTAAAGGCCTGGGTCCCACGGTGCCTGAGCTGGGGGCTGGGGACCTGACAGCCCACGCCAAGACCAAGTTCACCATGATGATAGAGCCAGTGGAGAAGGAGCTCAAAGCCCTGGGAGATCCCAAGATAGCCATCCTCTGTGGGATAGAGACACAGGCCTGCATCGCGGTGAGACCACAGGGTCATATATGACTGGAATTGGTCCCTAAGCTCAGATCTGTGATCTGTTTTTCCCTACCTGAATCTAAGAGCCTTGTTCAGATTGACCCTTGGGAACAAGTTCATAATTAATTGAATTTACTGTAAATAGGGCTCATCTCTTTTATTCTCCCACTAATTAGTGCACGACCTTTGACCTGCTGGAGAAGGGTATGGAGGTCCATATCGTGGCTGATGCCGTCTCATCCAGAAGGTACTACTGTGTTCCCTACTATTTCTCTTCAATATGACAATACTGTTTTTCTTCAATGACATATGCTCACATCTTCACTGGTTAAACATTTCTGGTGCTGAGATATTCTTTTCCCTTCTCTATTTCCATCTCCAGTCAGACAGACCGGTTGTTTGCCTTGTCCCGGTTGAGGCAGAGTGGAGCCTTCCTGACCACCACAGAGGCCGTCCTACTACAGCTAGTGCAAGATGCCCAACACCCCAACTTTAGAGAGGTACTGTACCATGTGACCTCCACCTTTCAGAATACACACACTGCCTATTGTCTTATCTGTTAGTGTTGTGATTACACTCAGCCTGTTACATGGTAATTACACATGTTATTACACAAGTCGTTACTCTTGTATAAGCCTTTGTATTGTAAATAGTGTCCAGCAGTGGATGAATGTGTAATGTTCATGTGATGGTGTTTCCTTCCATAGATCCAGAAGCTGTTGGTCCAGCCGTCCCCTGACACAGCCTTGCTGGCCTTCTTCAGCTCTCTGTAGAGAAGACAAGCTCCTTCTTGTTGTCTGTGAAATCATCTGAAACACTGTGTGAACACAAGTACGGAAATAAACCCATGCTGCTGTTTTCCATGCTGACTGCTGAATGTTGATCATCTTTGAAATGGGGGGTAAATGGAGAAGGGAGCGTATATAGGAGCCATTTGATGACATCATATTACTGTTGTGAGTTTTGCTTTGCTCTGTATATTTTTTGTATTTTATTTGATCTATTTCACTTTTATTTAACCAGGTAGGCAAGTTGAGAACAAGTTCTCATTTACAACTGTGACCTGGCCAAGATAAAGCAAAGCAGTTCGACACACACAACAACACAGTTACACATGGAGTAAAACAAGCATACTGTCAATAATACAGTAGAAAAATAAGTCTATATACAATGTGAGGAAATGAGGTGAGATAAGGGAGGTAAAGGCAAAAAAAAGGCCATGGTGGCAAAGTAAATACAATATAGCAAGTAAAACACTGAAATGGTAGATTTGCAGTGGAAGAATGTGCAAAGTAGAGATAGAAATAATGGGGTGCAAAGGAGCAAAATAAATAAATACAGTCGGGGAAGAGGTAGTTGTTTGGGCTAAAATATAGATGGGCTATGTACAGGTGCAGTAATCTGTGAGCTGCTCTGTCAGCTGGTGTTTAAAGCAAGTGAGGGAGATAAGTGTTTCCAGTTTCAGAGATTTTTGTAGTTGGTTCCAGTCATTGGCAGCAGAGAACTGAAAGGAGAGGCGGCTAAAGGAAGAATTGGTTTTGGGGATGACCAGAGAGATATATCTGCTAGAGCGCATGCTACAGGTGTATGCTGGTAGGCTTACATCTTTCCTACTCCAAATCACATTTTTGTTGTCACTTGCTTGGTAAACAGCAGGTGTAGACTAACAGTGAAATGTTTTCTTGTGGGCCCTTCCCAACAATGCAGAGAGAAAGAAAATAGAAATAGTAGAACAATAATAACAAAAGGTACATGATGAGTAATAATAACTTAATACACAGGGTACCAGTACTGAATCCATGTGCAGGAGTACAAGGTAATTGAGGTAAATATGTACATATAGGTAAAGGTAGGGATATAGTGACTAGGCAACGGGATAGATAATAAACAGTAACAGCAGTGTATGTGCTGAGTGAAGAGTTCGTGCAAAAAGGGTCAATGCATATATTCCAGGTAGCTATAGGTTAAGTATTTAGCTAACTATTTAGCAGTCTCTTAGCTTGGGGTAGAGGCTGTTCAGGGTCCTGTTGGTTTCAGACTTGGTGCATCGGTACTGCTTGCCGTACGGTAGCAGAGAGAACAGTCTGACTTGGGAGGCTGGAGTCTTTGACCATATTTAGGGCTTTCCTCTGACACTTCCACTCCACCTTCTACAGTCCACAGGGGAGAGATGAGACAGAGGACTAGGTAAAACTTCATAAATTATCCTATAGACACTGAAATTTGGTCACTTTTGTATTTTCACTCTTAACACCCCACGGAATGAAGGTGTGGTAATCTAATCCTAGAACTGGCAACTTCCTCAAGCATATGAGGGGTGTAGACAACCCTTCAGAGGAGGAGGAACATAATCTGTGATGTCACAGAGGGGGAGGAGTGGATGACCTCATTCAGGGGCAGACTGAAAGGGAGGGGAAGAAAGGGAGAGAAAAAGGAAGCAGTCTGCTATACATTTTTTTTCTCCACACTGAAACTTTCAAAAAGAGAAAAGACTATAAGAAAGCCGGTGAGGATCAACCGATTGGGAATGAGAGCGAGAGATAAAGAAAGAGGGAGGAATAACACTAACCTGACACTGAGTATACTGCACAACTGATGAGAACATCAAATAGTACGTGTTTGAGGCCTTGGGGCCTTCATTGACCAAGGAGGGAGAGGTAAGTCAATCACTCTTACTTCTAGCTAAACAGAAACCTGTAAACAAACACTTGAAGTGCTAAGACACATAACAAAGTCAGTCTCTATTGTGAGTATTATAGTTCCATTGAAACACAACATGTGAAATGTAAACAACACCATCTAAAACTGCAGTGCTGACGACAGTATTGCATTACTGTGGTGAGTCTTACTGTAATGTTGTTCTATAGAACTGTTCTTATACATGTTATATTCTACAGCAGGTGGGCACTTCTGGTCCTGGAGGGTTGCAGTGTGTGCAGGCTTTTATTCCAACCCTCAGAGGCCTGACAGAGAGAGAGAGAGAGCATGTCTTCTAACTTGGACTCCAGTCTAACCAGCATAGACTGGCTCCCCCAGCTGGGAATCAGCTCACTGCGATCAGGAAGAGAGAGAGGAGGAGAAGAGGGGGAGAGAAAGAAAGAGAGAGGGAGGGAGAGAAGTGATCTTCCTCCATCCATCCCTGTCCCCTTTCCTTCCTCTGGATCCAAAGCCAAGCCCCCTCACAGCTATGCCACCCTCATCGCCATGGCGATAGGTGCCGCCCCCGGCAGGAAGTTGAGTTTGAATGACATCTACATGTGGATCAGTGACATGTTCCCCTACTACAGCAGATCTGCCAGGGGATGGAAGGTGCAGTAATCAGAAATACTCCAAACTCTCCACGTGCAAACTGTCCAAAGTCCATTATCCAAAATGATTGTGTTACTGCAATACATGTTCATGCTGATTTTGCCTCCCAGAACTCCATCCGCCATAACCTGTCCCTCAATAAATGCTTCCGGAAGGTTCCTCGACCCCAAAGTGACCCTGGGAAGGTGAGTCATTCTAAAAACATTCAAACATGGCCAGTGAATGTTTCAAACGTCCACAATGTTGCCACGTGAAGACATTAGGGGCCAGTGCTCTCAGTGATCCACTGTTTTCTGTGAAATACAATACATAGGCTAGAAATAGATAAAAGTATGATATTTCAAAATATACTGAATATATTACAGTTTCATACTTTTTGGTACTTTTGTAGTAATACTTATAAATTGTGAGAACCCTCCACCTCTTGTGTTTCCAGGGTTCCTATTGGATGATGGACGGCTCCTCAGAGCCCAATCCGCTGAGAGGAACCAAGCGTCCGTATCCATCTGAAGAGGAGGAGGGGTCCATCCAGGCCCCCAATGTCTCAGTGATGCAGGCAGAGAAACAGCATTCACCTCAGACAGACCATTATAGGCCTTTAGCATCGCCACAGATAGACCATTATAGGCCTTTAGCATCTCCACAGACAGACCATTATAGGCCTTTAGCATCTCCACAGACAGACCATTATAGGCCATTAGCATCTCCACAGACAGACCATTATAGGCCTTTAGCATCTCCACAGACAGACCATTATAGGCCTTTAGAATTGCCACAGGAACCCAGTCAACAACTATCCCCCCCACCATGCAAGGTAGAGTATGTTCAGTCCCAACAAATAGATAAAGATCATGGGTTTTACAACCAAATAATAAGCTGTTGTTGTCTATCACCTTGGTTCCACAGCAACGGCCACCCTATATGCAGTCCCCTGTCTCCTCTCTCCCTGTCCCCCATGATACTGTCTCCCCATCTACTACCTCTGCTACTCTCCCTTCTCTTTCTGTCCCTCACTCTCTCCCCTCTCTTTCTGTCCCTCACTCTCTCCCCTCTATTTCTATCCCTCACTCTCTCCCTTCTCTTTCTGTCCCTCACTCTCTCCACTCTCTTTCTGTCCCTCACTCTCTCCCCTCTATTTCTGTCCCTCACTCTCTCCCCTCTATTTCCATCCCTCACTCTCTCCCTTCTCTTTCCGTCCCTCACTCTCTCCCTTCTCTTTCTGTCCATCACTCTCTCCCTTCTCTTTCTATCCCTCACTCTCTCCCTTCTCTTTCTGTCCCTCACTCTCTCCCCCCTCTTTCTGTCCCTCACTCTCTCCCCTCTCTTTCTGTCCCTCACTCTCTCCCCGCTCTTTCTACCTCTCACTCTACTGTCTCCTCTTCTGTCTCCCCTCACTCTCTCCCCTCTCTTTCTGTCCCTCACTCTCTCCCCGCTCTTTCTACCTCTCACTCTACTGTCTCCTCTTCTGTCTCCCCTCAAACTCTCCCTTCTTCTGTTCCCGCTCTCTCTGTTCCCGTTCTGTCTGTTCCCTCTCTTTCTGTCCCATCTCTTTCTGTTGCCCCCACCTACGCCTCGTCACACTCCTGTGATCCCCTTCTCCGTTTCTCCTTCTCTGATCTGAACCTGCCAGACCTCTACACCTCCTTCCAGTCCCTCTGCAGAAGCGTCAGGGAGAGAGTGGCCTCGCAATGTACGTTTTCTCTCACTTTCTAAATGAGTGTTTTTATACATATCTGTCTATGCTGTCAGAAAATCTGTGTATGTGAATGTTTAACTCTCTCGCTCTCTCTCCCTGTAGCGGACGTGGGTCCCTTATTTGTGTTGACCAATGACAGTACCCCACTGCACACCCCAACCCTCCCCCCCCTTTCCCCTCACCCTGTACCCTCTGTAGCGCCCGGGCCTCCTCCTGAGGCAGACAGACTGTCTCACAGCAGTGGTGATTATAACAACTCAACACCTGAACACCTTAGTACTTCAAAAACCTATTCAACTGTACCTGTAGGTTTGTCACTGCACTGTGTGAATATGATACAGTAACTAACTATTTGACAACCTATACCACCTCTCTCTCTGTTTGTCTCTGTAGTGGTGCCAGCAGACTGGTTCAGTACTACAGACACTCTGAAGGAGAGCTTTAGGGTCGCCAGCAGTCTGGACTGGGCCAACATTGACCTCACTAGCCACCCAGGTCCCTTAACAAACTACATGATAATTATAGATCAATGCTACTCATTGTTTCTATTGACAAGAATAGTTATCACATTGACAATCTTCCTCTTTCTCCCTGCTATTTGTTTTTCCCCTCCTCCCTCTCTCCTCCAGACCTCCTGGAGAGCATGCGCCAGGCCGAGCTCTGTGATTGGGCGCTGGAGCCGATGCTCTTCACTTCGCTCTGTGATTCGTTGAACCGTTTCTTCACTCATAAGGGCCTAATTGGCTCGTCCTCCGGTAACAACTCCCCATTGGCCCATGGTTCCCCTCTATCTCTGCTCCTCCCACCCCTTACTCACAACACCCCCACCCTGGCCACCCTAACCCACCCCTCTCCCCTAGCCTACCCCCCTCTGGTCCCCCCTTCCAGCAGTGGGCAGTCCCCCAGGAGGCCCCTCCACCCCCAAACTCAGGGTGTACAGAGGCCCCACCTGACCCAACCTGGAGCTCCTCAGACCAATGGTGAGACCTCAGCCACAAGACACCTTTGTAAATTATTGACAGTATTTTAGCTCTACAACTTCCAGTACTCAGTAGTGGTGTTCTGGCACGTGTTTTCATTGCAAAGCCTTTTTTTTTTTTTTTTACAAGTAATATTTTCTACCAGTGTAAAGCTTTGCTTCACTCAATGGTACATGTTGGGATTATTTAGTCAAATATAGTATCACTCTGATGTAATCAAAAGGCTTCCTCTCCTTGTTGCTTCCTGTTTCCTTGCCCTCATTACCACTAATGTAACAGGGACAGAGCTGGGTTGGGTTGGTAAGGTAGAAAGTCCACCCCAGTCACATCACATAGTGAAGGAGATGAGGAAACAGGAAGTGTTAATAGGAAAGTGAACATTAAACTGCTTTGAAAGGAACTTGAGTTGTACTCCTTGTATTAGTTTGAGGTATGTGCAGTAGTTTCCTTGTCAACAAAGGAGGCTTATGATAGTGTCTTCTCTCCACGCTCTCACACAGCTGGGATGCAACTTCAACCTAAACCCCGTCCCCCTATGAAACATCTCCATAACAACAGCGAGGAGATCCAAGATGACTTTGACTGGGACTCTCTGATCGCTTGACAGAGTGGATTCTGTTTGCCCCACGATTCCATTCAGGAAGTCTACTGGATCAGTGTTGCCTGCCGGCACAGATCTAGGATCAGCTTACACTCCCCAAAACAAACCTGGACCATTGGGAGGAAACATGCAAAACTGAACATAGATCAGTATCTAGGGGAAACGTCCTCCTACTCCGAGGGGCCTCCCATACGAAACACTACACCCTATATTCAGCTGCCTCACCACACACGCTACTCTTGCCAGTGAGGATGGTCATTGGTACATTATGATTGAATGCAGTATTTCTATAGTGAAATGGTTGAATGTTTTTTGGTTCCTACTTATTTTCTGCAATTGTATCCCTATCTGGAAGTCTTCACAGAAGCTTCTGGACATACATATATCCTCCAACTGACAGAAGACTTCATATGTTAATAAAATACTATAAAATGAATCCTTGTCCCAGTTTCTCCCTGTCCAACAGCATTGGAACATCAAACACACAGTACACCAGACAAATGTAACGTAAAGCAACATACCCTTTGTGGATTTACTTTATTTCTTAAATTTATTTTCTTTTTTTTTCTTTTACTTCTCAAATGTGAATGTTCACAGTTAACACCACACAAAATGTGACCTTACCCAATAAAAGAGATCTTTTAGTTGATATAAAATAACAATCAATTCATCAAACTAAATGAAAAGAAACAGCATGGAGCATGTCATCAAGTCCCCTGTTGTTTAAGTTCGTTCATTGAATTGTCTCTTTAAAAGAAGCATCTGCAGCTCTCCCCCCGTAGGAACGAGGGTCAGAAAGGAGAGGGTCCAGTCATGCTGAGACACCTGGAGACGAGACATTCTGTATGAAAGAGTGAGAAAGACTAATGCTTCTGATTAATACAAAACATTTGTGAAATAAAATTGGCAGAAAAATGCGATCCTTATAATACCTCATTTGAAATCCCAACATTACATAGCATTGATACAAGTGACAATTTTTAAAAACAAAAATAATAGATTTGTATCTTGCTGAAATAAGCGAGGACGCAGGATGAATGGAGACAGAGACACATTCACACACACTCTTCCACACAACACATTTACAAAACACATTCCATCTCTCCTCAACCAATTCAATAGATGCCCTCTTGATTTCCATGACAAGAAAAAAATAAGCATTTGATTTAATGGCATAATTGCGTAATTTCCCCCCCTTGTTTATTCATTCCCAGGAGTGGAAAAAAAGGGAAATAAATTACATGAAATAAAAAATAGAACAGCTATTGAATGATTTGACTATATTGTGGCTGAAATGTTAATGCCAGTTTTTTCAGTCCAAATCTTGTTCAGGAGTTTTTTTAATCAAATCCTCCTTCAATCCTTCTCTTTTCAGACAAAGAAAGGAAGAGGCAAGTACAGGAATTTGTTTGTGTTTCAGTTTGTTAGTGGCCATGTCCCATCTCTCTCCCCATCTCTGTCAGTGCAATAATACAATATTATATCAGTGTGACATAACTGATGAAGCCTAACTCTCAAACACCCACCTTTATTTCAGAAAGGACTGAAAGAAAGCAAAACGCATTCAAACGAAATAAAAATAAATAAACGTCTATTTCCCTCTCGCTACATCCCACTAAAATGAAAGGAACCAAAATATTTGTTGTTGAAATTCATCTGAGCTAGGAGAAAAATACATGTAAATGCTTCTGAAAGAAAATAACAAATTCAGATTTTCTTTAAATATAGAGATGTACACACGTTTCTTATTGGAAACATACATTGTTTGTGTTGAAGGAGGATCGCTCAGGGGGGGAAGGGGGGGCAGTAGATGAGCCAGGGGGTGGGGCAGGGCCTGGATTGGGTGTTGAAGAGGAAGGGGTAGTGCCGAAACGCCCTCAAAGAAGAAAGGGATTGGTGCTGGCGCCCGTCACTCCGGCCCCTCCCACTGCTCCCCCGGCTCCCATCACTCCAGCTGCCCCCGTAGGCCCCCCAAAATTCAGCTGTGGGGGCAGGGCCCCTCCGGGCCCCATGAAGTGAGAGGACCCAGGAGGACCCATGGGCGAGAGCCCGCCGTAGGGGACATTCCCATGGGGCTCTGCATCATGCCCATCCCCAGGCCTGGTGCTCCCATACCCATAGGCCCCAAGCCCATGCCAGGGTATGCCATGGGGTTGGGTGGTACAGGGCTGGTGCGGAGGCTGCTGAGGCCCAGTGTGGAGGGCTGTGGGGAGATGGAGGACATGGGGGCGGCCGCGCCAAACGGGTTGGAGGTGGGGGGTGGCGTCGGGGAAACCCCCCTGCTGGAGATTGTGCTGCCCGGGGTGACTGCCATGCCAGGGGCTGAAGACGAGGCTGGAGAGGAGAGAATACTTCAATCAATATACTTTCATTTATTACAAACACAAAGTGCTTAAAAATGTGTGTGTGTATTTATGTGCTTGTGTGTTATCAGTACCTGTGGTCTGGAGGAAGGGGTTGTGTGTTGAGGAGGAGATTGATGGAGGAGGAGGTTGTTTAGGTTTGGGTTTAGAAGACACCAGTGAGTCCAGGTCCACCAGAGATGCGTTGGGCCCCAGGAACGACTCAGGGGTCTTACGGACAGGAAGTGAAGAGCACAGAGATGTGAGGTCAAAGGGCACCGGAGAACCCGCACTATCGCCCGTTAACTGACCTCGCAGTTCTGGGTGTCCTACAGACCGAGAGACAGAGAGAGTGAAGGTGAACATGGAGTACTGTATTTATAGTGACTAACCAGATTAGACACCACAGCATTATACCAGTATTACTGAGGGAGGATGGAATGCAAGACAACTGTGTTTGTGGGTGAATGGGGGGGGGGGGGCTCAATGAACATCTCATCCACATGTCCTTGCCATTATGTGTCAGTGTGTGTGTGGATGTACCTGTGCCATTAGTGTGTTTGGCGGAGTCGCTCCATGGGTCAGAGGTGATGATGGGGTCAACCCCGTCCCCAGCCCAGGGGTCTATTGGCCCCCCAAAAGAGGAGGTGGTGGAGAGGGGCACAGAGGGGCCCCAGGGGTCGACACTGGGGGGGGTCACAGCTATGGGGGAGGGAGACAGGCAGGGGTTTGGCTCACATACAACACCAGGGTCGGGGTCAATACCATTTCAAGTCAATCAATTCAAAAGATGAATTGGAATTCCCATCTAAGATTTAAAAAGTGGAATTTAATTTCAATGAGAATTGTTCATCTCTTGAACTGAACAGGAATGGAATACAACCCTGCACAACATCATACAATATTCAGGGAACAAGGAGCTGGGCTGGATCCCAATAGTCCAATTTGGCTTCCTTTCCCACTTTCTCTCTTTTATCTGTACTACTATTGAAGAGCTGGAAAGACAGTATTTTTTCTTGAAAGGAGGTAAGAACGGACAGAGATCTTTTATTGAAACCAGAGATACCCCTGACTGAGATATGGAGGGTCACATTCCAAATGATATAAACATGCTGGCCATTTGAAGAGTATTGGGAAAATAGACCAAATGTATTGATGTCCAGTGTGTGGAGGTAGGGGTGTGGGACAAGGAGACGGAATGAGGGTAACAGGTGTAGACCAGGCCAGGGGAGTAAAGGTCAGAGGTCACTAACCTGAGGGTCCCCAGGGGTCAACTGAGTTGACTCTTGAGGAGGCTGTCTCTCCCCAGGGGTCTGGCGGGGGGGCTATCGTTGGGGGGGCCGTCCCTCCACTAGCCCACGGGTCTACGCTGGGGGGTGAGGCAGGCGATGAGGCTCCCCAAGGGTCTGCAGGGGCCAGGACCCAGGGGCCAGAGGGGGCTGGGAGGGGGACTGTGGGAGGGGGTGAGGGGCCGGCAGAGCCCCCAGAGGCACCAGCAGGAGCCCCCCAGGGGTCCACAGCACTCAGCTCCATTAACGCACTCTGGGAGAGGATAATACACAGGTTATAACAACACACTGATTTAGAACAGACACCAAGAGTCAATGAGCTCAAGGCTAGAGTAGTCTGTCTCTCATACACACACACTGATGTAGAACAGACACCAAGAGTCAATGAGCTCAAGGCTAGAGTAGTCTGTCTCTCATACACACACACTGATGTAGAACAGACACCAAGAGTCAATGAGCTCAAGGCTAGAGTAGTCTGTCTCTCATACACACACACTGATGTAGAACAGACACCAAGAGTCAATGAGCTCAAGGCTAGAGTAGTCTGTCTCTCATACACACACACCCACACTGATGTTGAACAGACACCAAGAGTCAATGAGCTCAAGGCTAGAGTAGTCTGTCTCTCATACACACACACCCACACACACACTGATGTAGAACAGACACCAAGAGTCAATGAGCTCAAGGCTAGAGTAGTCTGTCTCTCATACACACACACTGATGTAGAACAGACACCAAGAGTCAATGAGCTCAAGGCTAGAGTAGTCTGTCTCTCATACACACACACTGATGTAGAACAGACACCAAGAGTCAATGAGCTCAAGGCTAGAGTAGTCTGTCTCTCATACACACACACCCACACACACACTGATGTTGAACAGACACCAAGAGTCAATGAGCTCAAGGCTAGAGTAGTCTGTCTCTCATACACACACACCCACACACACACTGATGTAGAACAGACACCAAGAGTCAATGAGCTCAAGGCTAGAGTAGTCTGTCTCTCATACACACACACTGATGTAGAACAGACACCAAGAGTCAATGAGCTCAAGGCTAGAGTAGTCTGTCTCTCATACACACACACTGATGTAGAACAGACACCAAGAGTCAATGAGCTCAAGGCTAGAGTAGTCTGTCTCTCATACACACACACCCACACTGATGTTGGACACCAAGAGTCAATGAGCTCAAGGCTAGAGTAGTCTGTCTCTCATACACACACACCCACACACACACTGATGTAGAACAGACACCAAGAGTCAATGAGCTCAAGGCTAGAGTAGTCTGTCTCTCATACACACACACTGATGTAGAACAGACACCAAGAGTCAATGAGCTCAAGGCTAGAGTAGTCTGTCTCTCATACACACACACTGATGTAGAACAGACACCAAGAGTCAATGAGCTCAAGGCTAGAGTAGTCTGTCTCTCATACACACACACCCACACACACACTGATGTTGAACAGACACCAAGAGTCAATGAGCTCAAGGCTAGAGTAGTCTGTCTCTCATACACACACACCCACACACACACTGATGATGTAGAACAGACACCAAGAGTCAATGAGCTCAAGGCTAGAGTAGTCTGTCTCTCATACACACACACCCACACACACACTGATGTAGAACAGACACCAAGAGTCAATGAGCTCAAGGCTAGAGTAGTCTGTCTCTCATACACACACACCCACACACACACTGATGTAGAACAGACACCAAGAGTCAATGAGCTCAAGGCTAGTGTAGTCTGTCTCTCATACACACACACCCACACACACACTGATGTAGAACAGACACCAAGAGTCAATGAGCTCAAGGCTAGTGTAGTCTGTCTCTCATACACACACACCCACACACACACTGATGTAGAACAGACACCAAGAGTCAATGAGCTCAAGGCTAGTGTAGTCTGTCTCTCATACACAC
Organism: Oncorhynchus nerka; assembly: GCF_034236695.1. NCBI lineage: Eukaryota > Metazoa > Chordata > Actinopteri > Salmoniformes > Salmonidae > Oncorhynchus > Oncorhynchus nerka. Next base: position 5,693,274 of record NC_088398.1, read on the forward strand.
ACACCCACACACCCACACACACACCCACACACACACTGATGTAGAACAGACACCAAGAGTCAATGAGCTCAAGGCTAGAGTAGTCTGTCTCTCATACACACACACACCCACATTGATGTTGAACAGACACCAAGAGTCAATGAGCTCAAGGCTAGAGTAGTCTGTCTCTCATACACACACACCCACACTGATGTTGAACAGACACCAAGAGTCAATGAGCTCAAGGCTAGAGTAGTCTGTCTCTCATACACACACACACACTGATGTAGAACAGACACCAAGAGTCAATGAGCTCAAGGCTAGAGTAGTCTGTCTCTCATACACACACACTGATGTTGAACAGACACCAAGAGTCAATGAGCTCAAGGCTAGTGTAGTCTGTCTCTCATACACACACACCCACACTGATGTTGAACAGACACCAAGAGTCAATGAGCTCAAGGCTAGAGTAGTCTGTCTCTCATACACACACACCCACACACACACCCTGATGTTGAACAGACACCAAGAGTCAATGAGCTCAAGGCTAGAGTAGTCTGTCTCTCACACCCACACTGACACACACACCCACACTGATGTTGAACAGACATCAAGAGTCAATGAGCTCAAGGCTAGAGTAGTCTGTCTCTCATACACACACACACACACTGATGTAGAACAGACACCAAGAGTCAATGAGCTCAAGGCTAGAGTAGTCTGTCTCTCATACACACACACACACTGATGTAGAACAGACACCAAGAGTCAATGAGCTCAAGGCTAGAGTAGTCTGTCTCTCATACACACACACCCAAACACACACTGATGTAGAACAGACACCAAGAGTCAATGAGCTCAAGGCTAGAGTAGTCTGTCTCTCATACACACACACCCACACACACACTGATGTAGAACAGACACCAAGAGTCAATGAGCTCAAGGCTAGAGTAGTCTGTCTCTCATACACACACACCCACACCCACACACCCACACACACACCCACTGATGTTGAACAGACACCAAGAGTCAATGAGCTCAAGGCTAGTGTAGTCTGTCTCTCATACACACACACCCACACTGATGTTGAACAGACACCAAGAGTCAATGAGCTCAAGGCTAGTGTAGTCCGTCTCTCATACACACACACCCACACTGATGTTGAACAGACACCAAGAGTCAATGAGCTCAAGGCTAGTGTAGTCCGTCTCTCATACACACACACCCACACTGATGTTGAACAGACACCAAGAGTCAATGAGCTCAAGGCTAGTGTAGTCTGTCTCTCATACACACACACCCACACTGATGTTGAACAGACACCAAGAGTCAATGAGCTCAAGGCTAGTGTAGTCTGTCTCTCATACACACACACCCACACTGATGTTGAACAGACACCAAGAGTCAATGAGCTCAAGGCTAGAGTAGTCTGTCTCTCATACACACACACCCACACTGATGTTGAACAGACACCAAGAGTCAATGAGCTCAAGGCTAGTGTAGTCCGTCTCTCATACACACACACCCACACTGATGTTGAACAGACACCAAGAGTCAATGAGCTCAAGGCTAGTGTAGTCTGTCTCTCATACACACACACCCACACTGATGTTGAACAGACACCAAGAGTCAATGAGCTCAAGGCTAGTGTAGTCCGTCTCTCATACACACACACCCACACTGATGTTGAACAGACACCAAGAGTCAATGAGCTCAAGGCTAGTGTAGTCTGTCTCTCATACACACACACCCACACTGATGTTGAACAGACACCAAGAGTCAATGAGCTCAAGGCTAGTGTAGTCTGTCTCTCATACACACACACCCACACTGATGTTGAACAGACACCAAGAGTCAATGAGCTCAAGGCTAGAGTAGTCTGTCTCTCATACACACACACCCACACACACACCCTGATGTTGAACAGACACCAAGAGTCAATGAGCTCAAGGCTAGAGTAGTCTGTCTCTCATACACACACACCCACACTGATGTTGAACAGACATCAAGAGTCAATGAGCTCAAGGCTAGAGTAGTCTGTCTCTCATACACACACACACACACTGATGTAGAACAGACACCAAGAGTCAATGAGCTCAAGGCTAGAGTAGTCTGTCTCTCATACACACACACACACTGATGTAGAACAGACACCAAGAGTCAATGAGCTCAAGGCTAGAGTAGTCTGTCTCTCATACACACACACCCACACTGATGTAGAACAGACACCAAGAGTCAATGAGCTCAAGGCTAGAGTAGTCTGTCTCTCATACACACACACCCAAACACACACTGATGTAGAACAGACACCAAGAGTCAATGAGCTCAAGGCTAGAGTAGTCTGTCTCTCATACACACACACCCACACACACACTGATGTAGAACAGACACCAAGAGTCAATGAGCTCAAGGCTAGAGTAGTCTGTCTCTCATACACACACACCCACACCCACACACCCACACACACACCCACTGATGTTGAACAGACACCAAGAGTCAATGAGCTCAAGGCTAGAGTAGTCTGTCTCTCATACACACACACTGATGTTGAACAGACACCAAGAGTCAATGAGCTCAAGGCTAGAGTAGTCTGTCTCTCATACACACACACACACACTGATGTTGAACAGACATCAAGAGTCAATGAGCTCAAGGCTAGTGTAGTCTGTCTCTCATACACACACACCCACACTGATGTTGAACAGACACCAAGAGTCAATGAGCTCAAGGCTAGTGTAGTCTGTCTCTCATACACACACACCCACACTGATGTTGAACAGACACCAAGAGTCAATGAGCTCAAGGCTAGTGTAGTCTGTCTCTCATACACACACACCCACACTGATGTTGAACAGACACCAAGAGTCAATGAGCTCAAGGCTAGTGTAGTCTGTCTCTCATACACACACACCCACACTGATGTTGAACAGACACCAAGAGTCAATGAGCTCAAGGCTAGTGTAGTCTGTCTCTCATACACACCCACACTGATGTTGAACAGACACCAAGAGTCAATGAGCTCAAGGCTAGTGTAGTCTGTCTCTCATACACACACACCCACACTGATGTTGAACAGACACCAAGAGTCAATGAGCTCAAGGCTAGTGTAGTCCGTCTCTCATACACACACACCCACACTGATGTTGAACAGACACCAAGAGTCAATGAGCTCAAGGCTAGTGTAGTCCGTCTCTCATACACACACACCCACACTGATGTTGAACAGACACCAAGAGTCAATGAGCTCAAGGCTAGTGTAGTCTGTCTCTCATACACACACACCCACACTGATGTTGAACAGACACCAAGAGTCAATGAGCTCAAGGCTAGAGTAGTCTGTCTCTCATACACACACACCCACACTGATGTTGAACAGACACCAAGAGTCAATGAGCTCAAGGCTAGTGTAGTCCGTCTCTCATACACACACACCCACACTGATGTTGAACAGACACCAAGAGTCAATGAGCTCAAGGCTAGTGTAGTCCGTCTCTCATACACACACACCCACACTGATGTTGAACAGACACCAAGAGTCAATGAGCTCAAGGCTAGAGTAGTCTGTCTCTCATACACACATGAAAATCAGAGCATACAGTCAGTTAACATACACACTAAATAAATGTTGACACAGGCAACACACAGTTGCCTTGATGAAAGCAGAGTATGAAAGAAGGGATAGATCAACTAGTACCGGGACGGGAGAGAGCGAGGGGTGTTTATTGTTTCTCAACCTGTGGTCTGTTGATGTCAGTCAGATAATTGGCAAACGCTTTCAGTTCTAAAGCACAACTTTAATTCTAAAAGGTTCCTGTAGGAAATATCATAGCTTACAGTCAGTTACGTGATAGGGTTCAGAAACCCTTCTGGTGTCGGCCTACACTACCTTCGCTTTCAGTTCTCTCCATCACAGAATGCACAGGTGAGAGACACAACTACAGCAGGTAACACCAGGAGAGAGAAAGAGGAACTGAGTGGTATTGTCTTAAGAGTGTGTGTAGCCCCCATCCATCCCTCCCCTATGGCTGGCGTACACACACGTCACCAAACACACCTCCTCTGGCTTGGCCTTCTCCATCCTGCTCTCCTCGATGGCCATCTGCAGTCTCAGGTCGTCCCCCCTGCGCAGCCTCTCCTCCTGCCAATCACATACAGCTGTGATGTCATCACCTGCGACAAGCGCTCGGGCAGGCCAGCCCATAGGCACAGATCTAGGATCAGCTTACTACCTCCAAATTGTAGCCAAAGCCATTTGGGGAGAAAATGCTAAACTGACATTAGATCAGTGTCTAGGGAGCAACTTAATTTCACTTCCCCAGGAAGCACTATCTGACCATGATGCAAAGCTTCAGGAGAGATGCTTCCTTTAGTGGCTGCTCTCAGATCAGCTCCCCTCCACCCAACTTAGGGAGTTGGAAAACATTCTCCCTTCCTTGAGGAAATCAAAAACTGATTCTAGACCAGCCGCTATAGGCAGCTTCCTCTTCTTTCACCTTCTGAAGAAACTGGTCAGGGTCCCAGCCATAGTGGACGTGGACTATCTGCCAGGGCTCTCTATTCAAACACTACCTGTATCCAGAAATATTCATGGAGAGACAAAACAAGTCCTCTTCTTGTGCTTCTACAAAGAAGTCAGGGTCATAGAATTACATTGAGGCTTTATCTATACTTAAGAACTTTGTGAGACAAAGAACATGGGTTGTTTTTACCCAGTTTGTCTTTATGCTAAAGGTAGAGTTGTTTTCCCTTACCCTCTAAACTTCTGAATACCGGTGTTGATTGAATACTGCCCTCCAACTTGCAGAGTGCGGGCACTGGAAGATGCCTTTAATTGAGTGTGTTTAAGTATGTCATTGTGTGTGTAGTTTGAAGCATGCATTCAGAACAGAGTCATTTGCAACGGAAGGAAAAAAGGGAGTAATCACTCATTCAGAAAGGGTTAAATTGAGTCATTCAAATGATGAAGTCTTTACCATGCATCATTTTACACTGATTAAATCATAGGGGAGTTATTTTTAAAACTACTTCTTTCCTTCTTACCCTCTTATATTATTAACCCATTGACATGTGTATGTTTGGAATTAATGAAACAGATCATTCCTATAAATATCATTCATTTTGATTGGGATTAAGACTCGATGGAGTGACCGCCGGCTGGGTAGACAGAAAGGTAGATAGGTAGATGATGATCGGCCGGTCAGGTGACCTTTGCCCCCTGACCTGTTCTTGTACTTCCTTGCTGAGTGTGAGTGCATAGCGGAGCTCTGCGTCCTCCAGAGGGGCCACAGTAGTCTGGGGGTCAGGGGTCAGAGGGTAAAGGTGAGTGAATGGAAACACACATTGTCCTGGGTTAACCTTGCTATGCCCGGATACTTCTGTTATGGACTGTAGTTAAGTGTTACCATATACATGTGTTCTATGTATAGTGGTTGTAGGGTGTACAGTGCATATATCCTATACAAATCAACCCCTTTATCAAGCCATTGGACCTCAGGTTAACAGTGTGGTTGGCCAGCGGGGGCTCTGCCTACCCTCCACCAGCTCCAGGCTGGCTGTACTGTATACCTGTTCCGCCTCCTCCTTGCTCATGGCCAGGGCCAGCTGCAGCTGCAGGTCCTCCTCACCGGAGCTCTGTGGCCACGCTTGCTCTGGGTCCGCCCCTCCGGAGTGAGAGCCCTGAGACAGCGCTCCACCCCCCAGACCTGGAGCTGAGGGGGCCGAAGAGGCTGGGGGACAGGATGAGGGGAACGGAGAACAGGGAAAAAAAATGTTATAGTTTGCATCTGGGCATAGTTAGAGCTGGGCAGGAATAAAAGCCTGCAAACACCACATGCATCTCTCCAGGACCAGGGAAGCTCTGCATCACAGCAGACAATTTAAAACTACATTTCTGTCTATGGTTTGCTTTTCTCCTCAATCTGTTTCAGAACCCCTGGTGGCTGGTGCAGGCTGGGTAATGTAGGTGTCTCTCACCACTGGTGGTCTGTGCCATCTTCTCTTTGGTCTTGAGGGCATGGATCCTCTCCTCTCGTAGTCTCTCCTCGTCCTTCAGCAGTGTTACCAGCTGTTTGGCCTTCTCCCGCACATTCACCCCCTGACACACATGCAGGTGAATGCACATGAGTATATACAACTCAGTGCACAACCTTCCTAACTACACAGCTGTGTCACTGAATAGTTGATAAATGTCAGTTATTTGCTAGCAAACTAAGTGCTACATTCCTGTTTCAGTCATTCCATTTCCATCAGTGTTTCCCTGTGGGGCGGCAGCGTAGCCTAGTGGTTAGAGCGTTGGACTAGTAACCGGAAGGTTGCGAGTTCAAACCCCGAGCTGACAATCTGTCGTTCTGCCCCTGAACAGGCAGTTAACCCACTGTTCCCAGGCCGTCATTGAAAATAAGAATGTGTTCTTAACTGACTTGCCTGGTTAAATAAAGGTAAAATAAAAAAAATAAAAAAAGTGACCTGCTATATTGCCATTATCAGCCCATAAACATGTTACTGTTGGCTTTCACTCTGTGTTTGTATAAGAGGTCACATTGTAAAGTCCTTCAATGAGAGGCGAGTAGTGATACTGTACCAGTATGTGTGTACAGTGTGTGTGTGTGCGTGCGAGCGCGTCGTACCTGGTCCTTGCCGTCTCTGTCGATGAACTGGAAGTCCTTGAGAGTCTGGACAGCGTAGATGTTCTCTCTGCACTGCTGAGCCACGCGCTCTGAACCCGTCTTTATGAGGTACTCCATGAGAGTCATAGCCTGGAGAACACACAGTACAGTAGAAACCACAGATATTCAATTACTGGAGATGCTATGTCATAAACCCCCAAAGTTCCAGAACAGGACGAGAATGGCAGCCATAGATGTGGTAAAGAGGTCAATCGAACTCAACCAAAACAACGGAATTGCCAAGGAAGAGTACAGGAAAGGGCAGTGAAGGAATATCCCGAATCTCCTCATTTCCCCACAGCAGAATTAGCCTACATTTAGGCTATTGTTTATGTGCATTTCACACTATGTTGAGGTAAAAAAATCAGTGTATAATGCTTGTATAGATACTAACCCCAATACAGGTTCATGTCATCATCACCAAGATAGTTTGCGCTGTTCTGTGAAGGAAGCAGTACAGAGCGTTGTACGAGATCTTCAGTTTCTTGGCAATTTCTCAAATGAAATAGCCTTGTTTTCTCAGAACAAGAATAGACTGACGAGTTTCAGAAGAAAGGTCTTTGTTTCTGGCCATTTTGAGCCTGTAATCAAACCCACAAATGCTGATGCTCCAGATACTCAACTAGTCTAAAGAAGGCCAGTTTTATTGCTTCTTTAATCAGAAACAACAGTTTTCAGCTGTGCTAACATAATTGCAAAAGGGTTTTCTAATGATCAATTAGCCTTTTAAAATTATGAACTTGGATTAGCTAACACAACATGCCATTGGAACACAGGAGTGATGGTTGCTGATAATGGGCCTATATACACTTACAGTGGGGCAAAAAAGTATTTAGTCAGCCACCAATTGTGCAAGTTCTCCCACTTAAAAAGATGAGAGGCCTGTAATTTATATCATAGGTACACTTCAACTATGAAAGACAAAATGAGAAAAAAAAATCCAGAAAATCACATTGTAGGGGTTTTAATGAATTTATTTGCAAATTATGGTGGAAAATAAGTATTTGGTCAATAACAAAAGTTTCTGAATACTTTGTTATATACCCTTTGTTAGGCAATGACAGAGGTCAAACGTTTTCTGTAAGTCTTTACAAGGTTTTCACACACTGTTGCTGGTATTTTGGCCCATTCCTCGATGCAGACCTCCTCTAGAGCAGTGATGTTTTGGGGTTGTTGCTGGGCAACACGGACTTTCAACTCCCTCCAAAGATGTTCTATGGGGTTGAGATCTGGAGACTGGCTAGGCCACTCCAGGACCTTGAAAAGCCACTCCTTCGTTGCCCGGGCGGGGTGTTTGGGATCATTGTCATGCTGAAAGACCCAGCCACGTTTTATCTTCAATGCCCTTGCTGATGGAAGGGCATTCTTCTTTCCTTTACACGGATCAGTCGTCCTGGTCCCTTTGCAGAAAAACAGCCCAAAAGCATGATGTTTCCACCCCCATGCTTCACAGTAGGTATGGTGTTCTTTGGATGCAACTCAGCATTCTTTGTCCTCCAAACACGACGAGTTGAGCTTTTACCAAAAAGTTATATTTTGGTTTCATCTGACCATATGACATTCTCCCAATCTTCTTCTGGATCATCCAAATGCTCTCTAGCAAACTTCAGACGGGCCTGGACATGTATTGGCTTAAGCAGGGGGACACGTCTGGCACTGCAGGATTTGAGTCCCTGGCGGCGTAGTGTGTTACTGATGGTAGGCTTTGTTACTTTGGTCCCAGCTCTCTGCAGCTCATTCACTAGGTCCCCCCTGTGTGGTTCTGGGATTTTTGCTCACCGTTCTTGTGATAATTATGACCCCACGGGGTGAGATCTTGCGTGGAGCCCCAGATCGAGGGAGATTATCAGTGGTCTTGTATGTCTTCCATTTCCTAATAATTGCTCCCACAGTTGATTTCTTCAAACCAAGCTGCTTACCTATTGCAGATTCAGTCTTCCCAGCCTGGTGCAGGTCTACAATTTTGTTTCTGGTGTCCTTTGACAGCTCTTTGGTCTTGGCCATAGTGGAGTTTGGAGTGTGACTGTTTGAGGTTGTGGACAGGTATCTTTCATACTGATAAATTCAAACAGGGGCCATTAATACAGGTAACGAGTGGAGGACAGAGGAGCCTCTTAAAGAAGAAGTTACAGGTCTGTGAGAGCCAGAAATCTTGCTTGTTTGTAGGTGACCAAATACTTATTTTCCACCATAATTTGCAAATAAATTCATAAAAAAATCCTAAAATGTGATTTTCTGGATTTTTTTTCTCATTTTGTCTGTCATAGTTCAAGTGTACCTATGATGAAAATTACAGGCCTCTCTCATCTTTTTAAGTGGGAGAACTTGCACAATTGGTGGCTGACTAAATACTTTTTTTGCCCCACTGTATATATCTGGAAAAAATAAATGATGAGACCACTGCAAAATTATCAGTTTCTCTGGTTTTACTATTTATAGGTATGTGTTTGGGTAAAATGATTTTTTTTGTTTTATTCAATAAACTACTGACAGCATTTCTCCCAAATTCCAAATAAAAATATTGTCATTTAGAGCATTTATTTGCAGAAAATGACAACTGGTCAAAATAACAAAAGATGCAGTGTTGTCAGACCTCGAATAATGCAAAGAAAAAAAGTTCATATTCATTTTTAAACAACACAAAAATGTTTTAACTTAGAAAGAGTTCAGAAATCAATATTTAGAGGAATAACCCTGATTTTCAATCACAGCTTTCATGAGTCTTGGCATGCTAGCCACCAGACTTTGACATTATGCCACTCCTGCTGCAAAAATTCAAGCAGCTCGTCTTTGTTTGATGGCTTGTGGCCATCCATCTTCCTCTTGATCACATTCCAGAGGTTTTCAATGGGGTCCAGGTCTGGAGATTGGGCTGGCCATGACAGGGTCTTGATCTGGTGGTTTTTAATGGGGTTCAGGTCTGGAGATTGGGCTGGCCGTGACAGGATCTTGATCTGGTGGTCCTCCATCCACACCTTGATTGACCTGGCTGTGTGGCATGGAGCATTGTCCTGCTGGAAAAACCAATCCTCAGAGTTGGGGAACATTGTCAGAGCAGAAAGAAGCAAGTTTACTTCCAGGACAACCTTGTACGTGGCTTGATTCATCCGTCCTTCACAAAGACAAATCTGCCCGATTCCAGCCTTGCTGAAGCAACCCCAGATCGTCACTGATCCTGCATCAAATTTGACAGTGGGTGCGAGACACTGTGGCTTGTAGGCCTCTCCAGGTCTAGCACCCACTGTGAAATATGGTGGAGGATCTGCTAGACCTGCCCCGGCCAACTCTAAGTGCTGTTATTGTGAAGTGGAAATGTCTAGGGACAACAACGGCTCAGCCATGAAGTGGTAGGCCACACAAGCATACAGAACGGGACCGCCGAGTGCTGAAGCGTGTAGTGTGAACAAAAAACAAAAAAAGTCTGTCCTCAGTTGCAACACTCACTACAGAGTTCCAAAATGCCTCTGGAAGCATCATCTGCACAATAACTGTTTTGTCGGGAGCTTGATGAAATGGATTTCCAAGGCAGAGCAGCAGCACACAAGCCTAAGATCACCGCCATTGGACTCTGGAGCAGTGGAAACATCTTCTCTGGAGTGATGAATCACACTTCACCATCTGGCAGTCCGACAGACTAATCTGGGTTTGGGAAGATACCAGGAGAACGCTACCTGCCCCAATGCATAGTGCCAACTGTCAAGTTTGTTGGGGATGGAATAATGATCCAGGGCTGTTTTTCATGGTTCGGGCAAGGTCCCTTAGTTCCAGTGAAGGGAAATCTTAACACTACAGCATACAATGACATTCTAGACAATTCTGTGTTTCCATCTTCGTGGCAACAGTTTGGGAAGGCCCTGTCCCATTTCACCATGACAATGCCCCCTTGCACAAAGCGAGGTTCATACAGAACTGGTTGGTGTGAAATAACTTGACTGGCCTGCACTGAGCCTTGACCTCAACACCATTGAACACCTTTTGGAATAATTGGAACACCGAATGCGAGCCAGGCCTAATTGCTCAACATTAGTGCCCGACCTCACTACTGCTCGTGGCTGAATGGAAGTATGGAAGCAATGTTCCAACATCTAATGGAAAGCCTACCCAGAATAATAGAAGCTGTTATAGCAGCAAAGGGGGACTAACTCAATATGGCAGCATTCGTTCAAAACTGAAAGCGGGAACCACTGCTTTTAACCAGGGCAAGGTGACCGGAAACATGACCGAATACAAAACAGTGTAGCTATTCCCTCCGCAAGGCAACCAAACAAGCTAAGCGTCAGTATAGAGACAAAGTAGAGTCGCAATTCAACGGCTCAGGCACAAGAGGTATGTGGCAGGGTCTACAGTCAATCACGGATTACAAAAGGAGAACCAGCCCCGTCACGGACCAGGATGTCTTGCTCCCAAACAGACTAAACAACTAAACTAACTAAACTTCTTTGCTTGCTTTGATGACACTACAGTGTCACTGACACCCCGCTACTAAAACATGCGGACTCTCCTTCACTGCAGCCGACATGAGCAAAACATTTAAACGTGTCAACCCTCGCAAGGCAGCAGGCCCAGACGGCATCCCCAGCCGCACCCTCAGAGCATGCACAGACCAGCTGGCTGGTGTGTTTACGGACATATTCAATCAATCCTTATCCCAGTCTGCTGTCCCCACATGCTTCAAGAGGGCCACCATTGTTCCTGTTCCCAAGAAAGCTAAGGTAACTGAGCTAAACGACTACCGCCCCGTAGCACTCACTTCCGTCATCATGAAGTGCTTTGAGAGACTAGTCAAGGACCATATCACCTCCACCCTACCTGACACCCTAGACCCACTCCAATTTGCTTACCGCCCCAACAGGTACACAGACGACGCAATCACACTGCACACTGCCTGAACCCATCTGGACAAGAGGAATACCTATGTGAGAATGCTGTTCATCGACTACAGCTCAGCATTTAACACCATTAGTACCCTCCAAACTCATCCTCAAGCTCAAGACCCTGGGTATCGACCCCGCCCTGTGCAACTGGGTCCTGGACTTCCTGACGGGCCGCCCCCAGGCGGTGAAGGTAGGTAACAACATCTCCACCCTGCTGATCCTCAACACGGGGTCCCCACAAGGGTGCGTTCTCAGCCCTCTCTTGTACTCCCTGTTCACCCACGACTGCGTGGCCATGCGCGCCTCCAACTCAATCATCAAGTTTGCAGACGACACTACAGTGGTAGGCTTGATTACCAACAACGACGAGACGGCCTACAGGGAGGAGGTGAAGGCCCTCGGAGTGTGGTGTCAGGAAAACAACCTCGCACTCAACGTCAACTAAACAAAGGAGATGATTGTGGACTTTACATTTGTGTGTATAAGGTAGTTGTTGTGAAATTGTTAGGTTAGATTACTCGTTGGATATTAATGCATTGTAGGAACTAGAAGCACAAGCATTTCGCTACACTCCCATTAACATCTGCTAACCATGTGTATGCGACAAATAACATTTTATTTGATATTAATGGCCATGATTTTGGAATGAGATGTTCGACAAGCAGGTGTCCAGATACTTTTGGTCATGTAGTGTAGCTATGCTACCAGTTTATACGAGTTAGCATTTAGCAGTCAACTTCTTCTAAAGCTGAAAAGGAACTACATCTAAATGCAGTGAAAACAGCCAAATGGGACTTAAGTAACCACATTGTGGGGATGTTACAATATATCAACCATGACGGATTTGACCAATATCCACTTTGTTTGATCAGATTGGTTGAACGTGTGCCAATCCGGCGTCCTTATTCTATCCCCCACAGTCTGCGTTCCATTGACCTCTTTAACGCGTCTATGGCAGTTCATTTGAAAAATTCATGGAATCATTAATTCCACTGAAACTGACTGGCTAGCTAACAAGCATAATGTGCACAATATCTTATCACTGGCTGACCTAGTCACTGGACAAAATGACAGATCTTTTATACTGTCATATGAAGCCTTAGGTCACAGATAGAACAATGAGACAGATATTTCACCGGATGTATAAATATGAAGCATCTGTTTGGCATTTCCACTCACTACCAAATATGGTAGTGAGAGGAAGCCCAGTGGCCGGCAGTGGATGGAACGAGATGGATTTTGGCAGACATTCTGCACATTTTCTCATCAATAAAACTATTTATCTTAATACAGTTCTCTTCCCAAAACTAAAATGTTACCGCATGCTAGAAAATATGCAAATGCATGCTAGAACGCACCAATACGATCTCGCTAGATCGTGCTTGGCTCTGCCCACCTCCTTTCTTGTTCTGCCCACTATGACTAATTTGTTCCCATTTGAAATGACAGGCTGTGGTCTATCTTTGGTCATGTCCATTCTAGTATTCTAATTCCTATGTCCACACATACAACAGTGAGCAGACAAACCAGACAGACAGACTACGTCACCCGTTGTTATGCTCAATCTTGAACAGAACTCACTCACTCACTCACCTTGTAGACGTGTCTCCAGTTCTTGCCGTGGTCGTTGAGTCGTTTCCACACCATGCTCATGATCTCAGAGAAGGCCACTACGTTGTAGGTCAGGTCTGCAATCTCTGACATCAGAGAGCTGCTGGGGCCCCATGGGTCATTGGACGTCGCTTCCCGCACCTGGAGACAAGGGGGAGAGAAGAGAGACCAGGGACAGGGGGGGAGAAGGAGAGATACCAGGGACAGGGGGAGAAGGAGAGATACCAGGGACGGGGGGGAAGGAGAGATACCAGGGACAGGGGGAGGGGGGAGAAGGAGAGATACCAGGGACAGGGGGGGATGGAGAGATACCAGGGACAGGGGGAGAACAGAAGGAAAGATACCAGGGACAGGGGGAGAGGGGAGAAGGAAAGATACCAGGGACAGGGGGAGAGGGAGAAGGAAAGATACCAGGGACAGGGGGAGAGGGGAGAAGGAAAGATACCAGGGACAGGGGGAGAGAGGAGAAGGAAAGATACCAGGGACAGGGGGAGAGGGGAGAAGAAAGATACCAGGGACAGGGGGGACGGGGGGAGAAGGAGAGAGACCAGGGACGGGGGGAGAGAGAAGGAGAGAGACCAGGGACAGGGGGAGAGAGAGACCAGGGACAGGGGGAGAGAGAGACCAGGGACAGGGGGAGAGAGAGACCAGGGACAGGGGGAGAGAGAGACCAGGGACAGGGGGAGAGAGAGACCAGGGACAGGGGGAGAGAGAGACCAGGGACAGGGGGAGAGAGAGACCAGGGACAGGGGGGAGAGAGAGACCAGGGACAGGGGGAGAGAGAGACCAGGGACAGGGGGGAGAGAGAGACCAGGGACAGGGGGGAGAGAGAGACCAGGGACAGGGGGAGAGAGACCAGGGACCAGGGACGGGGGGTTGGTGGAGAGAGAGACCAGGGACGGGGGGTTGGTGGAGAGAGAGACCAGGGACGGGGGGTTGGGGGAGAGAGAGACCAGGGACGGGGGTTGGGGGAGAGAGAGACCAGGGACGGGGACGGGGGGGTGGAGAGAGACCAGGGACGGGGGTTGGGGAGAGAGAGACCAGGGACGGGGTGGTGGGGGAGAGAGAGACCAGGGACAGGGGGTTGGTGGAGAGAGAGACCAGGGACGGGGGGTTGGTGGAGAGAGAGACCAGGGACGGGGGGGTTGGGGGAGAGAGACCAGGGACGTTTTTTTTTTAACTAGGCAAGTCAGTTAAGAACAAATTCTTATTTACAATGACAGCCTACAGGGGAACAGTGGGTTAACTGTTCAGGGGTAGAAGGACAGATTTTTTACCTTGTCAGCGCGGTAATTCGATCGAGCAACCTTCCGGTTACTTGCCCAACGCTCTAACCACTAGGCTACCTGACGCCCCAAAAGCACTCAACATTGAACAATCTAAGTTGTGATTTATTGATCAATGAATTGATTAATCAACTGGTAGTTTATATCAAGACAACAGACTATTCATTCCCTTAGCAAGCTCAGGCCAACAAAATATATTACGATACAAAGCTCCCGACTAAACATGTAAAAACAGACAAAACAATTATGCAAAGTACTTTAATCAAATGAACCCCTGATAAGTCCACAGCCGTGATCGTAGGTCACCTTAACTGATCATCTCTTCTACTCTCTGGGGTGTGGAGATGATGTGATGATAAACAGGCTGGACAGAATCATCATGATGAATGGATAACATGATTACATGAACCCAGATATCAAGAGGTGGAGATACAGGGAGTACACAGTGGAATGTATTCTTTGGTAAGTACCAATAGTTAAGAGGAGTTAAGACAGAAGGGAGGAGAGGAAGAAAGAGTTGGAGAGGGAGGAAGCAGAGGCGGGGAAGACTGAGGTGAGATGGCCTTGAACAGAAGTGATGAGGATAGGAGGAAGAGGACAATGGGTAACAGAAGAATAAAAAATAAAGGTGTGGGGTGTGGGTGGAAAAGTGGTTGGAGAGGAAGAGAGAAAATAGGGAAGAGGATGAGCGAACCTTGATCTCTGCCTCTGAGAAGTTGTGGACAATGTTCTTCACTTGTCGCCGTAGCGATGAGGTCGACATGGCAACCGTCTGGCTGTCGGTTTCCACGGAAAATCTGCCCCACACAGAGAAAGAGAGGGTTGTAAAACAGTTAATACAACACAAAACAAATAGCAGCCAGGGCAAAGTGTACAGTGAGTTAATACACAGAGAGAGGAGAGGAGCCAAACTCTGAGGAGAAGAAACAAGTAGACAAAAAGAAAAGCAGCAACAGAGAGAGAGAGAGACATCGAGAGAGACAAGACACATCAAGCGAGAGACATCGAGAGGGAGGGAGAGAGACATCGAGAGGGAGGGAGAGAGACATCGAGAGGGAGGGAGAGAGATCGAGAGGGAGGGAGAGAGATCGAGAGGGAGCGAGAGAGATCGAGAGGGAGCGAGAGAGATCGAGAGGGAGAGATCGAGAGGGAGAGATCGAGAGGGAGAGATCGAGAGGGAGAGATCGAGAGGGAGAGATCGAGAGAGAGATCGAGAGAGAGATCGATCGAGAGATCGAGAGATCGAGAGAGAGAGATCGAGAGAGAGAGATCGAGAGAGAGAGATCGAGAGAGAGAGATCGAGAGAGAGAGATCGAGAGAGAGAGATCGAGAGAGAGAGATCGAGAGGGATCGAGAGAGAGATCGAGAGAGAGATCGAGAGGGATCGAGAGAGAGATCGAGAGGGAGCGAGAGAGAGATCGAGAGGGAGCGAGAGAGAGATCGAGAGGGAGCGAGAGAGAGATCGAGAGGGAGCGAGAGAGAGATCGAGAGGGAGCGAGAGAGAGATCGAGAGGGAGCGAGAGAGAGATCGAGAGGGAGCGAGAGAGAGATCGAGAGGGAGCGAGAGAGAGATCGAGAGGGAGCGAGAGTGAGATCGAGAGGGAGCGAGAGTGAGATCGAGAGGGAGAGATCGAGAGGGAGAGTGAGATCGAGAGGGAGAGATCGAGAGAGACACATCAAGAGAGAGGGAGAGAGACATCGAGAGGGAGAGAGACATCAAGAGAGAGGGAGAGAGAGAGACACATCAGAGAGAGACATCAAGAGGCAAGATGAATAGGAAAACATTGCGTGAAAGAGAAATGAAACCAGCAATCAATTTTAGTGGACATAGTGCTCCTTTATGTCAACAGAGAGAGAAAGTCAACACACACACACACCTGTTACAAACACAACATAAGCCAGGCAGGGTTTAATTGGAATTAGGCACAGTGTTTTGGGCAGGGGTGCAGCAGACTTGATGTTCTTGTCCACACATACAGTTCCAGGACAGGCATGGTTGACATCTATGAAAAACTCCCAGGCCCCTACTTTACTTTGATTCACTATCTGACACACTTAATGCTGTCAGATGAGCATGGCATGCAGGCTTGAACAGTGTCACTATTTTGACACCATTGAACTGTTAGTACTCTGTGGACTGTTTAGCAATGCTGTGGCATGAATACTCTTAGTGGGTTTTATTCACTTCTCTTTTTGACCTGGACTGTTGGAGCTCGGAGCTTAAGAATTTCACTGTGCCCTGTAATTACATCTGCGAGCCTGTGTATGTGACTAACAAACTCATCTAATATGTAGGTACAGCATATTCCTATATGATTTAACTGTCTTCTCTGACAGAATTGTTCCAGTGCTGCTGAATGACCCTAGCAGTGTGGCCGAGCAGACTAATAAGGAGTGGAAGACGACAGGTTGTACAGTACTAATAGGAGACTAGGTTGCATAACACAGAGAGATAACCATTCCTGAAGTCAGTTTAGAGATTACTGGAGCAACGTTACAAAGTTCATACAAGGCATCTACCAAGACCGAATGTAGATAAGGGACAAGCTTAGCCCAAATCTCTCACAATTCAACAGGGTTCAGGCCAATTCTATGTAAAGTGAGGAAGAGATCTGAAATTCCAATTCAATAATTGAGAAATACTCCAAAAAAAGTGATATTTCCTTGAAACAGACATATCCTGTGCTGAATTTAAAATGGCAATGACCTCAACCCTACACATCATAATGTGGAGCACTGCATTAGCTAAGCTCCTTATCAACAGTTGAACTTGACGGTACAATAACATAGCTACATGCTACAGGACAGGAGACGTCCGGGTGTTGTATGTAGCTATGTTATTGTACTGTCAAGTTCAACTGTTGATAAGGAGCTTAGCTAACGCCATTTAAATATTCAGGACAGCTTACAGTGGAATAAGTATCAGAACTTCCTTGGTTTCACTGACACTAGACATACAATGTGCATTCAATGGCAGATACATTATTAGCAATCAAATCCCAACATGCAATACACATGCAACTAGCTATCTGAAGCCAGACAAACTTGGCTGAGTCTAATATAAGCTAACTACCAAACTGTTGAATTAGCTAGCAAGTTTAAAGTTATGGCGCTACCAACCCATATTTGTGCTAACGCCAGAAAAACAAGGGCGGTGTAACGATCATGACAATGTCAGAGACACTGTGGCCACTACGCTCGTTCCCACTTGCTATCAGACAGTCACACACCCTCCTGAGCCAGAGACCCCCACCCAGTTATCATGCTAACCAGTTATCATCTCTCATAACAGTCTACACAGCAATTCAACACTAATGTAAACATTGCCACAGGAAATACTTGACACTACTACTGTCAAAGAACAAAATGGGAAGTGTAACGAACTTGGTTGGCAAACTTAGAAGGTCATCCAAACCAGATAAAAGGGAACACTAACTAATTCGTTAGCCAACGTTAGCCAGCCTATAGCTAGCTATCTGGTACCACCCTCCCAACTATCAGCTGGAAAACGTTAGCTACTTACCGTTAACTCCCTTCTCCTTGGCTTTCTCAGTTGCGAACAATTTTAACGTTTTACAATTGTGTTTGGGGTTAAGGGGAAAACGTGAAAGAGAAACCCGACTAACTAAATATAGGTATTCCTGTCACGACACTGAATGAATCATTGCTATTTACCTAGCTAGGTAGCTGAAGTAGCCAACAGTACAAACAGATGAGATAACGTTGAACCCTGTTGCTAGCAGTTCAAGTGGCAACAGAATAGGAGTGGTATTTATGATCTGATCGAGTGACACCACCATCCTTAATTAACATAAAACTGATGATTATGGAACGTTCACTCTGTCAATATTACTTATAACATTTAATAACTGTTGACAATTTACCATACTTAACATCTAAATGAAGTCTATACTGACCCTGTTGTAGCTCGAATGGTACAAGGAGATGGCGGAACTTCCGGTTCCGTTCCCGAATACAAGAAAGACCGCACCCCTTTGCACGCTCCCATCATTTAATATTTATGAACTGGGCGAAGCTACACAGTCATTATGCATTAAATAGTTTAAATTTGATCTAAATTCTAACCTATTTCATTGTCTGGATGGGAATGTAGCGCTATTTATCACACTTGTAAATAAGCTTTATACTGTAACATAATGTCAAACTGACCCTTGATATTGATTGTTTTGTATGCAGGAACATGTGGAGCCTATAAAAGCACCCGTCAAACCTCTATAATTGTACCTGAAGTTGGGTGTCGGTTGAGAATGTGTGGTGTCGGTTGAGAATGTGTGGTGTCGGTTGAGAATGTGTGGCGTCGGTGCTGTGCGTAGTCTGTTTAAGAAACATTTGAGGACCAAGATAAATGTAAGTGGTGTGGTCGAATGTGTTCAAATCAAATATATATATATATATATATATATATTAATTTATTTAACCAGTCAGTTAAGAACAAATTCTTATTTACAACAACGGCCAAACCCCGCTGCCAGTGATGCCTCAAGCCCTGAGATGCAGTGCCTTAGACTGCTGTGCCAAGCACTGAGATGCAGTGCCTTAGACTGCTGTGCCAAGCACTGAGATGCAGTGCCTTAGACTGCTGTGCCAAGCACTGAGATGCAGTGCCTTAGACTGCTGTGCCAAGCACTGAGATGCAGTGCCTTAGACTGCTGTGCCAAGCCCTGAGATGCAGTGCCTTAGACTGCTGTGCCAAGCCCTGAGATGCAGTGCCTTAGACTGCTGTGCCAAGCCCTGAGATGCAGTGCCTTAGACTGCTGTGCCAAACACTGAGATGCAGTGCCTTAGACTGCTGTGCCAAGCACTGAGATGCAGTGCCTTAGACTGCTGTGCCAAGCCCTGAGATGCAGTGCCTTAGACTGCTGTGCCAAGCACTGATATGCAGTGCCTTAGACTGCTGTGCCAAGCACTGAGATGCAGTGCCTTAGACTGCTGTGCCAAACACTGAGATGCAGTGCCTTAGACTGCTGTGCCAAGCACTGAGATGCAGTGCCTTAGACTGCTGTGCCAAGCCCTGAGATGCAGTGCCTTAGACTGCTGTGCCAAGCACTGATATGCAGTGCCTTAGACTGCTGTGCCAAGCACTGAGATGCAGTGCCTTAGACTGCTGTGCCAAGCACTGAGATGCAGTGCCTTAGACTGTTGTGCCAAGCCCTGAGATGCAGTGTCTTAGACTGCTGTGCCAAGCCCTGAGATGCAGTGCCTTAGACTGCTGTGCCAAGCACTGAGATGCAGTGCCTTAGACTGCTGTGCCAAGCCCTGAGATGCAGTGCCTTAGACTGCTGTGCCAAGCCCTGAGATGCAGTGCCTTAGACTGCTGTGCCAAGCCCTGAGATGCAGTGCCTTAGACTGCTGTGCCAAGCCCTGAGATGCAGTGCCTTAGACTGCTGTGCCAAGCCCTGAGATGCAGTGCCTTAGACTGCTGTGCCACTCGGGTGCCCGAGTGCAATGTTGCCAACATTCCAAATGTGTATTTTGTTAAAGGGGAAAACTGCTGTTGCTGCACACATTTTTTGACATGATATGTACCCATTCATTCTTGAAGAATATAACTTAAAAATGCCTACAGAGCTTAGTTGAACTGTAGTAACCCATCAGAACCAAAAATATAAGCTTGTTTTACTCCAATGTTTGTAAACAAAGTAAATGTAGACAAACACTGTATAGCCTCAAAACATGGATAAAACTATAATGTTGATATCATGGATGCTTGAATGATCAGTCCTTGTATCCATATCTCTGTCTATGGACGCAAGGAGAGGGGTTACATTTCTCCAGCCCCATCCTTCAGGTTTATACAGAAACAGGTTGGGAATATGTTTTGTTATTGTTACAACTGTAGATTTCCTCTTTATTGATTTTTCATTTCACCTTTATTTAACTAGGCAAGCCAGTTAAGAACAAATGGTTATTCATAATAACGGCTTACCCAACCAAACCCTGACGACGCTGGGCCAATTGTGTGCCACCCTATGGTACTCCCAATCACGGCCGGATGTAATTGCGTTAATGTGCTTTGAGTTTATCCTGTTTGAAACAAGAGAACCTACGTAGCCTGAATCGCTTAATAAACTTAGCTTGTCTTTTTATAGCTGACTCCTGACTGTTTCCCAAACGGGCCTAGAAACCCTTATATAAAAAAAGGATCAAATATGAATATACTTTAGTAATATAAGCATATTTCAATACTTATATTTCAAAGCATTTATCAAATAAGATAAAATACTAGCCAACACAAATCATCAAATATATATATTACTAAGGGACAGTAGATAACAAATCAGATTTGTCTGACACTGATTTCAAGAGGGTTAGGCTTGTGTTGTGTGTTGGTTGACGTTCCTGCAGGCCCACTTCCTAAATTTAGCAGCAAAACCAGTGGCAAATATTGAGCTATAAATAAAATCACCTCATATAAATCACCTCGTTGTGAATGGAACTATTCCTCTCATCCACATTCTTCACATTCAGATTCACACAGAAGTGTGTTGTGTCATTTTATTGTTGCTTTGGTTTCTGCTGGTATGAATAGTAATCATTAACACCTCTCCACTCCCTCCCTGCTGAATGTCCATCAACACGAAACATCTATCCTGTCCTCCTCAGGCATGAGACCCTGTTCATGTGCATATCATTATGAAAACTATGATCACAATAAAAGAGAATCATCTTTCAACAGGCACAATCCCGCAAGCGTTGTCACATCCACAGGCATCAATCACTCACATTTTTCCTTCACATTTGTAGAGCTCTTTTTACTAATACACATGGTACAGTCAGACAGTAATGTCCAGAGATCACGTTCCTAACCCCATAACCTGTAACCCTAACCCAACAGGACACCTCTGAGCTTGGCGATTGTGTGTCTGGGACATGTGCATGTCTGCTGTGGGTCGCTGTGTAAATTGCCCTCAATAACACTACTGTAGCATATAGCATCCACACAGAGGTAACCTCCAGCATATTTTACAGAGATGTACAGTATAGCGTCAGAACCCAGCTGAACCATGATAATGCATGGAGGTCAACAGATCATAGGACCATTATAAGAGCTGCTATACATGTGGGTCACAACTCCTCCTTTTATCCACTCTTTACACTGAAACCAAATATAAACTCAACATGTAAAGTGTTGGTCCCATGTTACATGAGCTGAAATAAAAGATCCCAAAAGCTTATTTATCTCACATTTTGTGAACAATTTTGTTTACATCCCTGTTAGTGAGAATATATCCTTTGCCAAGATAACCCGTCCACCTGACAGGTGTGGCATATCAAGAAGCTGATTAAACAGCATGATCATTACACAGATGCACCTGGTGCTGGGGGACAATAAAAGGACACTCTAAAATGTGCCGTTTTGTCACACAACACAATGCCACAGATGTGTCAAGTTTTGAGGGTGTGTGCAATAGTCATGCTGACTGCAGGAATGTCCACCAGAGCTGTTTAAGAAAATTGAAAGCTGAAAATGTCCGTTATTCCATTGCCTGCATACACACCAGACATGTCACCCATTGAGCATGTTTGGGATGCTCAGGATTGACATGTACAACAGCGTGTTCCAGTTCCCGCCAATATCCAGCAACTTCGCAAAGCCATTGAAGAGGAGTCAGACAACATTCCACAGGGCACAATCAACAGCCTGATCAACTCTATGCGAAGAAGATGGGTTATGCTGCATGAGACACTGACTGGTTTTCTGATCCACACCCCTACCTTTTTTTAAGGTATCTGTGACAAACAGTTGCATATCTGTATTTCCAGTTTCCATATTTTAACGCCTAAGGAATTTATTTAAATTGACTGATTTCCTTATATGAACTGTAACTCAGTAAAATGTTTGAAATAGTTGAATGTGGCGTTTATATTTTTGCGTTTATATTATTTCCACAAATACTACTGGAGTCACAGACAACAAAACTCTCTCTCTCTCTCTCTCGCTCTCTCTCTCTCTCTCTCTCTCTCTCTCTCTTGCTCTCTCTCTCTCTCTCTCTCTCTCTCTCTCTCTCTCTCTCTCTCTCTCTCTCTCTCTGTCTCTCCCTCTCCCCCTATGCTCTGTTAGGATTGCTGGGGACACTTGAGAGGGTGTGGGTCCCGCACTGATCAGACAGGCACATAGGAAAACACACAAATATGCTTTGGTGTTTCAAAGAAATATAGTTTATGCTTGAGTTGCAATGTAAAATCCTTATTAGTGTTTCTTGAAAGGTGGGTCGGGGTAGTGATGGTAGGTTGCTCTTGGGTCATGCTCTAAGATTGGATTGTGTTAGGGAGATTTTATTTTACATTACTTGATGGATCTTATGATAGTTAAAACAATATATAACAAATTCTAACCATTACTTTTAATGCAAAATGTATTAAGTGCAAACATAAAGTAGTTCTTATTCTGCCACTAGCAAGAATTGCAGAAGGACAGGGGACAGATGAACCTGTTATACAGGTACCACAATGCTGTCATTACACGTATTTCAGTCTATTCTGAATGCTTAAACACTAACAATGATTCTCGAAGCACTATCTCTGAAACCATTAAGACTTGTAGGAAACATACTTACCAAGTGTGCCAAACTGAATGCATGTTCTCTGAAACCATTAACACTTGTAGGAAACATACTTACCAAGTGTGTCAAACTGAATGCACGTTCTCTGAAACCATTAACACTTGTAGGAAACATACTTACCAAGTGTGCCAAACTGAATCCACGTTCTCTGAAACCATTAACACTTGTAGGAAACATACTTACCAAGTGTGCCAAACTGAATGCACGTTCTCTGAAACCATTAACACTTGTAGGAAACATACTTACCAAGTGTGTCAAACTGAATGCACGTTCTCTGAAACCATTAACACTTGTAGGAAACATACTTACCAAGTGTGTCAAACTGAATGCACGTTCTCTGAAACCATTAACACTTGTAGGAAACATACTTACCAAGTGTGCCAAACTGAATGCACGTTCTCTGAAACCATTAACACTTGTAGGAAACATACTTACCAAGTGTGCCAAACTGAATGCACGTTCTCTGCTTTACACTCAGTTTGTAACTTAATAACACTCTTCTAGCAAAACTGTAAATATTGGTCTCTACATTGCTACACTATTTTGCCAATTGCCTTTCCACATTGACACATGTGAAAACACTTAGATAATGAGTTCACTTACACATCAGAGCTTGAGCACTATAAATAGGCCACATGTAAACATTTGGTTTGGACAACAATGGAGGTCAATATTGGACAGAGAGTAAGAGGGGTGAGAACTAGAGGAGGACGAGTAGGAGGAAGAGGAGGACGAGGAGGTGAAGAAGTAAGAGGAGGAGGAGGAAGAGGTGACGTAGGATGGGGGAGAAGGAGAGGAAACCATTCAAATGTTTTTACAGAGCTGCAACTTAACAGTATCTGGTGGAAGAGGTCGACTGTTCACCCCAGAGCAGGAGACCCACATTGTAAATATGGTCATTGAAAATAACTGCATCAGACTCAGAGAACTGCAGGACCACATAATGTCAGATAACACCATATTCCAAAATGTCAACAGAGTGAGTCTCTGCACTGTCTCGTCTACTGAAACACAAAAGAATTAAGATGAAGCAGCTGTGCAAAGTCCCTTTCTAAAGAAACTCAGACTGTGTAAAACAACTGAGATATGAACATGTGCAGGTAAGCTATACTATCCCATCATTGGTACTGGATCTAGAAGTGGATGGTGCTACATCATATTGACTGATCCCTGTCTTTTCGTATTGTGCTACATTGTTTTGTCTTGTCTCTTTCAGAGAGTCATGGAGCTAGAAGCAGATGCAGTGTATCATGAGCTAATATATGTGGACGAGGCAGGTTTCAACCTTGCAGAAACAAGGGGCCGCGGCAGAAATATCACCGGACACCGTGCCATCATCAACGCCCCGGGACAACGTGTTGGAAACATAACAATGTGTGTGGCTATTAGTCAAAACAGAGTCCTTCACCATCATGCAATCCTAGGCCCATACAACACTGCACACATGACCACATTTCTGGACACCCTCCACAACAGACTAACCCCTGATGACCAGGGGCCAGAGCAGTCCAGGTACGTTATCATCTGGGACAATGTTAGTTTCCACCGGGATGCTGTGATCCGCAATTGATTCACAGGTCACCCACTTTTCATAGCACTCAATCTCCCCCCTACTTTTTGTTCTTGAATCCTATTGAGGAATTCTTCTCTGCATGGCGTTGGAAGGTGTATGATCGCCAGCCCCACCAACGCATACCCCTTCTACAGGCAATGGGTCAGGGGTCATGCCAGGCCTGGATACAGCCCTCCAGGCCATACTTTCCATGCTGCCTAACTCAAGACAACATCACATGTGATGTGGATGAAGTCTTATGGCCAGACCCACAAAGAAGGTGAGATGTAGCTTCATTTTGTTCTGTTCTTAGTTTTCTTCTACTGCGCTTTTGTTGTTTAAGGAGTGTTAGAACATTTTGAGAGAAAAAATAATCCCCTCATCTGTATTGATAGTGTGTTATGTTCGCATTACACATCCATACTTTACACATTTGAATACCTATGTGTATGTGTGTTTACTACATGCATGACAAAACTTGATTGCTAACTGCTATGCCCTGCACACAGAAAGAGCTAAATCCACAAGTGTTTTTCATTCATACTATCAGTCCCTAGTAGGTGCTTCATGTGCTTATTCAAATGTGTACTGTATTAATGCAAAAACACAAATTTTAAAAAAGAGTTTGAAGAGTTTTGCAAGAATTGTTTGCTTTTGCAAGAGATGTATAATGTTTTCTGGTTTGGTATAAGGTTTTGTGGTTAGTGTGTAGGGTTTTGCAAAAGTAACCTATAGTTTGAAAGAGAGTGCCTAAGCAATCAGAAAAAACTGTAAACTGCAAAAAGACTGTCTGTACTTTACAAGTCATTTAGGAGCAGAAAGGTCTGCATCTGTCAGCAACAATGTTTTGTGAATGGAAGGAGAGAGTGTGTGTGTGTGCGAGCGTACGTGTCTGCATGCTGGTGTGTGTATGAGCAAGTGTATACGGGTGTATATGTACAGTATATGCTGTGTGGGTGTGTGTGAGCGTGTGTGTACAGTTGAAGTCGGTAGTTTACATACACTTAGGTTGGAGTCATTCAAACTTCTTTTTCAACCATTCCACAAATTTCTTGTTAACAAACTGTAGTTTTGGCAAGTCGGATCAGGCATCTACTTTGTGCATGACACAAGTCATTTTTACAACGCCTGAAGGTACCACGTTCATCTGTACAAACAATAGTACGCAAGTATAAACCCCATGGGACCACACAGCCATCATACCGCTCAGGAAGGAGATGCGTTCTGTCTCCTAGAGATGAATGTACTTTGGTGCGAAAAGCGCAAATCAATCCCAGAACAACAGCAAAGGACCTTGTGAAGATGCTGGAGGAAACAGGTAGAAAAGTATCTATATCCACAGAAAAACAAGTCCTATATCAACATAACCTGAAAGGTTGCTCAGCAAGGAAGAAGCCACTGCTCCAAAACCGCCATAAAAAAGCCAGACGCACGGCAGCATCATGTTGTGGGGGTGCTCTTCTGCATGAGGGACTGGTGCACTTCACAAAATAGATGGCATCATGAGGCAGGGAAATGATGTGGATATATTGAAGCAGCATCTAAAGACATCAGTCAGGAAGCTAAAGTTTGGTCGCAAATGGGTCTTCCAAATGGACAATGACCTCAAGCATACTTCCAAAGTTGTAGCAAAATGACTTAAGGACAACAAATCCAAGGTATTGGAGTGGCCATCGCAAAGCCCTGACCTCCAATCCTATAGAAGATTTGTGGGTAGAACTGAAAAAGCAAGTGCGAGCAAGGAGGACTACAAACCTGACTCAATTACACCAGCTCTGTCAGGGGGAATGGGCCAAAATTCACTTAAGCTTGTGGAAGGCTACCCAAAACGTTTGACCCTTGTTAAGCAATTTAAAGGCAATGCTACCAAATACTAATTGAGTGTATGTAAACTTCTGACCCACTGGGAATGTGATGAAAGAATTAAAAGCTGAAATATGTAATTCTCTCTACTATTATTCTGACATTTCACATTCTTAAAATAAAGTGGTGATCCTAACTGACCTAAGACAGGGAATTGTTACTAGGATTAAATGTCAGGAATTGTGAAACACTGAGTTCAAATGTATTTGGCTAAGGTGTATGTAAACTTCCGACTTCAAATGTATGTGAAATTAAATTAAATTAAAGCAGAGTAGGCCGGGTGTCCAATCATAGGTAGTGATGAGACATGTTCCTGGTGGAGTGGTGGCAGGTTGTCACAGCAGGGGCATAGGGAGCCCACAGAGCTGGGTGGTTGCTATAACAGCCTGTGTTTTAGTTACACAGCACACAGAGAGCGAGAGCCCTCAGCAATAATAGTACAGTAGTATGTAGTATCAGGGGAAATCTGAGTAGACAGAAAGAGTAGGAGGGTGTCGGGGGAGAGAGATGTAGAAGAGGTCCCAGTTCGTTGGCACTAAGCAGGGAAAAGGAGTTGGCATGTAGATGGCACTGTGATATTAAGCTGTTTGGTAAGGTAAAGTTTCAGCTGTTAGCTTTGTCACTCACAGATGATGGGACATAACACAGTTTGGGCTAGAGGGAGGGAGGGAGGGAGGGAGGGAGGGAGGGAGGTAGGTAGGTAGATAGGTAGGGAGGTAGGTAGGGAGGGAGGGAGGGAGGTAAAGAGCGAGAAATGTGTAACACAGAGGTTTCTAAACGTTGTAGCTGACTAAGAGAACAGAGGACATGGGTTTTAAAAAATTGATTTCACTTCACTGCTTGAGAGAGCAGGGGTCAGAAAGAGAGAGAGTGTTTGTGTGTGAGAGAAAGAAGGAGAGAAAGTGAGAGTGAGGGAGAAACGAGAGAGTGTATGTGTGTGAGAGAGAGAAGGAAAGAGAGAGAGTGAGGGAGAGAGAGAGAGAGAGTATGTGTATGAGATGAAGGAGGGAGAGTATCTGTGTGTGAAATAGAGAATGAGAGAGATGGAGAGAGAGTGTCTCTGTGTGAAATAGAGAATGAGAGAGATGGAGAGAGAGAGAGTGTCTGTGTGTGTGAGAGAGAGGGAGAGAGAGAGTGTGTGTCTGTGTGTGAAATAGAGATGGAGAGAGAGAGAGAGTGTCTGTGTGTGAGATAGAGAATGAGAGAGTGTCTGTCTGTGAGATAGAGAAGGAGAGAGAGAGAGTGTCTGTGTGTGAGATAGAGAAGGGGGGAGAGATAGAGAGAGAGAGAGAGTCTGTGTGTGAGATAGAGAAGGAGGGAGAGTGAGAGAGAGAGTGTGTGTCTGTGTGTGAGATAGAGATGGAGAGAGAGAGTGTCTGTTAGTGAGAGAAATGGAGAGAGAGAGAGAGAATGGCTGTGTGTGAGATAGAGAAGGAGAGAGAGAGAGATATGGAGAGACGAGATAGTGTATGTGTGTGAGAGAGAGAGAGAAAGAGTGAGGGAGAGACCAGAGAGCAGAGATATGTTCAGTAGAAGGGATCTACTGAAACATGCAGATTGGCAGGAGAAGTCATTGGAAGCTAAACTCCATCAGATACAGTGATGGTGGAAACAGCTTGTTAGCTCATTCAGACTCTCCTAATCCACCACGTTTGTTGATTAGATACGGAATCCAAACACTGTGGAAGGAATTCAAGACTGTGCGAGAGGGCGAGAAAGACAGAGAGGAGAACAGAGTATGGGGAGGGGTGGTTATGTATGGGAGGAGAGGGACAGGGAGGGAGTAAGAGAGAGAGAGAGAATAGTGAGAGAGAGAGGGGGGTGGTTGTGTATGGGAGGAGAGAGACAGGGAGGGAGTAAGAGAAAGAGGGAGAAGAGAGAGAGAGGGGGGGGTGTATGGGAGGAGAGAGACAGGGATGGAATAAGAGAAAGAGGGAGAAGAGAGAGAGAGAGAAGAGTCACCAGGACCACAAATACAAATTCCATCTAGACACTATTGCCCTAGAGCACACAAAAAACGAGAAAATACCTTGGCCTAAACATCAGCGCCACAGGTAACTTCCACAAAGCTGTGAACGATCTGATAGACAAGGCAAGAAGGGCATTCTATGCCATCAAAAGGAACATAAATTTCAACATACAAATTAGGATTTGACTAAAAATACTTGAATCAGTCATAGAGCCCATTGCCCTTTATGGTTGTGAGGTCTGAGGTCCGCTCACCAACCAAGACTTCACAAAATGGGAAAAACACCAAATTGAGACTCTGCACGCAGAATTCTGCAAAAATATCCTCCGTGTACAACGTAGAACACCAAATAATGCATGCAGAGCAGAACTAGGCCGATACCCACTAATTATCAAAATCCAGTTAAATTCTATAACCACCTAAAAGGAAGCGATTCCCAAACCTTCCATAACAAAGCCATCACCTACAGAGAGATGAACCTGGAGAAGAGTCCCCTAAGCAAGCTGGTCCTGGGGCTCTGTTCACAAACACAAACACACCCTAAAGAGCCCCAGGACAGCAGCACAATTAGACCCAACCAAATCATGAGAAAACAAAAAGATAATTACTTGACACATTGGAAAGAATTAACAAAAAAACAGAGCAAACTAGAATGCTATTTGGCCCTAAACAGAGAGTACACAGCAGCAGAATACCTGACCACTGTGACTGACCCAAAATTAAGGAAAGCTTTGACTATGTACAGACTCAGTGAGCATAGCCTTGCTATTGAGAAAGGCCGCCGTAGGCAGATCTGGCTCTCAAGAGAAGACAGGCTATGTGCTCACTGCCCACAAAATGAGGTGGAAACTGAGCTGCACTTCCTAACCTCTTGCCCAATGTATGACCATATTAGAGAGATATATTTCCCTCAGATTACACAGATCCACAAAGAATTCGAAAACAAATCCAATTTTGATAAACTCCCATATCTACTGGGTGAAATTCCACAGTGTGCCATCACAGCAGCAAGATTTGTGACCTGTTGCCACAAGAAAATGGCAACCAGTGAAGAACAAACACCATTGTAAATACAACCCATATTTATGCTTATTTATTTTATCTTGTGTCCTTTAACCATTTGTACATTGTTAAAACACTGTATATATATATAATATGACATTTGTAATGTCTTTATTGTCTTGAAACTTCTGTATGTGTAATGTTTACTGTTAATTTTGATTGTTTATTTCACTTTTGTATATTATCTACCTCACTTGCTTTGGCAATGTTAACACATGTTTCCCATGCCAATAAAGCCCTTGAATTGAATTGAATTAATAGAGAGAGAGAGAGAGGGGGGTTGTATGGGAGGAGAGAGACAGGGAGGGAATAAGAGAGAGAGGGAGAAGAGAGAGAGAGAAGAGTGAGAGAGAGAGAGTGGGGGGGTTGTGTACGGGAGGAGAGAGACAGGGAGGGAATAAGAGAGAGAGGGAGAAGAGAGAGAGAGGGAGAGAGAGAGAGGGAGAGAGAGAGCACAATGAATGGGTTACAGGGTTAATGTAGACAGACAGACTGTCGGATTGGGCACATTTGAACAGTAACACTGACGCTGAGAGGGAGCAGGCTAAGGACACGTGGGGAGAGGGAGAGGGTTGGAATACCTTACAACTATGGTACATGCATATTTGCTGGAAAAACAAGTGGGGGAACATAGAGTGAGAGAGAGAGTGTGTTAGAGACAGAGATAGAGGGAGAGCGGGAGGAGACAAAGAGTGGGAGGAGGGGGATAGAGAGAGGATAGTTTACCGTTAATTTTGGTTGTTTTTCACTTTATATATTCACTTTGTATGTTGTCTACCTCACTTGCTTTGGCAATGTTAACACGTTTCCCATGCCAATAAAGCCCTTGAATTGAATTGAATTGAATTGAGAGGGGAGGATACAGAGAGTGTGTGTTCGGGACAGAGATAGAGGGAGAGCGGGAGGAGACAAAGAGTGGGAGGAGGGGGGTAGAGAGAGGGGAGGAGACAGAGAGTGTGTGTTCGGGACAGAGATAGAGGAAGGGAGGGAGGAGGGGGAGAGGGGAGGAGACAGAGAGTGTGTGTTCGGGACAGAGAGAGAGGGAGGGAGGGAGGAGGGGGAGGGGGAGAGCGTGAGAGCAGGAGGAGGGGGATAGAGAGAGGGGAGGAGACAGAGAGTGAGTGAAGTGGTGGTCTCTCAGGGAGAGAGACACGGTAAGTACCAAGGTCCTGAGGGATAGGAAGGTAGATATACCTCAGTGTCTGCTATAAAAACTACCAGCGCATGGACCTGCAGAGACAAAGTAACAATAACAGCCACTTGTGCTCCGATACAGATCTCCTAAAGAGTAGATCACCCGTGAAAGACAATAGTTAGGAACAGAACAGCAGCATACCAACAGCAGACCTACAAACGGTCAGGAGGGTGTTGAAGTCTATTTAGATGCTGACGAGGACCCAGACAAGCTGAACAGAGACAGACGTTCCCATTTGAGAAAACTCTACAATGACAGTAAGTGGACTTTTCTTTAAAATTCAGCTATTGTTGTCCTTATGCAAATTGTATGAAAAGTGGTGGTGTCATATATTTAAATTTCCTCTATACCAACTGCAGAGAAATTCCATCGCAAAATAGTCATAAATACATTTTTTTTATACAGCCAATGTCTTCCTCGCCCCACTACATCGACAGGAGGCTGATATGACATTGCACTATAGTCATATAAACATAGAACCACTGTTTTTACAAGTAGATTCATGACTTGTGTATTGTTTGACATTTTGACTGCATCGTTAGCAGCTAGTAAGTCAAGCCTTTCACCACTATAGCATCTGCTGAACGCTTTACGCAACCAATAAACTTTCATTTGCTTTTGATTTGATTTGATTTAGCCTGCTGTCAGATGTTGCATTGGACTTAGTTTGTTTCGGGGGTAACATTCTATGGACAATGGTATAATGTTTATGGGTCTGTAAATACAGTAACATCTGACACTCGTATCTGCATAGTGAAGTGACATTGTAATATAGACATGTCTTCATATGGGGGCGTTCAGTTGGGGGTGTCAGTGGTTGCCACAGCCACGGGTCCAGAAAGGAGCACATAGTAGAGAGGCTTTTCAGCTTCCAGTGTTTATATCTTTACTGGTTTCACTTGTCTTTAAATCTGTTAATAGCGTTAGTCTTCGGACAGCTCATAATACTGTCATAGAGGCCAATATTTCAATTACAGCTAGCTCTTATCGACAGGGGGATTCATTGACCAATAAGGGATTCATTCATAATCACCTCAGGATACAAGGACACAGTGAATGTCAGGTGGGTGAGTCTGGGGCAACTGTCTTCCACCTGCTTTTGGTGTCAATTGGGAAATGTCATTGGATCAGCCAAGACATCAGAAAAGAAATTGTAGACCTCCACAAGTTTGGTTCTTCCTTGGGAGCAATTTTCAAACGCCTGAATGTACCACGTTCATCTGTACAAACAATAGTACGCAAGTATAAACACCATGGGACCACGCAGCCGTCATACCGCTCAGGAAGGAGACACGTTCTGTCTCCTAGAGATGCACGTACTTCGGTGCGAAAAGCACAAATCAATCCCAGAACAACAGCAAAGGACCTTGTGAAGATGATGGAGGAAACAGGTAGAAAAGTATCAAATACATTTAAACTCAGTTTAAATGTATTTGGCTAAGGTGTATGTAAACTTCCGACTTCAACTGTATTATAGGGGATCAAACTGATGAGATGATAGACACAGGGGACTGAAGAGACAGTAGGTATGTACATACAGCATGTTCTGGTTGCTCCAATGTGATCCGATCTCCATCCGATCTCTCATCTCATCATTTTCTCACATTTTATGGTAATCCCTGAGGTCGCCTGACATCCTGTAACAGTACATTTTATGGTAATCCCTGAGGTCGCCTGACATCCTGTAACAGTACATTTTATGGTAATCCCTGAGGTCGCTGGACATCCTGTAACAGTACATTTTATGGTCATCCCTGAGGTCACTGGACATCCTGTAACAGTACATTTTATGGTAATCCCTGAGGTCGCCTGACATCCTGTAACAGTACATTTTATGGTAATCCCTGAGGTCGCCGGACATCCTGTAACAGTACATTTTATGGTCATCCCTGAGGTCGCCTGACATCCTGTAACAGTACATTTTATGGTCATCCCTGAGGTCACTGGACATCCTGTAACAGTACATTTTATGGTAATCCCTGAGGTCGCCTGACATCCTGTAACAGTACATTTTATGGTAATCCCTGAGGTCGCCTGACATCCTGTAACAGTACATTTTATGGTAATCCCTGAGGTCGCCTGACATCCTGTAACAGTACATTTTATGGTAATCCCTGAGGTCGCCTGACATCCTGTAACAGTACATTTTATGGTAATCCCTGAGGTCGCCTGACATCCTGTAACAGTACATTTTATGGTAATCCCTGAGGTCGCCTGACATCCTGTAACAGTACATTTTATGGTCATCCCTGAGGTCGCCTGACATCCTGTAACAGTACATTTTATGGTAATCCCTGAGGACGCCTGACATCCTGTAACAGTACATTTTATGGTAATCCCTGAGGTCGCCTGACATCCTGTAACAGTACATTTTATGGTCATCCCTGAGGTCGCCTGACATCCTGTAACAGTACATTTTATGGTAATCCCTGAGGTCGCCTGACATCCTGTAACAGTACATTTTATGGTAATCCCTGAGGTCGCCTGACATCCTGTAACAGTACATTTTATGGTAATCCCTGAGGTCGCCTGACATCCTGTAACAGTACATTTTATGGTCATCCCTGAGGTCGCCTGACATCCTGTAACAGTACATTTTATGGTAATCCCTGAGGTCGCCTGACATCCTGTAACAGTACATTTTATGGTCATCCCTGAGGTCGCTGGACATCCTGTAACAGTACATTTATGGTAATCCCTGAGGTCGCCTGACATCCTGTAACAGTACATTTTATGGTAATCCCTGAGGTCGCCTGACATCCTGTAACAGTACATTTTATGGTCATCCCTGAGGTCGCCTGACATCCTGTAACAGTACATTTTATGGTAATCCCTGAGGTCGCTGGACATCCTGTAACAGTACATTTTATGGTAATCCCTGAGGTCGCTGGACATCCTGTAACAGTACATTTATGGTAATCCCTGAGGTCGCCTGACATCCTGTAACAGTACATTTTATGGTAATCCCTGAGGTCGCCTGACATCCTGTAACAGTACATTTTATGGTAATCCCTGAGGTCGCCTGACATCCTGTAACAGTACATTTTATGGTCATCCCTG
The DNA here is from genome assembly GCF_034236695.1 of Oncorhynchus nerka. Lineage (NCBI taxonomy): Eukaryota > Metazoa > Chordata > Actinopteri > Salmoniformes > Salmonidae > Oncorhynchus > Oncorhynchus nerka. Next base: position 5,726,972 of record NC_088398.1, read on the forward strand.
AGGTCGCCTGACATCCTGTAACAGTACATTTTATGGTCATCCCTGAGGTCACTGGACATCCTGTAACAGTACATTTTATGGTAATCCCTGAGGTCGCCTGACATCCTGTAACAGTACATTTTATGGTAATCCCTGAGGTCGCCTGACATCCTGTAACAGTACATTTGATGGTAATCCCTGAGGTCGCCTGACATCCTGTAACAGTACATTTTATGGTAATCCCTGAGGTCGCCTGACATCCTGTAACAGTACATTTTATGGTCATCCCTGAGGTCGCCTGACATCCTGTAACAGTACATTTTATGGTAATCCCTGAGGTCGCCTGACATCCTGTAACAGTACATTTTATGGTCATCCCTGAGGTCGCTGGACATCCTGTAACAGTACATTTATGGTAATCCCTGAGGTCGCCTAACATCCTGTAACAGTACATTTTATGGTAATCCCTGAGGTCGCCTGACATCCTGTAACAGTACATTTTATGGTCATCCCTGAGGTCGCCTGACATCCTGTAACAGTACATTTTATGGTAATCCCTGAGGTCGCTGGACATCCTGTAACAGTACATTTTATGGTAATCCCTGAGGTCGCTGGACATCCTGTAACAGTACATTTATGGTAATCCCTGAGGTCGCCTGACATCCTGTAACAGTACATTTTATGGTAATCCCTGAGGTCGCCTGACATCCTGTAACAGTACATTTTATGGTCATCCCTGAGGTCGCCTGACATCCTGTAACAGTACATTTTATGGTCATCCCTGAGGTCACTGGACATCCTGTAACAGTACATTTTATGGTAATCCCTGAGGTCGCCTGACATCCTGTAACAGTACATTTTATGGTAATCCCTGAGGTCGCCTGACATCCTGTAACAGTACATTTTATGGTAATCCCTGAGGTCACCTGACATCCTGTAACAGTACATTTTATGGTAATCCCTGAGGTCGCCTGACATCCTGTAACAGTACATTTTATGGTAATCCCTGAGGTCGCCTGACATCCTGTAACAGTACATTTTATGGTAATCCCTGAGGTCGCCTGACATCCTGTAACAGTACATTTTATGGTCATCCCTGAGGTCGCCTGACATCCTGTAACAGTACATTTTATGGTAATCCCTGAGGACGCCTGACATCCTGTAACAGTACATTTTATGGTAATCCCTGAGGTCGCCTGACATCCTGTAACAGTACATTTTATGGTCATCCCTGAGGTCGCCTGACATCCTGTAACAGTACATTTTATGGTAATCCCTGAGGTCGCCTGACATCCTGTAACAGTACATTTTATGGTCATCCCTGAGGTCGCTGGACATCCTGTAACAGTACATTTATGGTAATCCCTGAGGTCGCCTGACATCCTGTAACAGTACATTTTATGGTAATCCCTGAGGTCGCCTGACATCCTGTAACAGTACATTTTATGGTAATCCCTGAGGTCGCCGGACATCCTGTAACAGTACATTTTATGGTAATCCCTGAGGTCGCTGGACATCCTGTAACAGTACATTTATGGTAATCCCTGAGGTCGCCTGACATCCTGTAACAGTACATTTTATGGTCATCCCTGAGGTCGCCTGACATCCTGTAACAGTACATTTTATGGTCATCCCTGAGGTCGCCTGACATCCTGTAACAGTACATTTTATGGTCATCCCTGAGGTCACTGGACATCCTGTAACAGTACATTTTATGGTAATCCCTGAGGTCGCCTGACATCCTGTAACAGTACATTTTATGGTAATCCCTGAGGTCGCCGGACATCCTGTAACAGTACATTTTATGGTAATCCCTGAGGTCGCCTGACATCCTGTAACAGTACATTTTATGGTAATCCCTGAGGTCGCCTGACATCCTGTAACAGTACATTTTATGGTCATCCCTGAGGTCGCCTGACATCCTGTAACAGTACATTTTATGGTAATCCCTGAGGTCGCCTGACATCCTGTAACAGTACATTTTATGGTCATCCCTGAGGTCGCTGGACATCCTGTAACAGTACATTTTATGGTCATCCCTGAGGTCGCCTGACATCCTGTAACAGTACATTTTATGGTCATCCCTGAGGTCACTGGACATCCTGTAACAGTACATTTTATGGTAATCCCTGAGGTCGCCTGACATCCTGTAACAGTACATTTTATGGTAATCCCTGAGGTCGCCGGACATCCTGTAACAGTACATTTTATGGTAATCCCTGAGGTCGCCTGACATCCTGTAACAGTCCATTTTATGGTAATCCCTGAGGTCGCCTGACATCCTGTAACAGTACATTTTATGGTCATCCCTGAGGTCGCCTGACATCCTGTAACAGTACATTTTATGGTAATCCCTGAGGTCGCCTGACATCCTGTAACAGTACATTTTATGGTCATCCCTGAGGTCGCTGGACATCCTGTAACAGTACATTTATGGTAATCCCTGAGGTCGCCTGACATCCTGTAACAGTACATTTTATGGTAATCCCTGAGGTCGCCTGACATCCTGTAACAGTACATTTTATGGTCATCCCTGAGGTCGCCTGACATCCTGTAACAGTACATTTTATGGTAATCCCTGAGGTCGCTGGACATCCTGTAACAGTACATTTTATGGTAATCCCTGAGGTCGCTGGACATCCTGTAACAGTACATTTATGGTAATCCCTGAGGTCGCCTGACATCCTGTAACAGTACATTTTATGGTAATCCCTGAGGTCGCCTGACATCCTGTAACAGTCCATTTTATGGTAATCCCTGAGGTCGCCTGACATCCTGTAACAGTACATTTTATGGTCATCCCTGAGGTCGCCTGACATCCTGTAACAGTACATTTTATGGTAATCCCTGAGGTCGCCTGACATCCTGTAACAGTACATTTTATGGTCATCCCTGAGGTCGCTGGACATCCTGTAACAGTACATTTATGGTAATCCCTGAGGTCGCCTGACATCCTGTAACAGTACATTTTATGGTAATCCCTGAGGTCGCCTGACATCCTGTAACAGTACATTTTATGGTCATCCCTGAGGTCGCCTGACATCCTGTAACAGTACATTTTATGGTAATCCCTGAGGTCGCTGGACATCCTGTAACAGTACATTTTATGGTAATCCCTGAGGTCGCTGGACATCCTGTAACAGTACATTTATGGTAATCCCTGAGGTCGCCTGACATCCTGTAACAGTACATTTTATGGTAATCCCTGAGGTCGCCTGACATCCTGTAACAGTACATTTTATGGTCATCCCTGAGGTCGCCTGACATCCTGTAACAGTACATTTTATGGTCATCCCTGAGGTCGCCTGACATCCTGTAACAGTACATTTTATGGTCATCCCTGAGGTCACTGGACATCCTGTAACAGTACATTTTATGGTAATCCCTGAGGTCGCCTGACATCCTGTAACAGTACATTTTATGGTAATCCCTGAGGTCGCCTGACATCCTGTAACAGTACATTTTATGGTAATCCCTGAGGTCGCCTGACATCCTGTAACAGTACATTTTATGGTAATCCCTGAGGTCGCCTGACATCCTGTAACAGTACATTTTATGGTCATCCCTGAGGTCGCCTGACATCCTGTAACAGTACATTTTATGGTAATCCCTGAGGTCGCCTGACATCCTGTAACAGTACATTTTATGGTCATCCCTGAGGTCGCCTGACATCCTGTAACAGTACATTTTATGGTAATCCCTGAGGTCGCCTGACATCCTGTAACAGTACATTTTATGGTAATCCCTGAGGTCGCCTGACATCCTGTAACAGTACATTTTATGGTAATCCCTGAGGTCGCTGGACATCCTGTAACAGTACATTTTATGGTAATCCCTGAGGTCGCCTGACATCCTGTAACAGTACATTTTATGGTAATCCCTGAGGTCGCCTGACATCCTGTAACAGTACATTTTATGGTCATCCCTGAGGTCGCCTGACATCCTGTAACAGTACATTTTATGGTCATCCCTGAGGTCGCCTGACATCCTGTAACAGTACATTTTATGGTCATCCCTGAGGTCACTGGACATCCTGTAACAGTACATTTTATGGTCATCCCTGAGGTCGCCTGACATCCTGTAACAGTACATTTTATGGTAATCCCTGAGGACGCCTGACATCCTGTAACAGTACATTTTATGGTAATCCCTGAGGTCGCCTGACATCCTGTAACAGTACATTTTATGGTCATCCCTGAGGTCGCCTGACATCCTGTAACAGTACATTTTATGGTAATCCCTGAGTAACAGTACATTTTATGGTCATCCCTGAGGTGACATCCTGTAACAGTACATTTTATGGTAATCCCTGAGGTCGCCTGACATCCTGTAACAGTACATTTTATGGTAATCCCTGAGGTCGCCTGACATCCTGTAACAGTACATTTTATGGTCATCCCTGAGGTCGCCTGACATCCTGTAACAGTACATTTTATGGTAATCCCTGAGGTCATTGGACATCCTGTAACAGTACATTTTATGGTCATCCCTGAGGTCGCCTGACATCATGTAACAGTACATTTTATGGTAATCCCTGAGGTCATTGGACATCCTGTAACAGTACATTTTATGGTAATCCCTAAGGTCGCTGGACATCCTGTAACAGTACATTTTATGGTAATCCCTGAGGTCGCTGGACATCCTGTAACAGTACATTTTATGGTAATCCCTGAGGTCGCTGGACATCCTGTAACAGTACATTTATGGTAATCCCTGAGGTCGCCTGACATCCTGTAACAGTACATTTTATGGTAATCCCTGAGGTCGCCTGACATCCTGTAACAGTACATTTTATGGTCATCCCTGAGGTCGCCTGACATCCTGTAACAGTACATTTTATGGTCATCCCTGAGGTCACTGGACATCCTGTAACAGTACATTTTATGGTAATCCCTGAGGTCGCCTGACATCCTGTAACAGTACATTTTATGGTAATCCCTGAGGTCGCCTGACATCATGTAACAGTACATTTTATGGTAATCCCTGAGGTCGCCTGACATTACATTTACATTTAAGTCATTTAGCAGACGCTCTTATCCAGAGCGACTTACAAATTGGTGCTTTCACCTTATGACATCCAGTGGAACAGCCACTTTACAATAGTGCATCTAGGTCTTTTAAAGGGGGGGGGGGAGAAGGATTACTTTATCCTATCCTAGGTATTCCTTAAAGAGGTGGGGTTTCAGGTGTCTCCGGAAGGTGGTGATTGACTCCGCTGTCCTGGCGTCGTGAGGGAGTTTGTTCCACCATTGGGGGGCCAGAGCAGCGAACAGTTTTGACTGGGCTGAGCGGGAACTGTACTTCCTCAGTGGTAGGGAGGCGAGCAGGCCAGAGGTGGATGAACGCAGTGCCCTTGTTTGGGTGTAGGGCCTGATCAGAGCCTGGAGGTAGTGAGGTGCCGTTCCCCTCACAGCTCCGTAGGCAAGCACCATGGTCTTGTAGCGGATGCGAGCTTCAACTGGAAGCCAGTGGAGAGAGCGGAGGAGCGGGGTGACGTGAGAGAACTTGGGAAGGTTGAACACCAGACGGGCTGCGGCGTTCTGGATGAGTTGTAGGGGTTTAATGGCACAGGCAGGGAGCCCAGCAAACAGCGAGTTGCAGTAATCCAGACGGGAGATGACAAGTGCCTGGATTAGGACCTGCGCCGCTTCCTGTGTGAGGCAGGGTCGTACTCTGCGGATGTTGTAGAGCATGAACCTACAGGAACGGGCCACCGCCTTGATGTTATTTGAGAACGACAGGGTGTTGTCCAGGATCACGCCAAGGTTCTTAGCGCTCTGGGACGAGGACACAATGGAGTTGTCAACCGTGATGGCGAGATCATGGAACGGGCAGTCCTTCCCGGGAGGAAGAGCAGCTCCGTCTTGCCGAGGTTCAGCTTGAGGTGATGATCCGTCATCCACACTGATATGTCTGCCAGACATGCAGAGATGCGATTCGCCACCTGGTCGTCAGAAGGGGAAAGGAGAAGATTAATTGTGTGTCGTCTGCATAGCAATGATAGGAGAGACCATGTGAGGTTATGACAGAGCCAAGTGACTTGGTGTATAGCGAGAATAGGAGAGGGCCTAGAACAGAGCCCTGGGGGACACCAGTGGTGAGAGCACGTGGTGAGGAGACGGATTCTCGCCACGCCACCTGGTAGGAGCGACCTGTCAGGTAGGACGCAATCCAAGCGTGGGCCGCGCCGGAGATGCCCAACTCGGAGAGGGTGGAGAGGAGGATCTGATGGTTCACAGTATCGAAGGCAGCCGATAGGTCTAGAAGGATGAGAGCAGAGGAGAGAGAGTTAGCTTTAGCAGTGCGGAGCGCCTCCGTGATACAGAGAAGAGCAGTCTCAGTTGAATGACTAGTCTTGAAACCTGACTGATTTGGATCAAGAAGGTCATTCTGAGAGAGATAGCGGGAGAGCTGGCCAAGGACGGCACGTTCAAGAGTTTTGGAGAGAAAAGAAAGAAGGGATACTGGTCTGTAGTTGTTGACATCGGAGGGATCGAGTGTAGGTTTTTTCAGAAGGGGTGCAACTCTCGCTCTCTTGAAGACGGGAGGGACGTAGCCAGCGGTCAGGGATGAGTTGATGAGCGAGGTGAGGTAAGGGAGAAGGTCACCGGAGATGGTCTGGAGAAGAGAGGAGGGGATAGGGTCAAGCGGGCAGGTTGTTGGGCGGCCGGCCGTCACAAGACACGAGATGTCAACTGGAGAGAGAGGGGAGAAAGAGGTCAGAGCACAGGGTAGGGCAGTGTGAGCAGAACCAGCGGTGTCGTTTGACTTAGCAAACGAGGATCGGATGTCGTCGACCTTCTTTTCAAAATGGTTGACGAAGTCATCTGCAGAGAGGGAGGAGGGGGAGGGGGAGGAGGATTCAAGAGGGAGGAGAAGGTGGCAAAGAGCTTCCTAGGGTTAGAGGCAGATGCTTGGAATTTAGAGTGGTAGAAAGTGGCTTTAGCAGCAGAGACAGAGGAGGAAAATGTAGAGAGGAGGGAGTGAAAGGATGCCAGGTCCGCAGGGAGGCGAGTTTTCCTCCATTTCCGCTTGGCTGCCCGGAGCCCTGTTCTGTGAGCTCGCAATGAGTCGTCGAGCCACGGAGCGGGAGGGGAGGACCGAGCCGGCCTGGAGGATAGGGGACATAGAGAGTCAAAGGATGCAGAAAGGGAGGAGAGGAGGGTTGAGGAGGCAGAATCAGGAGATAGGTTGGAGAAGGTTTGAGCAGAGGGAAGAGATGATAGGATGGAAGAGGAGAGAGTAGCGGGGGAGAGAGAGCGAAGGTTGGGACGGCGCGATACCATCCGAGTAGGGGCAGTGTGGGAAGTGTTGGATGAGAGCGAGAGGGAAAAGGATACAAGGTAGTGGTCGGAGACTTGGAGGGGAGTTGCAATGAGGTTAGTGGAGGAACAGCATCTAGTAAAGATGAGGTCGAGCGTATTGCCTGCCTTGTGAGTAGGGGGGAAGGTGAGAGGGTGAGGTCAAAAGAGGAGAGGAGTGGAAAGAAGGAGGCAGAGAGGAATGAGTCAAAGGTAGACGTGGGGAGGTTAAAGTCGCCCAGAACTGTGAGAGGTGAGCCGTCCTCAGGAAAGGAGCTTATCAAGGCATCAAGCTCATTGATGAACTCTCCGAGGGAACCTGGAGGGCGATAAATGATAAGGATGTTAAGCTTGAAAGGGCTGGTAACTGTGACAGCATGGAATTCAAAGGAGGCGATAGACAGATGGGTAAGGGGAGAAAGAGAGAATGACCACTTGGGAGAGATGAGGATCCCGGTGCCACCACCCCGCTGACCAGAAGCTCTCGGGGTGTGCGAGAGCACGTGGGCGGACGAAGAGAGAGCAGTAGGAGTAGCGGTGTTGTCTGTGGTGATCCATGTTTCCGTCAGAGCCAAGAAGTCGAGGGACTGGAGGGAGGCATAGGCTGAGATGAACTCTGCCTTGTTGGCCGCAGATCGGCAGTTCCAGAGGCTACCGGAGACCTGGAACTCCACGTGGGTCGTGCGCGCTGGGACCACCAGATTAGGGTGGCTGCGGCCATGCGGTGTGGAGCGTTTGTATGGTCTGTGCAGAGAGGAGAGAACAGGGATAGACAGACACATAGTTGACAGGCTAGAGAAGAGGCTACGCTAATGCAGAGGAGATTGGAATGACAAGTGGACTACACGTCTCGAATGTTCAGAAAGTTAAGCTTACGTAGCAAGAATCTAATTGACTAAAATGATTAAAATGATAGAGTACTGCTGGGGTAGGCTAGCTGCGTTGTTGACACTACCCTAATCAAGTCGTACCGTTGAGTGTGAAGTTTCTACAATGCTGCTTATCGGGAGCTAGCTGGCTAGCTAGCAGTGTTGGTTACGTTACGTTGCGTTAGGAGAACGACAATAGCTGGCTAGCTAACCTAGAAAATCGCTCTAGACTACACAATTATCTTTGAAACAAAGACGGCTATGTAGCTAGCTATGTAGCTAGCTACGATCAAACAAATCACACCGTTGGGACTGTAATGAAATGAAATGAAAAAGTGATACTACCTGTGGAGCGACGCGGAATGCGACCGGAATGCGAAAGTTCTATTCAGTAGACGTTGGCTGGCTATTGGCTAGCTAGGAGTGTCTCCTACGTTAAGGACGACATCCTGTAACAGTACATTTTATGGTCATCCCTGAGGTCGCCTGACATCCTGTAACAGTACATTTTATGGTAATCCCTGAGGTCGCCTGACATCCTGTAACAGTACATTTTATGGTAATCCCTGAGGTCGCCTGACATCCTGTAACAGTACATTTTATGGTAATCCCTGAGGTCGCCTGACATCCTGTAACAGTACATTTTATGGTCATCCCTGAGGTCGCCTGACATCCTGTAACAGTACATTTTATAGTAATCCCTGAGGACGCCTGACATCCTGTAACAGTACATTTTATGGTAATCCCTGAGGTCGCCTGACATCCTGTAACAGTACATTTTATGGTAATCCCTGAGGTCGCCTGACATCCTGTAACAGTACATTTTATGGTAATCCCTGAAGTCGCCTGACATCCTGTAACAGTACATTTTATGGTCATCCCTGAGGTCGCCTGACATCCTGTAACAGTACATTTTATGGTAATCCCTGAGGTCGCTGGACATCCTGTAACAGTACATTTTATGGTAATCCCTGAGGTCGCTGGACATCCTGTAACAGTACATTTTATGGTAATCCCTGAGGTCGCTGGACATCCTGTAACAGTACATTTTATGGTAATCCCTGAGGTCGCCTGACATCCTGTAACAGTACATTTTATGGTCATCCCTGAGGTCGCCTGACATCCTGTAACAGTACATTTTATGGTAATCCCTGAGGTCATTGGACATCCTGTAACAGTACATTTTATGGTCATCCCTGAGGTCGCCTGACATCCTGTAACAGTACATTTTATGGTAATCCCTGAGGTCGCTGGACATCCTGTAACAGTACATTTTATGGTAATCCCTAAGGTCGCTGGACATCCTGTAACAGTACATTTTATGGTAATCCCTGAGGTCGCTGGACATCCTGTAACAGTACATTTTATGGTAATCCCTGAGGTCGCTGGACATCCTGTAACAGTACATTTATGGTAATCCCTGAGGTCGCCTGACATCCTGTAACAGTACATTTTATGGTAATCCCTGAGGTGACATCCTGTAACAGTACATTTTATGGTCATCCCTGAGGTCGCCTGACATCCTGTATCCTGTCCTGTAACAGTACATTTTATGGTAATCCCTGAGGTCGCCTGACATCCTGTAACAGTACATTTTATGGTAATCCCTGAGGTCGCCTGACATCCTGTAACAGTACATTTTATGGTAATCCCTGAGGTCGCCTGACATCCTGTAACAGTACATTTTATGGTAATCCCTGAGGTCGCCTGACATCCTGTAACAGTACATTTTATGGTCATCCCTGAGGTCGCCTGACATCCTGTAACAGTACATTTTATGGTCATCCCTGAGGTCGCCTGACATCCTGTAACAGTACATTTTATGGTAATCCCTGAGGTGCCTGACATCCTGTAACAGTACATTTTATGGTAATCCCTGAGGTCGCCTGACATCCTGTAACAGTACATTTTATGGTAATCCCTGAGGTCGCCTGACATCCTGTAACAGTACATTTTATGGTAATCATTGAGGTTACATTTTATGGTAATCCCTGAGGTCGCCTGACATCCTGTAACAGTACATTTTATGGTAATCCCTGAGGTCGCCTGACATCCTGTAACAGTACATTTTATGGTCATCCCTGTGACATCCTGTAACAGTCCCCTGAGGTCGCCTGACATCCTGTAACAGTACATTTTATGGTAATCCCTGAGGTCGCACATCCTGTAACAGTACATTTTATGGTAATCCCTGAGGTCGCCTGACATCCTGTAACAGTACATTTTATGGTCATCCCTGAGGTCGCCTGACATCCTGTAACAGTACATTTTATGGTAATCCCTGTACATCCTGTAACAGTACATTTTATGGTAATCCCTGAGGTCGCTGGACATCCTGTAACAGTACATTTTATGGTAATCCCTGAGGTCGCCTGGACATCCTGTAACAGTACATTTTATGGTAATCCCTGAGGTCGCCTGACATCCTGTAACAGTACATTTTATGGTCATCCCTGAGGTTCCTGTAACAGTACATTTTATGGTAATCCCTGAGGTCGCCTGGACATCCTGTAACAGTACATTTTATGGTCATCCCTGAGGTCGCCTGACATCCTGTAACAGTACATTTTATGGTAATCCCTGAGGTCGCCTGGACATCCTGTAACAGTACATTTTATGGTAATCCCTAAGGTCGCTGGACATCCTGTAACAGTACATTTTATGGTAATCCCTGAGGTCGCTGGAACATCCTGTAACAGTACATTTTATGGTAATCCCTGAGGTCGCCTGACATCCTGTAACAGTACATTTTATGGTAATCCCTGAGGTCGCCTGACATCCTGTAACAGTACATTTTATGGTAATCCCTGAGGTCGCCTGACATCCTGTAACAGTACATTTTATGGTCATCCCTGAGGTCGCGCCTGACATCCTGTAACAGTACATTTTATGGTAATCCCTGAGGTCAGGACATCCTGTAACAGTACATTTTATGACATTGTAACAGTACATTTTATGGTAATCCCTGAGGTCGCCTGACATCCTGTAACAGTACATTTTATGGTAATCCCTGAGGTCGCCTGACATCCTGTAACAGTACATTTTATGGTCATCCCTGAGGTCGCCTGACATCCTGTAACAGTACATTTTAATCCCTGAGGTCGCCTGACATCCTGTAACAGTACATTTTGGTCATCCCTGAGGTCGCCTGACATCCTGTAACAGTACATTTTATGGTAATCCCTGAGGTAACATCCTGTAACAGTACATTTTATGGTCATCCCTGAGGTCGCCTGACATCCTGTAACAGTACATTTTATGGTAATCCCTGAGGACGCCTGACATCCTGTAACAGTACATTTTATGGTAATCCCTGAGGTCGCCTGACATCCTGTAACAGTACTTTTTATGGTAATCCCTGAGGTCGCCTGACATCCTGTAACAGTACATTTTATGGTAATCCCTGAGGTCGCCTGACATCCTGTAACAGTACATTTGATGGTAATCCCTGAGGTCGCCTGACATCCTGTAACAGTACATTTTATGGTGACACTGAACCATATCCCACCCAAGCATACATGTATCAGCAAGTTGATCAATCAATCAATCAATCATTCAATTGATAAATCTAAATGTATTTATATTGCATTTGTCATAATGTGTTTAGTATTTACTCCCACTGCTCGTTGACCATTTTCAGTGTTGGTTGGTTATTCACCATGCGGCGTGGTAGCCTACAAGCCTAGTCAATTCCTGCTAGTGTAACAAGATATTGGCAATGAAACATCAACTCCTGTTCCCCCTATTTGACCATGTTTCCTTGTTTTCTCTGTCAGGCTGCAGCTCAGGAACTGGACGAGCTATGTTTCCTCTCAGCCCAGTCCATGTCCACTCTGGAGACCTCCGACCACTTCCAGATGGTCAAGCTGCTGGGAGAGGGATCCTACGGCAAGGTCATGATGGCCGTCCACAAGAAGAGAGGTCAGTAAAGCACCAGAGGTCACTGTGGTGGTCCCTGACCCTGGTCCTGGAGAGTTATGGGGTGGTGCACTGCCGCACTGCGTTATAAATTATGCCTTCCGATATTATACTTATGCTAAAACATTTATTCTGTTCTACTGAGCCACTTACTTTTTTTTATTTTTTAGAACTTTACCCCGTTTTTCTCCCCAATTTCATGGTATCCAATTGTTTTAGTAGCTACTATCGTGTCTCATCACTACAACACCCGTATGGTCTTGGGAGAGACGAAGGTTGAAAGTCATGCGTCCTCCGATACACAACCCAACCAAGCCGCACTGCTTCTTAACACAGCACGCATCCAACCCGGAAGCCAGCCGGACCAATGTGTCGGAGGGTACACCATGCACCTGGCAACCTTGGTTAGCGCGCACTGCACCGAGCCTGCCACAGAAGTCAGAAGTCGCCCCACTGACCTCCCGGTCGTGGCCGGTTATGACAGAGCCTGGGCGCGAACCCAGAGTCTCTGGTGGCAAAGCTGGCGCTGCAGTACAGCGCCCTTAACCACTGCGCCACCCGGGAGGCCATTGAGCCACTTACTTTATGTTCGTATTCTTCTATAATTTCTCATTGTTGTTACATTGTGGAGAATGAACCTGGCAGTAAGCATTTAGCTGGACGGTATAAACCATGTGTATCCCGCACAGACGGCTAATAAAACCTGAAACTTGTTAGTGTCCACGACACACCTATAATGGCTTGTTAGTGTCCACGACACACCTATAATGGCTTGTTAGTGTCCACGACACACCTATAATGGCTTGTTAGTGTCCACGACACACCTATAATGGCTTGTTAGTGTCCACGACACACCTATAATGGCTTGTTAGTGTCCACGGCACACCTATAATGGCTTGTTATCAAGGTAAAACATTGTCAAAATGGTACCGGAGCGCCAAGTCTAGGTCCAAGAGGCTTCTAAACAGCTTCTACCCCCAAGCCATAAGACTCTTGAACATGAACCCAGACTATTTGCATTGTCACCCCCTCTTTACACCACTGCTACTCTGTTGTCATCTATCCATAGTCACTTTAATAACTCTACCTACATGTACAAACTACCTCAACTAACCGGTGCCCCTGCACTTTGACTCTCTACCGGCACCCCCTGTATATATTGTTATTTTATACTGCTGCTCTTTAATTACCTGTTACTTTTATCTCTTATTCTTATCTTTTTTTAACTGCCCTGTTGGCTAGGGGCTAGTAAGTAAGCATTTCACTGTATGGGATACACATGGTATATACCTGTTGTCTAGGGGCTAGTAAGTAAGCATTTCACTGTACAGGATACACATGGTATATACCTGTTGGCTAGGGGCTAGTAAGTAAGCATTTCACTGTACGGGATACACATGGTATATACCTGTTGGCTAGGGGCTAGTAAGTAAGCATTTCACTGTACGGGATACACATGGTATATACCTGTTGGCTAGGGGCTAGTAAGTAAGCATTTCACTGTACGGGATACACATGGTATATACCTGTTGGCTAGGGGCTAGTAAGTAAGCATTTCACTGTACGGGATACACATGGTATATACCTGTTGGCTAGGGGCTAGTAAGTAAGCATTTCACTGTACGGGATACACATGGTATATACCTGTTGGCTAGGGGCTAGTAAGTAAGCATTTCACTGTACGGGATACACATGGTATATACCTGTTGGCTAGGGGCTAGTAAGTAAGCATTTCACTGTACGGGATACACATGGTATATACCTGTTGGCTAGGGGCTAGTAAGTAAGCATTTCACTGTACGGGATACACATGGTATATACCTGTTGGCTAGGGGCTAGTAAGTAAGCATTTCACTGTACGGGATACACATGGTATATACCTGTTGGCTAGGGGCTAGTAAGTAAGCATTTCACTGTACGGGATACACATGGTATATACCTGTTGGCTAGGGGCTAGTAAGTAAGCATTTCACTGTACGGGATACACATGGTATATACCTGTTGGCTAGGGCTAGTAAGTAAGCATTTCACTGTACGGGATACACATGGTATATACCTGTTGGCTAGGGGCTAGTAAGTAAGCATTTCACTGTACGGGATACACATGGTATATACCTGTTGGCTAGGGGCTAGTAAGTAAGCATTTCACTGTACGGGATACACATGGTATATACCTGTTGTCTAGGGGCTAGTAAGTAAGCATTTCACTGTACGGGATACACATGGTATATACCTGTTGGCTAGGGGCTAGTAAGTAAGCATTTCACTGTACGGGATACACATGGTATATACCTGTTGGCTAGGGGCTAGTAAGTAAGCATTTCACTGTACGGGATACACATGGTATATACCTGTTGGCTAGGGGCTAGTAAGTAAGCATTTCACTGTATGGGATACACATGGTATATACCTGTTGGCTAGGGGCTAGTAAGTAAGCATTTCACTGTACGGGATACACATGGTATATACCTGTTGTCTAGGGGCTAGTAAGTAAGCATTTCACTGTACGGGATACACATGGTATATACCTGTTGGCTAGGGGCTAGTAAGTAAGCATTTCACTGTACGGGATACACATGGTATATACCTGTTGGCTAGGGGCTAGTAAGTAAGCATTTCACTGTACGGGATACACATGGTATATACCTGTTGGCTAGGGGCTAGTAAGTAAGCATTTCACTGTACGGGATACACATGGTATATACCTGTTGGCTAGGGGCTAGTAAGTAAGCATTTCACTGTACAGGATACACATGGTATATACCTGTTGGCTAGGGGCTAGTAAGTAAGCATTTCACTGTACGGGATACACATGGTATATACCTGTTGGCTAGGGGCTAGTAAGTAAGCATTTCACTGTACGGGATACACATGGTATATACCTGTTGTCTAGGGGCTAGTAAGTAAGCATTTCACTGTACGGGATACACATGGTATATACCTGTTGGCTAGGGGCTAGTAAGTAAGCATTTCACTGTACGGGATACACATGGTATATACCTGTTGGCTAGGGGCTAGTAAGTAAGCATTTCACTGTACGGGATACACATGGTATATACCTGTTGGCTAGGGGCTAGTAAGTAAGCATTTCACTGTACTGGATACACATGGTATATACCTGTTGGCTAGGGGCTAGTAAGTAAGCATTTCACTGTACGGGATACACATGGTATATACCTGTTGGCTAGGGGCTAGTAAGTAAGCATTTCACTGTACGGGATACACATGGTATATATCTGTTGGCTAGGGGCTAGTAAGTAAGCATTTCACTGTACGGGATACACATGGTATATACCTGTTGGCTAGGGGCTAGTAAGTAAGCATTTCACTGTACGGGATACACATGGTATATACCTGTTGGCTAGGGGCTAGTAAGTAAGCATTTCACTGTACGGGATACACATGGTATATACCTGTTTTATTCGGCGCATGTGACTAATAACATTTTATTTCTGGTTCTAGTGAAATATAGGTCTGAAGGGGTCTGGGGTTACAGTTCAGAGGATAAAACTACACGTGAACAGTGAGTGTAGAGGTGTCTTTAAATAGTGTCAACTCAACCGTTAGCATGAGTGTTGCTGTTATGAAGTGCTTTACTACATTCTTGGGGATAGAGTTGCTGTGGAGTTTCCTCAGGGGAGAATGACTGCCCCTTCTCATTGAAGCCACGCAGGGTTGGATGGGTTACTTTCTAAATGTCTGTGGGGTTTCCTCAGGGGAGAATGACTGCCCCTTCTCATTGAAGCCATGCAGGGTTGGATGGGT
Organism: Oncorhynchus nerka; assembly: GCF_034236695.1. NCBI lineage: Eukaryota > Metazoa > Chordata > Actinopteri > Salmoniformes > Salmonidae > Oncorhynchus > Oncorhynchus nerka. Next base: position 5,742,804 of record NC_088398.1, read on the forward strand.
TACTTTCTAAATGTCTTACGTAACAGTTACTAGTTACCTGTCCAAAATTGTAATATGTAACATTTGGATTACCCAAACTCAGTAATCTGATTACTTTCCCCTAAAGAGGTGTTAAAAGAAGACAAACTATCCATCAAACGTATGTTTTTGTGTCATCATAGAGGTCTCTGACGTGTGGTCAGACTCATTGGGTGGAACAAATGTAAACATACACCTTTCTTCAATGCTGAATTTTTTAAATCTTTATTTAACTAGGCAAGTCAGTTAAGAACAAATTCCTATTTTCAATGACAGCCTAGGAACAGTGGGTTAACTGCCTTGTTCAGGGGCAGAACGACAGATTTGTACCTTGTCAGCTCGGGGATTCTAACTTGCTACTTTTCGGTTACTGGTCCAACACTCTAGCCACTAGGCTACCCTGCCTATGTCATTGACAAAACAGAAAGGTGTCATATTGTATTTTTTCGCAAGCATCCTTTCTGTATTGAAAAATAATCCAAGAAGTAATCATCTAGTTTTTCAAAATATATGTATTCTGATTACAATATTTTTGCAGGAAATGTAATTTCTTAATTTGTTTTTTTAACCAGTTCTCCGCAACCTGAAACCCCGGAAGTTCAAGGCCGACTGCGTTACTGCAGGCATTGTTAGCAAAAAATGGGATCCCCATGATAGTGAATGGAAAATTGTCAATCTTCGTGGTGTATCTTTGTGTAAATAAAAAACATTGTCACTTGATCGATGGCTTTATCCATTCATAAACAGTCATTGGATTTCCTCTATCTAAACCCCAGGGAACAGGGAAGTAATGTAATTAGACATCCCCGGGGCGATATGGAATCTGCCAGGATGGTTTTATGTTATCAATGTGGTCACAGTGATGACAACATGATTTACTCTATAATTGATCTATTGATGTTTTGCTGCAGTATTTGATTTGATTTTAATGTCTAAATCATTTCTTGGGCCTCTCCTCCTCTCCACCAGGCACTCCCATGGCTCTGAAGTTCTTCCCCCGCCAGTCCACATCCCTCTTCTCTTTCCTGCGTGAATACAACCTCTCCCTTTCTTATTGCACTCATCCCTCTCTCACCCGGGCCCTGGGTATCTTCTTCTCCACCCCCTGCTACTATGTCTTCGCCCAGCAGGCTGGTCTCTATGGAGACCTCTACAGTGTCATCGTGTCAGAGGTCAGTTAGAATCATACATCTGTTTACAATCTCTGAGTCAGTCATACATGAGAGGTGTTTCATTTCAATGTCAAAGCACTAAAGCTAAGTGCACAACACAGACCCAGTATTGTAATTCCTCCGAGGTCTGACCTCTGTCTGCCACCACCTCTACTGTTCCATATTGACCTGGTCCCAGTTGCCCTCTTCCTCTGTCAGTGAGTACATGATAAAGACTTCAATGGAATCTCTCCAGTGGCCTCCACCTCGTCCCCTCTAGTGACTCTTTGTTTGTGTCGGTCTATGCCAGTAACCTACAGTGGATGATAAGCTTGCATCATCTTCAAGACCCTGGTGCTTGCCGACAGAGCAGCAAGGGGAACTGCACCTCCTTACCTTCAGGCTATGTTCAAACCCTACATCCCAACCTGAGCACTTCATTCTGCCACCTCTGGTCTCTTGGGCCTCCCACCCCTACAGGAGGGAAGGTCCTGTCAAAGCTCTTCTCTGTCCTGGCATCCCAATGGTGGAACAACTTTTACCCTATAGTCATGCCCATTTTTCGAAAACGTCTGAAACCCTACCTCTTTGAAGAGTATCTTAAATAGCTCTCACGGTGCCCCCTCCCCCCACCTCTTTTCACCCTAGCACTGACTTTGCTGGTAAATGCTTTGTCGAGGGAAAATGTCCTTGATACGATTGTGATGTATTGTTGTCTCACCTAGATACTGTATCTTCAGCACTAATTGTAAGACGCCCTGAAGAAGAACATCTGCTAAATGTCTAACTTGTAAATGTGAAAAATTACAAAGTGTTTGCTGTCCCCGATCCATTTAGCATCTTTGGGTGGGACGAGGACAACGTGATAGAACAGTGGTTCCCAAACATTTTTGTATCGTGACCCACATAAAGCTTTTTGTGTGACCTAACTAGTAAACTGAACCTAGCAGCCGCCTATGTTGAACCATGACCCAAAAGGAATCCAGGTCATACCATTTATGAAACAATGATATAGAGTATAATGTTGTTTCTCTCTCTGTCTCCAGGTGGGTGTCGATGAAGAGTGTGTCCAGAGGGTGATGTCTCAGCTGAGTGGTGCCGTCTCACACCTCCACTCCATGGGCTTCGTCCACCGGGACATCAAACCAGAGAACATCTTCCTGTGTGACCGCACCTGTCGCTGGGTCAAACTGGGTGACTTCGGCCTGGCCCGCCCCACTGGCTGCACTATCCGTGCCGTCTGGTACGACTCACCCTTCTGCACACCTGAGGTGGAGCAGGCCAAAGAGTCTGAGAAAGTGAGGGAGCAGAGAGAGGAGGATGGAGAGGAGGAGGAGAACATTTGGATCACAGTGGAGACCACTATAGACAGCTGGGCCCTGGGCGTGCTGGTCTACTGCCTGCTGACGGGATGCTTTCCCTGGGAAGAGACCACGCACAACGACCCCGCCTACAGGAGGTACAAGGAGTGGTATGACCGCGAGATGGAGAGGGAGGAAAGGAGCGAGGGACTGAGAGGGGAGGAGGAAGTAATTTGGTGTGAAGGTGAAAGGGAAAAGGACAATATCATGAGCCTGGAGATGAATCAGAAGTCGAACCCTGTGGCCCCACAGTTTGAAGGCTTCAGTCCACTGTTGATGTCTCTTTTCAGGGAGTTGCTTAACCCACAGCCCAGGCTTCGAGGAGGCCCTGACGAGATCCTCAGCTACCTGGGTGGGCCCTGGTTGATGGAGACGGAGAGAGAGGAGAAGAGGAAAGCAGAGGAGGTAGAGAAGGAGGCCAGGAAAATAAGAGAGGCAGGAACAGTGGAGGAAGGGAGGGAGAGGGAGGGAAGAGGGGAGAGATAAAGTGTTTTATACTAGACAGGTTCGAGAATTTTTAAGATGTACTGTACATTTTCAAAGAGAATATTTGCTTTATAGAGGTTGACATTCAGAATATTTTGCTGAACATTTCTTACTCTGTATTGATAGAACTTTATTTTGATATTGTTGTATGTTTTATCTTGTAATAGTTCTCTACAGTGTAGTGCAACTTAATATAATGTGTGTGTGTGAGCGTGCATGTGCCATACCTGCCTGTGTATGTGCGTGCTTGAACATGATCGTGAGTGTGCATGTGGGCTTAGGGGCAGCTAGCCTCTTAAGAGAATACATGGATTGGTTCTCCTTCAACACACAGGCAGTATTATAATGATCACTCTATGACACTTTAAGTTGTAAAAATATCTGAATAAACCAGTTTGTATTTATATACATGTCTTGCTTCTCTATGTTTGTCTAATACACTTTTTCTTGTATTATTTTTAAATAATAAATTTTCCAATATGCAAACCTAGGGATTTTAACTAGGTTATCCACAAGTGTACCTGGCTCCACGAGGGCACTAAAGGGGGCTTAGTCCCCTGAGTTCAAACTTTAGCCAACTCAGTTTTCATTTTAAGTCACTATATTAAAATAGCAAAAAGTTACAAGCAGTGTGTGTATGGGGCTATGGAAAGCTACTGGGGCGGGTAAATCAAATCCTATTTTATGCGCAGAATACAACAGGTGTAAAAAATACAAATAGCAAGGAATTATTCAAAAGCAGCAGTAAAATAGCATTAGAGAGGCTGTATACAGAAGGTACAGGTACAGCAGGAGGTTTCGTGAGAGGCTGTATACAGAAGGTACAGGTACAGCAGGAGGTACTGGTACAGCAGGAGGTATCGAGAGAGGCTGTATACAGAAGGTACAGGTACAGCAGGAGGTACAGGTACAGCAGGAGGTTTCGTGAGAGGCTGTATACAGGAGGTACTGGTACAGCAGGAGGTACTGGTACAGCAGGAGGTATCGAGAGAGGCTGTATACATGAGGTACTGGTACAGCAGGAGGTACAGGTACAGCAGGAGGTTTCGTGAGAGGCTGTATACAGGAGGTACTGGTACAGCAGGAGGTTTCGTGAGAGGCTGTATACAGAAGGTACAGGTACAGCAGGAGGTACTGGTACAGCAGGAGGTATCGAGAGAGGCTGTATACATGAGGTACTGGTACAGCAGGAGGTACAGGTACAGCAGGAGGTTTCGTGAGACGCTGTATATAGGAGGTACTGGTACAGCAGGAGGTACTGGTACAGCAGGGGGTACTGGTACAGCAGGAGGTTTCGTGAGAGGCTGTATATAGGAGGTACTGGTACAGCAGGAGGTACTGGTACAGCAGGAGGTATCGAGAGAGGCATGACTCATTTGAGTTTCCATAAAAAAGCGGGGGAAACGCTTCTCTTCTCTGTGGTAGGATGTGAATAACGTGATGTAATATTTTATTTTGATTTATAAGGGTGGGGTCAAGTTGATGGTCTAACAGACCTCTCTGGTCCTCTGCTGTTCCTATGGGTGGAGCTCTGAGGGGTGTCTTCCTTATGATGGTGTGAGGTTTTCATCCTGACATTTCCCAGTTCAAAACAACTGGGAATGACGTCAGTGATCTTCAGGTCGGAAAGTCGGAGCTCCGGAAAGAGCAGAAAGAGGCTCGAGTTCCCGAGTTGGAATTCCGACTTGGATGACCGTTCAAAACGATTTTTCCCAGTTGGAGTTCTCCCCCCCCCCCCCAGAGTTCCCAGGTTTGACCGCGGCACTAATCCCTACTGATACTTATTAAAGTAGTGTAGTGGAGCTATACATCGTATCAATTTATAGGGCTGATGGAAAAGATCGGAATGTTTAGCTTATGTTGATAAACTTGTATTTATTCACATTTTAGGAGCAGCAATGTACACACGGCAGTAGGCCTACCCGTGAATGTTCCCAAATGCATTTGCGGGAAACACCGTTCTGAAATGGGCACCTGCACACGCAAGAGATTTCATTGACAGATATGGAAATATCCATTAGAAAGAGGGGGATTTAAACATGCAACAACTATCATGAGTTGCTAATATGATTAAGATAATGCCTTTAGCTGCTAGAATAATAATAATTGCCTCCACGTTTCTGTGGTGGGATTTTGGCTATAGGCTAGTTTGAATCAAGGTAAGACATGCGTCATAATATGAAATAAAACGTCCAGGTTTACTAATGACAGCGATGCTAATGATAGGTCTAACCATATTCTGGTAGATGAAATGTTAACTAGCTACGAAGAAGCCTACATGTCAGAATGACAGTGGTGGAAAAAGTACCCAATTGTCATACTTGAGTAAAAGTAAAGATACCCGAAAATGACTCAAGTAAAAGGGAAAGTCACCCAGTAAAATCCTACTTGAGTAAAAGTCTGAAAGTATTTGGTTTAAAATATACTTAAGTATCTAAAGTAAATGTAATTGCTAAAATATACTTAAGTATCTAAAGTGAAAGTATATAAATCATTTCAAATTCCTTATATCAAGCAAACCATTTACAACTGTCAAAATCTGTAAAGTACAGATGCCCCAAAAAACTACTTAAGTAGTAGTTTCAAGTATTACTACCTAAGTACTTTACCCCACTGCAGAATGATACCATGATGTTATTTGCGTCAATCCAGTGGCCATTTATTTTACAAATTCCATCTCATGTGCTACAGAAACACCGCAAACAATAATGCTAGGTGCCTGCACACTTGAATTAAAGGGTAACTTTAAAAAGCAACATATCTGAGATTTTTCCCAGACCTCAAAAGAGGTCTCCAGATGCGTTTTAAGCACTGTTATGGACTTAGAACATCCAATTTTTCGGGAGAAAAAAAAGTGTGACTTCTGAAACCTGTGAATTTCTGACTCAGTTTATCTGTTCCAATAGTAGGCCTACTATTAGCCTTCTGCACGGTACAGCTTGGGTTGGCCTGACTGTGACAGACCAATATGGGATTCATGATTTTAGGTCGTTCAGAGTGTATGTCACTGTTTCTCATAGAATTTTTCACACAGGGCGCCTTTCCTTCGCCTGGCGGCCGGTTAGATTTTTTTGTTGCAATATTAGAGTATACCCACTTCTCCAGGCACCACTACACCACTACACCACTGCTCAGACTGGGAATAATCTATTTGAATAGTCATCCAACTCGGAATTCCACCTTGGGAACTAGGTCCTCTTTCTAAACTGAGTATACAAAACATTAAGAACACCTGCTCTTTCCATGACATAGACTGACCAGGTGAATCCAGGTGAAAGATGATCCCTTATTGATGCCACTTGTTAAATCCACTTTAATCAGTGTAGATGAAGGGGAGGAGACAGGTTAAATAAGGATTTTTAAGCCTTTGGACATTGAGACATGGATTGTGTATGTGTATGTGTGGATTGTGTATGTGCCTTAGTCTAAAATTGATTAAATAAAAAAATGCTCAGCAATCTACACACACTACCCCATAATGACAAAGCAAAAACAGGTTTACATTTTTTTTTGTGCAAATCTATAAAAAAGAAAAACAGAAATACCTTATTTACATAAGTATTCACATCCTTTGCTATAAGACTCGAAATTGAGCTCAGGTGTTTCCATTGATCATCCTTGAGATGTTTCTACAACTTTATTGGAATCCATCTGTGGTAAATTCAATTGATTGGACATGATTTGGAAAGTTGACAGTGCATGTCAGAGCAAAAATCAAACCATGAGGTCGAAGGAATTGTCCATAGAGCTCAGAGACAGGATTGTGTCGAGGCACAGATCTGGGGAAGGGTACTAAAAAATGTCTGCAGCATTAAATGTCCCCAAGAACACAGTGGCCTTCATAATTCTTAAATGGATGAAATTTGGAACCACTAAGACTCTTCCTAGAGCTGTCCGCCCGGCCAAACTGAGCAGTCGGAGGAGAAGGGCCTTAGTCAGGGAGGTGAACAAGAACCCGATGGTCACTCTGACAGAGCTCTAGAGTTCCTCTGTGGAGATGGGAGAACTTTCCAGAAGGACAACCATCTCTACAGCACTCCACCAATCAGGCCTTTATGACAGCCCGCTTGGAGTTTGCCAAAAGGCATCTAAAGACTCTAAGACCATGAGAAACAAGATTCTCTGGTGTGATAAAACCAAGATTGAACTCTTTGGCCTGAATGCCAAGCGTCACGCCTGGAGGAAACCCGGCACCATCCCTACAGTGAAGCATGGTGGTGGCAGCATCATGTTGTGGGGATGTTTTTCAGCGGCAGAGACTGGGAGACTAGTCAGGATCGAGGCAAAGTACAGAGAGATCCTTGATGAAAACCTGCTCCAGAGCGCTCAGGACCTCAAACGAGGGTGAAGATTCACCTTCCAACAGGACAATGACCCTAGGCACACAGCCAAGACAATGCAGGAGTCTTTGAATGTCCTTGAGTGGCCCAGCCAGAGCCAGGATTTGAACCCAATTGAACATCTCTGGAGAGGCCTGAAAATTACTGTGCAGCAACACTCCGATGTGCAGTCCAAACCTCTCTTCCAATAACAGCTTTTTCAGTGTCGCCTCCCCACCCAGAATTTGTCATTATGCGGTATTGTGTGTAGATTGATGAGATAAAAAATAAAAAAACATTTTAGAATAAGGCTGTAATGTAACAAAATGTGGAAAAAGTCAAGGGAATACTTTCCAGTTTTGGGGGAAAATGTATGTGTTTTTTTGTGTGTATCTACCTGCCAAGACTCTCCAGTTATCAATTAGCTAGCTGGCTATATCTTGCACATTTACAAAAATGTTGATTGATGTGCAGTCCAAACCTCTCTGCCAATAGCAGCTTTTTCAGTGTCGCCTCCCCACCCAGAAATGGCTCTTTGCTAAGAAGCTATTTTTGTTTCTTTTTGACTGTTTACATGTTTTTAAAAATATAACCTTTATTATTTATACAAGTAAGTCAATTAAGAACTAATTCTTATTTACAAGGATGATCTGTCAAACATCAATAAACAACACATCAATAAACAACAGTTTCACTATATATATCTATATACACATCAATAAACAACAGTTTTACTATATATATCTATATACACATCAATAAACAACAGTTTCACTATACATATCTATATACACACCAATAAACAACAGTTTTACTATACATATCAATATACACATCAATAAACAACAGTTTTACTATACATATCTATATACACATCAATACATGAAAAGCAAACACAAAACACGAAAAGCAATCAACAAACACATTCTTCAGTAAAAAAGGTCCTCTTACATCCGACTGAATTTTCTTGGAGGCACCAAATCTGGCAACTTTAAGGACTTTTGGAGGTCATTTTCCATGAGAGGACAAAAAAGAGGTTATCTGTCCCTGAGTCGGGGTCTGAGTCTGGGTCTGAGTCGGGGTCTGAGTCTGGGTCTGAGTCGGGGTCTGAGTCTGGGTCTGAGTCGGGCTCTGAGTCTGTCCCTGAGTCTGAGTCGGGGTCTGAGTCTGTCCCTGAGTCGGGGTCTGTCCCTGAGTCTGAGTCGGGGTCTGAGTCGGGGTCTGGTAACTTATACGTCTGAAGGTTGGTAAGGTATGGCAGAAGTTAATGCAAGAGTGCTTTATAGACTGAAAGAGCTAGATGAGGTAAAGGAGTCAATGGAACGCAGACCAGATTGGCGCACAATCAAAACATCTGAACTAACAAAGTGGATATTGGTCAAATTCGTCATGATTTATATATTGTAACAGGCCCACAATGTGATCCGATTTGTATATATTTGTTTGTTTTTGTTGCATAACATTTATAAGTCCCTTTTCAGGTTTAGAAGAAGTGACTGCTAAATGCTAACTCCTGTATAAGCTGGTTAGCATAGCTAGCATACAGAAATCAGTGGTGGTAGTCAAAGTCATTTGTAACTGTAATGAACATGTGTTGGGGTTGGCATCCATACTTGCTTTATACTTAGAATTTTACCCCAACATAGTGTGAGATGTCATATACACAATAGCCTAAATGCTGGGGAGCAATGAGGAAATTCGGGATCTTTCTCCCACGGCCCTTTACCCCACACGATTCCATAGTAATTCCATTGTTTTGTTCGATTTCGATTGACCTTTTTACCGCATCTATGCATTGATCTTTGAGACTTCAAGGAGGGCCAGCCTACTTTCTGATACAAAATGCAATGATGTGTACTGAACCTATCGTCGTAATAAAGCACAATGTGCTATGATAAACTGTGTACAATGGCTTCAATACATTGGCAGCTGGATTCATTAGATATTGCCATAGTCAATAACCGGAATGAATGTTGACCTGATTATTTGTTTTCTGCTATTTAACACAAGACCGGACCTGTTCCTGTAGATGAAGACTAATAATTATTGAAATAATAATACATTTCTTAATTAACTCATCAACATGCTTTTTGAAAGATACTTTTTCATCAATCCAGTTACCCAGGTAGTCATAAACAGGGACACGATCAATGAGGCACCATCCAAAGTATGTATGCATCATGTACATTTTGGCAAATAACATATACTTGGTTTTACCTGCATTAATGACCAATATCAGTTCAACAAAGTCCTTCTACAGGGCTATAAAGACAGATTGAAGCTTTGACAGAGGCTGGTCAGCTGTGGGGGCAAAAGCATTCACCACAGTGTCAGCTGCATACAGGTGAAATTCATTTCTTATTTTTTTATTTTTTTACAGATAAACTATTATTGTTCATGTAAATAGTGAAATGAACTGGACCAAGAATCGATCCCTGTGGGACACGCTTTGTTATGTCCAGAAAACCTGATTAAACACCATCAGTAAATACACTCTGTTCTGTACTTTAAATCATTTCCAAACCAGCTACACGCAGCCTGGTCCAGACCAATCGATGAAAGCCTCTGAGTAAGTAATTGTGTCGAAGGCTTTAGACATATCAATAAAAAGGGCCGCACAGTGTTTCTTCTGATCCAAACAATTAAGAACATCAGTTAACCAAAGAAATAGCAGAAATGGTGCTATGACCAGGTCTGAAACCTACCTGACTGGTGTTCATTTTAGAATACATTTCATAGTTGAAAGGGATCTAAGTTGGGTATTTACCAAGGATTTGATCATTTGTGCTAGGCAAGAGAGTTAGGAAATGGGGTGATAATTATTTAAGTCACACAGGTCCCCACCACCTTTCGAAACCCTGGGGATGTTACCAGAAATAATTTGAAGGTTATTTTTTGTTAAATACTCTGCAATCAGAGGAGCAGAAATCTGCAGATAGAAATGATCAAGCAAATCAGACCCCCATTTTTAAAAAACTTCAATCTTGCTTAATGCATCTAGCACATCAAAAGTAGAAAGTTGTTGAAATGAAAACAAAGATTCATTAGAAGTTGCCAGAACTTCCATTGAGACAACTAGAGGTGGGGAGAGGGGCAGGCAGTCGACTGGCTGACCAGGGCCAATTAAACCACCATTTTGTTTTACAATAAAAAGCCTGCAGAGATAAAATGATTAAAAGCATCACATCTTACTTTTCTTAGTAATGATCCCAGAGTCTGACACAATTTGCTTAGGCAAGGAAGGAGAGGGATTTCCACTCTTCAGCGCGTTAACTGTTTTCTAACATGTAGACAGATCAGTCTGAGATGGAACTAAGACAGTAGATAGATTTAGCTGGCCTAATTTGCAAAAGTGCATCAATTTCCCAATTGCCTGAAAAGCTGCAAATCAGCTACAGAGTCATTTTTTCTATACTTGACCCAGCCTTGGCCCAGGCCTTGACCCAGCCTTGACCCAGCCTTGACCCAGCCTTGACAAAGCCTTGGCCCAGGCCTTGGAATTGTTCCTATTTTGTTGCCTTACAACCTTGAATTCAGATAGATTTTTGGAGGGTTTGTATCATTTGATTTACACAACATGCCTACCACTTTTAAGATGTCAAATATTTTTATTGTGAAGCAAACAAGAAATAACAGGTGCATAACTATTCACCCCCCCCCCCCAAAGTCAATACTTTGTAGAGCCACCTTTTGCAGCAATTACAGATGCAAGTCTCTGAGGGTTATGTCTCTATAAGCTTGGCACATCTAGCCACTGGGATTTTTGCCAATTTTTCAAGGCAAAACTGCTCCAGCTCCTTCAAGTTGGATGGGTTCCGCTGGTGTACAGCATTCTTTAAGTCATACCACAGATTCTCAATTGGATTGAGGTCTGGGCTTTGAGTAGGCCATTCCAAGACATTTAAATGTTTCCCCTTAAACCACGTGAGTGTTGCTTTAGCAGTATGCTTAGTGTCATTGTCCTGCTGGAAGGTGAACCTCCGTCCCGTCTCAAATCTCTGGAAGACTGAAACAGATTTCCCTCAAGAATTTCCCTGTATTTAGCGCCATCCACCATTCCTTCAATTCTGACCAGTTTCCCAGTCCTTGCCGATGAAAATCATGTTGTTCTCGGGCTGATGAGAGGTGTTGGGTTTGCACCAGACATAGCGCTTTCCTCGATGGCCAAAAAGCTAAATTTTTGTCTCATCTGACAAGAATACCTTCTTCCATATGTTTGGGGAGTCTCCCATATGCCTTTTGGTGAACAACAAGCGTGTTTGCAATTTTTTTTCTTTAAGCAATGGCTTTTTCTGGCAACTCTTCCAGCTCTGTGGAGTGTATGGCTTAAAGTGGTCCTATGCACAGATACTCCAGTCTCCGCTGTGGAGCTTTGCAGCTCCTTCAGGGTTATCTTTGTTCTCTTTGTTGACTCTTTGATTAATGCCCTCCTTGCCTGGTCGGTGAGTTTTGGTGGGCGGCCCTCACTTGGCAGGTTTGTTGTGGTGCCATATTCTTTTCATTTTTTAATAATGGATTTAATGGTGCTCCGTGGGATGTTCAAAGTTTCGGATATTTTTTTATAACCCAAACCTGAGCTGTCCGCAACCTGTTTGGAGAGCTCCTTGGTCTTCATAGTGCTGCTTGCTTGGTGGTGGCCCTTGCTTAGTGGTGTTGCAGACTCTGGGGCCTTTCAGAACAGGTGTATATATACTGAGATCATGTGACAGATCATGTGACACTTAGATTGCACACAGGTGGACTTTATTTAACCAATTATGTGACTTCTGAAGGTAAGATCTTATTTGGGGGCTTCATAGCAAAGTTGGTGAATACATATGAATACATATACACGCACCACTTCTCCGTTTTACATTTTTAAACATTTTTTGAAACAAGTAATTTTATTAATTTCACTTCGCCAATTTGGACTATTTTGTATATGTCCATTACATGAAATCCAAATAAAAATCTATTTACATGGTACATGCTATTACAGGTTGTAATACAACAAAATAGGAAAAACGCCAAGGGGTGTGAATACTTTTGCAAGGCACTGTGGCTGATAGAGGAAATGTCAGAGTTATACATTATGAAGAAAGCTTGTTGGAATTTAAAACATTTCTCGTCATGATTATTTGAGGATCAGTGTTAATCTGTTTGGTATCGCTAATAAATGCAGTAGGACAGTGATCACTGAGATCATTGAAAACAATCACAGTAAGGTATTGAATTGTTACCCAGAAATGATTTGATATTGACATAAAAACAGCTGCATTGGACCTTTAAGACCTTGGGACAGGATGAAGCCAGTACTGGAACTAAAGATGTGGAGACGCACGCACGCACACACACACACACGCACACACACACACACACACACACACACACACACACACACACACACACACACACACACACACACACACACACACACACTTGGCTACCATTAGCAGTAAATAATACCTAATACCCTGGCTGTTCCAAGCTCAGTATTCAATCTCATATGGCCCCTATCTGCCCTGTCCACCCACGTTAGGAATAATAGCTTATCAGGGTGTTTCATTAGAAGCAGGTCAATCAGGCACCATCATTACACTGCTGATGTTAGCAAAAACTGACCCTAACACCTAACTACAGGACAGGCTCCTTTAAAGTTATGTCACTACCTTAGCAAAAACTGACCCTAACACCTAACTACAGGACAGGCTCCTTTTAAAGTTATGTCACTGCCACAACTGACGAATATAATAACCTGCTGTGGAGAGATCTGCCTCCATGACCCTTGACCTTGACCTGCTTAACTGTCCCCCTGAGTACAATAACTATACCCTGCAGCAGAAGGAACTCTGGACCTGTCCCATTTCTGTCACTGAGAATGATGCCAACAGATGAAAAATGACCTCCCTGAATGTTACCCTAATAGCCCAGACCCAACCATGCAATGCTGTTAGCCTGTCAGTAGCCTATGTAGACTTGACCCCTAATTGAATGCAAAGCCAATGCTACCAGTTACGTAGCAGCATTTATTGGTTGATAGTGCGCAGACTGAACTGTATACCAATTAACACAAATAGAAAAACTACAAATCCTCAGCGTGTGTGAGTGCGTGCGTTCATTTGTGTGTGTGTGCATGTATGTGCTTGTGTGTTTGTGTGTGCATGCGTGCATGGGAGTGTGTATGTGTGTGTCAGGAAGGGAGGTCTGTGCTAACCCCAGCTAAGGGCCACTCCAGATGACTTTATAAATAGACCCCAGGCCCATCTATTTACACAACACATACATCATCAGCTCCGGGGGCTACACTGCCACCCTGGCTCCTTCCCTCCCCCCCTCTACTTCTCTCATTCTCTCCTCCTCCCTCTCTCCCTGGCTCCCTCCCTCCCCCTCTCCACTTCTCTCATTCTCTGCATCCCTCTCTCCCTGGCTCCCTCTCTGCCCCTCTCTACTTCTCTCATTCTCTGACTCCCTCTGTCCCTGGCTCCCTCCCCCTCTCTACTTCTCTCCCTCTCTACCTCTCTCCCTCTCTGCCTCCCTCTCTCCATGGCTCCCTCCCTCCCTCTCTACTTATCTCCCTCTCCACTTCTCTCACTCTCTGCCTCCCTCTGTCCCTGTCTCACTCCCCCTCTCTACTTCTCTCCCGCTCTGCCTCCCTCTCTCCCTGGCTCCCTCTCTCCCCCTCTCTACTTCTCTCCCTCTCTGCCTCCCTCTCTCCCTGGCTCCCTCCCTCCCTCTCTACTTCTCTCCCTCTCTGCCTCCCTCTCTCCCTGGCTCCCTCCCTCCCTCCCTCTCTACTTCTCTCCCTCTCTGCCTACCTCTCTCCATGGCTCCCTCCCTCCCTCTCTACTTCTCTCCCTCTCTACTTCTCTCCCTCTCTGCCTCCCTCTGTCCCTGTCTCCCTCCCCCTCTCTACTTCCCTCCCTCTCTACATCTCTCACTCTCTGCCTCCCTCTCTCCCTGGCTCCCTCCCTCCCTCTCTACTTCTCTCCCTCTACTTCTCTCCCTCTCTGCCTCCCTCTGTCCCTGTCTCACTCCCCCTCTCTACCTCCCTCCCTCTCTACTTCTCTCCCTCTCTGCCTACCTCTCTCCATGGCTCCCTCCCTCCCTCTCTACTTCTCTCCCTCTCTACTTCTCTCCCTCTCTGCCTCCCTCTGTCCCTGTCTCCCTCCCCCTCTCTACTTCTCTCCCTCTCTGCCTCCCTCTGTCCCTGTCTCCCTCCCCCTCTCTACTTCCCTCCCTCTCTACATCTCTCACTCTCTGCCTCCCTCTCTCCCTGGCTCCCTCCCTCCCTCTCTACTTCTCTCCCTCTTTGCCTCCCTCTCTCCCTGGCTCCCTCCCTCCCTCTCTACTTCTCTCCCTCTCTACTTCTCTCCCTCTCTGCCTCCCTCTCTCCCTGGCTCCCTCCCTCCCTCCCTCTCTACTTCTCTCCCTCTCTGCCTACCTCTCTCCATGGCTCCCTCCCTCCCTCTCTACTTCTCTCCCTCTCTACTTCTCTCCCTCTCTGCCTCCCTCTGTCCCTGTCTCCCTCCCCCTCTCTACTTCCCTCCCTCTCTACTTCTCTCCCTCTCTGCCTCCCTCTCTCCCTGGCTCCCTCCCTCCCTCCCTCTCTACTTCTCTCCCTCTTTGCCTCCCTCTCTCCATGGCTCCCTCCCTCCCTCTCTACTTCTCTCCCTCTCTGCCTCCTCTCCCTGGCTTCCTCTCTCTTTACCACTCTACATCTCCATACCTTAAAGCACAATTTGGCCAAACAGTTTGACCTTCCGCTATCGGTTCTCTCACACTCTCTTTCTCTCTCTTCCTCCCTCCCTTTCTCACTCTATACCTTTCCTCCTCTCCAAAACTCGCAAGGCAGCCTGACTTAGACTCTAGTGGTTGTTCAACAGTTTGTCCATTCTCTCTATCATGGCACCCCTTCTCACTCTTCTCTTGCACTTTCTCCCCCTTTATCTTTACCTCATGCTTTTTTGTTTCCTCTCATTTTTTTACTTATTACATCTTGTCCCCACTCTAGTTTTTAAAAATGCACTCTTTCTCTTCATTGCCTTCTGTCTCTGCAGGTCACTGCTTACTTGGGCCAGTAACAGCTGGTGTAGTCTAGAGTTCTGTATGCAAGTTGTGGACATCCTACAGTGCCTTTGTTACATTACAGCCTTATTCTAAATACATTTTCCTCATCAATCTACACACAATACGCCATAATGACAAAGCAAAATCAGGTTTTTAGAAATTTTTGCTACTTTAATTAAAAAAAAATGAAAATATCACATCTACATAAGTATTCAGACCTTCTACTCAGTACTTTGTTGAAGCACCTTTGGCAGCAATTACAGCATTGAGTCTTCTTGGGTATGATGCTACAAGCTTGGCACACCTGTATTTGGGAAGTTTCTCCCATTCTTCTCTGCAGATCCTCTCAAGGTCTGTCAGGTTGGATGGGGAGCGTTGCTGCACAACTTTTTTCAGGTCTCTCCAGAGATGTTTGATCGGGATCAAATCCGGCGTCTGGGAGGGCCACTCAAGAATGTTCAGAGACTTGTCCCGAGGCCTGCTTTGTCTTGGCTGTGTGCCTAGGGTCATTGTCCTGTTGGAAGGTGAACCTGAGCCCCAGTCGGTAGTCTTGAGCGCTCTGGAGCATGTTTTCATCAAGGATCTCTCTGTACTTTGCTCCGTTCATCTTTGCCTTGATCCTGACTAGTCTCCCAGCCTCTGCCGCTGAATAATATCCCCACTGCATGATGCTGCCACCACCATGCCGTGACGCTTGGCCGTGACGCTTGGCATTCAGGCCAAAGAGTTCAATCTTGGTTTTATCACACCAGAGAATCTTGTTTCTCATGGTCTTAGAGTCTTTAGATGCCTTTTGGCAAACTCCAAACAGGCGGTCATGTGCCTTTTAATAAGGAGTGGCTTCCGTCTGGGAAATCAACCATAAAGGCCTGATTGGTGGAGTGCTGCAGAGATGGTTGTTCTTATGGAAGGTTCTCCCATCTCCACAGAGGAACTCTAGAGCTCTGTCGGAGTGACAATCGGGTTCTTGGTCACCTCCCTGACCAAGGCCCTTCTCCCCCGTTTGGCCGGGCAGCCAGCTCTAAGGAAGAGTCTTGGTGGTTCCAAACTTCTTCTATTTAAGAGTGATGGAGGCCACTGTGGACCTTCAATGCTGCAGACATTTTTTTGTACTCTTCCCCAGATCTGTGCCTCGAACACAATCTTGTCTCGGAGCTCTACGGACGATCCCTTCGACCTCATGGCTTGGTTTTTGCTCTGACATGCACAGGTGTGTGCCTTTCCACATCATGTCCAATCATTTGAATTTACCACAGGTGGACTCCAATCAAGTTGAAGAAACATCTCAAGGATGATCAATGGAAACAGGATGCACCTGGTATTTCTGGTTTTCAAGAAAACAGTCAGATTCAAACTAGGGATTTTGTGGCTAATTGACAGTAATTCTGCTCATAGATTATGTATGTATGAACTACACATTGACACATCCCAAATCAGGAGGTCTATAAAATACTTCTTTATTGCCAAAGTACCAGAGCATGTCTTTAACACCCCTCACCCCCTCTCTTTGTAAATGGTTGTGCTGGATCCCCCCCTCAGTTGTTGATGTTTAGGGTGGACTATTTCCAGGAAACAGGGGGACAGGGCTCATGTGACAGGGTTGGGGGGGTTCATACAGGAGCACAGACACTCTGTTTGACAAATGGAAACACATGGTGCAGGTAGACAATGGAGTGCCAACACAAAGATGCTGATCCAGGCGTAGATCTGTGGGAGGCTGTCTGCATGGCAGAGAGAGAGAGAGAGAGAGAGAGAGAGAGAGTGACAGAGAGGTGATTAAATAATAGGACATAGCCAGGAGGACAGTTTGATATGAGGGACAGTGAGACAACAGGACAGAGAGGGGGTGGGGCAAAGCCAGAGGGACAGATAGACAAGAGGACAGACAGAGTTAAACAGAGACAGACAGACAGACAGAGGTAAACAGAGAGACAGACTGGGTAAATAAGAGACAGTAGATAACCAGACTGAGCGAGACAAGACGGTGAGATGTGCCCCGCCCCCTTGTTAAGTCAGTAATACTGGAATTGTTCTGCTGGATCAGGTGAATGGCATCAGGGAAGGAGTCTGGATGATTCTCAAATGAACTATCTTACTAGAGGGAGCACTGACTCACACAATGTCACCTGATCTAGGTCATAAAGGCTGTGAGTGATTGAGTGTGAGTGTGTATGCGAGGGAGAATGTGCACTTGTTGTTTGTGTGTGTTTGTGTCCAGGGCTGTAACCAGGGTTAGAGTATTAGTGAGTGGGAGGCAGAGCTGCGCACAAACAGACATCAAAATGCAAAATGGAGCACACAGATGATCATATTATCACATTCACATGAATTATTAGAATATTACTTACAATTCTGTATTAATATCAGTGATGTAGAGGTTTAAAAAAAAGAGGGTAATGTATCAGACAAAACAACCACCGATATAAACTAAAACATGACATTTTTACAGAACTGTATTGTTTGCATTTTTTTAAATATCATTTTAATGTAGGCCTGTATGGAAGATAGGCCATGTGGATGTGTTCATATTGTAACATACATTTGAAGTCGGAAGTTTACATACACCTTAGCCAAATACATTTAAACTCAGTTTTTCACAATTCCTGACATTTAATCCTAGTAAAAATGCCCTGTTTTAGGTCAGTTAGGATCATCACTTTATTTTAAGAATGTGAAATGTCAGAATAATAGTAGAGAGGATGATTTATTTCAGCTTTTATTTCTTTCATCACATTCCCAGTGGGTCAGAAGTTTACATACACTCAATTAGTATTTGGTAGCATTGCCTTTAAATTGTTTAACCTGGGTCAGACGTTTTGGGTAGCCTTCTACAAGCTTACCACATTAAGTTGGGTGATTTTCGGCTCATTCCTCCTGACAGAGCGAGAGTTCTGCCCACAAATTTTCTATGGGACTGAGGTCAGGGCTTTGTGATGGCCACTCCAATACCTTGACTTTGTTGTCCTTAAGCCATTTTGCCACAACTTTGGAAGTATGCTTGGGGTCATTGTCCATTTGGAAGACCCATTTGCGACCAAGCTTTAACTTCCTGACTGATGTCTTGAGATGTTGCTTCAATATATCCACATAATTTCCCTGCCTCATGATGCCATCTATTTTGTGAAGTGCACCAGTCCCTCCTGCAGAAAAGCACCCCCACAACATGACGCTGCCACCCCAGTGCTTCACGGTTGGGATGGTGTTCTTCGGCTTGCAAGCCTCCCCCTTTTTCCTCCAAACATAACGATGGTCATTATGGCCAAACAGTTATATTTTTGTTTCATCAGACCAGAGGACATTTCTCCAAAAAGTACGATCTTTGTCCCCATGTGCAGTTGCAAACTGTAGTCTGGCTTTTTCATGGTGGTTTTGGAGCAGTGGCTTCTCCTTGCTGAGCAGCCTTTCGGGTTATGTTGATATAGGACTCATTTTACTGTGGATATAGATACATTTGTACCTGTTTCCTCCAGCATCTTCACAAGGTCCTTTGCTGTTGTTCTGGGATTGATTTGCACTTTTCACATCAAAGTACGTTCATCTCTAGGAGACAGAACCCGTCTCCTTCCTGAGCGGTATGACAGCTGCGTGGTTCCATGGTGTTTATACTTGCGTACTATTGCTTGTACAGATGAACGTGGTACTTTCAGGCGCTTGGAAATTGCTCACAAGGATGAACCAGACCTGTGGAGGTCTACAATTTATTTTCTGAGGTCAAGGGCTGATTTCTTTTGATTGTCCTATGATGTCAAGCAAAGAGGCACTGAGTTTGAAGGTAGGCCTTGAAATACATCCACAGGTACACCTCCAATTGACTCAAATTATGTAAATTAATTATTATCGGAAGCTTCTAAAGCCATGACATCATTTTCTGGAATTTTCCAAGCTGTTTAAAGGCACAGTCAACTTAGTGTATGTAAACGTTTGACGCATTGTGATACAGTAAATTATAAATTAAATAATCTGTCTGTAAACAATTATTGGAAAAATGACTTGTGTCATGAACAAAGTAGATGTCCTAACCGACTTGCCAAAACTGTAGTTTGTTAACAATACATTTGTGGAGTGGTTGAAAAGGGAGTTTTAATGACTCCAACCTCAGTGCATGTAAACCTCCGACTTCAACTGTATGTTGTTTTTTAAAGTTCCTAACCTGTTTGATAAGATTATTGCAGGTCTTCTCATAGGACCACATATGGGGCTCCGACCCCAAGTTTGGGAACCACTGGACTAACCTCTCGCTTTCCTTGCTTCCCCTCTCTGTCTCTGCTTCCTCCTGCATGCACTGCAGCCTGCCTCAGCCTCACCACTGAGCGCAACATCACTGTCTGTCTTAGTAGCCAATTCTCTGTAAAGCAAAATGATTATGAGAACTTTGTTTGCTCTTGCTGAGGCTCCATTTAACGTTAGATTCCTTCTTACTTCACCCTTCTAGCTGGCTAAGTAATACTAGCCAGAGCCCTTCAGGTTACTGCAATAGAAGTCTCTCCCGGCAGCTATAGCCACCTGACTGACTGACTGACATACTGTATCTAAAAGTGACTACCATTTGTGCACTCATTCTCCAAGAGTTGTTTTTGTTTGTTTGGGGGATGTCTGAGACATGGTAGGAGTTGCAGGACTGTTTTAAATTGCCTTTGGTCCTGCATCTCGCAAACGCATTGTAAGTGAGCCGGATACGAGCTGGGGTAGTTTGTTTCATGTCTCAGGCCCTCGGCCTGTTCCTCGAGAAGACCAAGTTTACCATTTGAGTGGGGGTGAATGTGCTACTAAAAAGGCTAATCTGGGAGGCAAATAATAATAAACAATCCACTGATTCCACTCATTCGCAAAGAGGCATGCGCGATTAGAACTCGGTCAGATCAAGAATATATTTAGATACTTGTAATGATATAAGAAAATAGTGTTTGCTAGATTGATTACCATGCCTGGGCAGGATAAAGCATGTGCAGGAATGACACTCGTGGCAGTTAGACGAGGCCAGCTCTAAATGATGTACATTCAATACCCCTTATGGCAGATACAGGTTCCTGAGATTACCATTTGGCATTGCCTCAGCTCCTGAAGTTTATCACAAAACCATACATCTGATCTACGAACACATTGAAGGTGTGGACATGTCAATGGATGACATTATTGTATGGGGGACATCGAAAGCAGAGCATGACACAAGACTGAAAAAAGTGCTAGAATCAGTAAGGAAAGCAAACTTGAAACTGAACAAAGAGAAATGCCAGCTTGGTGTAACGGAGTTGACTTTCATTGGAGACATCATCGGCAGTGAAGGCATCAGACCTGACCCGAGAAAGATATCTGCTGTGGATAACATGCCAAAACAATAAAGCAAAAAGGATGCCCAGAGGTTTAATGGGATGGTCAAGTACTTGGGAAAATTCACACCCAACATCTCAGAGAAGATTGCTCCACTGAGAAGAATGACGGAAAAGAAAATGGAATGGAGTCATGAACATGAGACCGCATTAAACAACTTGAAATAACAGCTGACAGAGAAACCAGTCTTGAGATTATACGACCCAGCGAGACCCATCAAGATATCATCAGATGCATCACAGAGTGGACTGTTCGGTTGCAGAAGTACGACAACAACTGGCAACCAGTGGCATATGCATCTTGTTCAATGACTGACCCTGAGACCCACTTAAATTGAAAAGGAGCTGCTCAGCATAACATATGCTTGTGAGAGATCTCATCAGTTTGTGTCAGGACAAGTGATCAGCGTTGAAATGGATCACAAACTACTGATTCCGCTGTTTCAAAAACCACTGAATGACTGTCCGCTGGGAGTCCAAACAATGATGCTCAAACTACAACGCTATGCTATGAATGTAGAATACACTCCAGGAAAGATGATGCACACAGCAGACACTATTTCTAGAGCTGTGGACCCAAAGGCGCCAGCAAGGACCAAAGCAGATGAAGAAGTGAGAGCAGAAGTGGATATGATCACACCAGCATTGCCAGTTGCAGATGGAAGATGGAAACATAGGGACTGAGACAGAAAAAGAAAGAAAATAATAATCAACGGATGGTCTAACATGGAACAAGACTTAACCGAATACTGGAATGCTGAGCTGAGCATTCAGTAGTTGAGGGGCTTGCAAATGATTACAGATTACAAAGTGAAACCCAGATGCTGCCCAGTGCCTTTTATGCTCGCTTCGAGGCAAGCAACACTGAAGCATGCATGAGAGGACCAAATGTTCCGGACGACTGTGTGAACACGCTCTCTGTAGCCAATGTGAGCAAGACCTTTAAACAGGTCAACATTCACAAAGCCGAGGGGCCAGATGGATTACCAGGACATGTACTCAAAGCATGCGTGGACTAACTGGCAAGTGTCTGCACCGACCGAGTCTGTAATACCTACAGTTGAAGTCGGAAGTTTACATACACTTAGGTTGGAGTCATTAAAACTCCTTTTTCAACCACTCCACAAATGTATTGTTAACAAACTATAGTTTTGGCAAGTCGTAATCTACTTTGTTCATGACACAAGTCATTTTTCCAACAATTGTTTACAGACAGATTATTTCACTTAGAATTCACTGTATCACAATTCCAGTGGGTCAGAAGTTTACATACACTAAGTTGACTGTGCCTTTAAACAGCTTGGACAATTCCCAAAAATGATGTCATGGCTTTAGAAGCTTCTGATAACCCTAACCCTAATTGACACAATTTGAGTCAATTGGAGGGGTACCTGTGGATGTATTTCAAGGCCTACCTTCAAACTCAGTGCCTCTTTGCTTGACATCATGGGACAATCAAAAGAAATCAGCCAAGACCTCAGAAAATAAATTGTAGACCTCCACAAGTTTGGTTCATCCTTGGGAGCAATTTCCAAATACCTGAAGGTACCACGTTCATCTGTACAAACAATTGTGTGCAAGTATAAACACCATGGGTGTCAGGGTTTTCCTGTGGTGAAGTAGAGGACCAAAACGCAGCGTGGTTATATTGACTCATGTTTAATAAAAACAGATAAACATGAACACTACAAAACAATAAACGTGGAAAACCAAAAACAGCCCTATCTGGTGCAAAACACAGAGACAGGAACAATCACCCACAAACACACAGTGAAACCCAGGCTACCTAAGTATGATTCTCAATCAGAGACAACTAATGACACCTGCCTCTGATTGAGAACCATACTAGGCCGAAACATAGAAAAACAAACATAGACTGCCCACCCAATTCACGCCCTGACCATACTAAATAATGACAAAACATAGGAAATAAAGGTCAGAACGTGACAATGGGACCAAGCAGCCGTTGTGCCGCTCAGGAAGAAGACGCATTCTGTCCCCTAGAGATGAACGTACTTTGGTGCGAAAAGTGCAAATCAATCCCAGAACAACAGCAAACGACCTTGTGAAGATGCTGGAGGAAACAGGTACAAAAGTATCTATATCCGCAGTAAAACGAGTCCTATATCGACATAACCTGAAAGGCCGCTCAGCAAGGAGAAGCCACTCCTCCAAAAACCGCCCTAAAAAAGCCAGACTACGGTTTGCAGTTACACATGGGGACAAAGATCGTACTTTTAGGAGAAAAGTCCTCTGGTCTGATGAAACAAAAATAGAACTGTTTGGCCATAATGACCATCGTTATGTTTGGAGGAAAAAGGGGGAGGCTTGCAAGCCAAAGAACACCATCCCAACCGTGAAGCACGGGGGTGCCAGCATCATGTTGTGGGGGTGCTTTGCTACAGGAGGGACTGGTGCACTTCATAAAATAGATGGCATCATGAGGCAGGGAAATTATGTGGATATATTGAAGCAACATCTCAAGACATCAGTCAGGAAGTTAAAGCTTGGTCGCAAATGGGTCTTCCAAATGGACAATGACCCCAAGCATACTTCCAAAGTTGTGGCAAAATGGCTAAAGGACAACAAAGCCAAGGTAATGGGGTGGCCATCACAAAGCCCTGACCTCCAATCCTATAGAAAATTTGTGGGCAGAACTGAAAAAGTGTGTGCAAGCAAGGAGGCCTACAAACCTGACTCAGTTACACCAGCTCTGTCAGGAGGAATAATTCACCCAACTTATTGTGGGAAGCTTGTGGAAGGCTACCCAAAACTTTTGACAAGTTAAACAATTTAAAGGCAATGCTACCAAATACTAACTGAGTGTATCTAAACTTCTGACCCACTGGTAATGTGATGAAAGAAATAAAATCTGAAATAAATCATTCTCTCTACTATTATTCTCTCTACTCTCTACTATCCCTGGTCACCTATGACTGCGTGACCAATGTCACTCCAATGTCATCATTAAGTTTGCTGATGACACAACAGCCTGATCATCGACAACAATGAGACAGCCTATAGGGAGGATATCAGAGACCTGGCATTGTGGTGCCAGGACAACAACCTCTAACTCAATGTGAGCAAGACAAAGGAGCTGATCGTGGACTACAGGAAAAGGCGGGCTGAACAGGCCCCCATTAACATCGACGGAGCTGTAGTGGAGCGGGTCGAGAGTTTCAAGTTCCTTGGTGTCCACATCACCAACAAACTATCATGGACCAAACACACCAAGACAGTAGTGAAGAGGGCACGACAACACCTTTTCCCCCTCAGGAGACGAGATTTGGCATGGGTCCTCAGATCCTCAAAAATAAAAAAATGACTATTTCCTGTACCCCTACACACTGACTCGGTACCAGTACCCCTGTATATAGCCTCACTATTGTTATTTTATTGTGTTACTTTTTAAAAACTTTTAAAAACTTTATTTTATTTATTAAATATTCTCTTAACTCTATTTCTTGAACTCTACTGATGGTAAAGGGCTTCTAAGTAAGCATTTCACGGTGAGGTCTACACCTGTTATATTCGGCGCATGTGACAAATAAAATTAGATTTGATTTAATGGAATGGATGACCTTGTTCTTACAGACTACAACTCCCTGTATCCAGAGGTTTGTCGGCTGAACACCACCACCTCAGACACTGAGGTAATGTGTATGAAATCCATATTATCCAGACACAGAGTGGCAAGTGAAGTCTTCAGCGATACTAGACCGTAATTCTCTAATGCAAAAGTTCAAACAATTCAGCAAGGACTGGGACTTCGTCCACGCTACGTCAAGTCCACACTTCCCACAATCGAACGGACTCGTGGAGAAATCTGTTCAGACAGTGGAGAGACTGATGTACAACGCAAAAGAACTGCCTTCTACAGGAGCCTGCTTGTTTACCGCACGTTGCCACTTGACTGGGAGTTTTCCCCAGCACACCTCCTCATGCAGACTGAGGACCAACTGACCCATCACGCAGGACCTCCTAAAAAGGAAAGACAGAGAGAAAGTGAGGAAGTTCAAAGAACAACCGAAAACAAATCAAAAGTTCTACAATGACAGAGGAACAAGAAACCTATCTGAACTCCAACCTGGTGACAACATGAGGTACAAAGACGAAACAAACGCATGGACACAAAAAGGAACAGGTACGGAAGTACAGCCAAGGTCATACAACATACGAACAGAAGATGGCGCTGTTCTATGGAGAAATCGCTGTGATCTTCTAATCTAAGGGGACCAGCAACAGACAGTCATGACACTGTTGAAGAGGCTGAAAGCACAGCTCTGGCAGGAGCGCAGCGTGATGAACAAATCATCAAAAGATCGACAATGCAAGTGAGTGTCCTTGTGTAGTTAAGGCCATGTTTGTGTTGTTGCAAATAGATACGGAACACTTGTGTGGACCTGTGGGGCTAAGAACAACTAAAGGAGAATAAAAAGAGAGAGGGAGAGAAAGGTGCTGCAGGGTTAAAGATGCACTCTCAAACTTTTGTATCATTTCAGCCACTAGTGGTGCTCACAAGCCAAAACTGGTCCCTGTTTTTTGTGTACAATGTCATCCAGGTTGTGTGATATGTTATGATTTTTTGTTTGTTTGTTGACCAGTTAAGAACAAATTCTTATCTTCAATGACAGCCTAGAAACAGTGGGTTAACTGCCTTGTTCAGGGGCAGAACAACAGATTTCTACCTTGTCAGCTCGGGGATTCAATCTGGCAACCTTTCGGTTACTAGTCCAATGCTCTAACCACTAGGCTACCTGCCACCCTACACATTTGTGTGATATCATCCCATTTTATGCAATTTGTGTGATATGTTAAAAGAATCCAGTTTTTGCAAATGATACAAATGTGTTGTGCTTAAGATCCCAGAGTGCATCTTTAACAAGGGGTTGTGTGGAGAAAATATGCACCAGACAAGAACGGGCAGTCTTGTGGAGGGACGGGGAGAAAGGCCAAGTCTGGAGGTTGTTTATTGGTAAAAAATTGGGTCAGTCCCCCCATTCCTTGATTTTAACGTCTACAGATGTTGATTTTTGAGCCAATCTGGCCTGGCCAGACCGGCCTTGATTTGGCTGCAAAATTGTTTTTTTTTCAACATCCATAAAAGAGGTTGTTTAAACTTTCACTCTGGACATCAGGCAGAGTCATATTTTCTATGTCTTGCTGACTGGGTCTTGCTCACTATGCCCTCCCTCCCTCCCTATTTCTCAGGGTGAAAGCAGAGTGTTCAGAATGGCAGGTCAGTGTGTTCCCTGGCCTGATCTCTCCATCACTCAACCTGTCATCAGCCATGCCTGCCTGACCTTGTTAGGCAGAACTTCTCTCCCCCTCACCCCTCCTCACCTCTCCTCACCCCCAGCCTCATCCCAGAGACTTTGTAGCCCCAATATGTCAGGGGGATGATGAGTGTGTGACCCTCTTGAAGTGACTTTGGGAGAGAGCGCGCCAGCTGAGTTTTGTTGTCTGTGACTCTGGTAGCATGTGTGACAATATTTATATTGGTCAAGTTCATGGAAGCCTGCTGTGATCAGGTTTCCCCCATAAAAGCTATTAATGGTCCCCATGGAAACCCTCTTTTCAACACAAGTAGGGGATCAAACAAAGGGTCAGGTGTTTCGGTCGTGATATTCACTCATCTTTGTTGCAATGCCTTTTGATGTAGCAATATAATTGTCTACTCTAGTTTCTTAATCCTGCACGGTCCTTCGGGTCCCACAGCACATTTCTGCTTCAGCCCATCACCTGATTCAACTACCCAACCTAACGTAAGCCCTTGATTAGCATGATAAGGTGTGTGTTAGTGCTGGGCACGATCAAAATATGCACCCATGTGGGTTCCCAGGACCAGGATTAAGAACCCCATGAATACAGAAATATGTGTGACCTTTAGCTACAAGCAACTCTGGACAGTGATACAGGCCGTGCAAGCTTTTACTCCAGCCCCACACTAGCATGCCTCATTCAATCTAGACCATGATAAGTTGGTGTACAGTTAGAGCTGGGCTGAAACAAAACCTGCACACACTGCTGCTCTTTCAAAAAATTGGCCACTTCTGAGCTGAGACCACACTCACCAACTACACTGTTGTTGTCTGGTGAATATAGCATATCTAATAAGTTGAAGTATCATACACACTCATTCATAGAATCTACCCTGTAAAGAACTTTATTATACACAGATTTAAAATAGATGTTGATAACAAATGTGTACTTTGTGGTTGTGACCCAGTGACTCAACCATTTATTTTAGAACTGTTCTTATGTCAGAAGTTTTTTGAGTGAGTTAGAAGATTTTATTTGAAAATAAACAACTATTAATGTTAATCTGAGAGACTCTGATTTTATGTTTTATTTTGATCCAAATGATATGGACCCTGATTTAACTTTCATTGTTCATGTGTTTATTTTTCATGGAAGATTCTTTATCCATAAAATAAAGTGGGAAGAGACCAAACTCTTCTTCACATGATTTAAGATAGAATTGAAATATTATTTGAAATGATCAGTAAATGTAAAAACAAAAATGCAAAACACACCATAAAAAATGTGACAAATTGAAAATGTATTTGATATGTAATGCTGTTAGGTCTGTTAGGTCTGTTAGGTCTGTTAGGTCTGTTAGGTCTGTTAGGTACTGTTAGGTCTGTTAGGTCTGTTAGGTCTGTTAGGTCTGTTAGGTACTGTTAGGTCTGTTAGGTCTGTTAGGTCTGTTAGGTCTGTTAGGTACTGTTAGGTCTGTTAGGTCTGTTAGGTCTGTTAGGTCTGTTAGGTCTGTTAGGTCTGTTAGGTCTGTTAGGTCTGTTAGGTACTGTTAGGTCTGTTAGGTCTGTTAGGTCTGTTAGGTACTGTTAGGTCTGTTAGGTACTGTTAGGTCTGTTAGGTCTGTTAGGTCTGTTAGGTCTGTTAGGTCTGTTAGGTCTGTTAGGTCTGTTAGGTCTGTTAGGTCTGTTAGGTCTGTTAGGTCTGTTAGGTACTGTTAGGTCTGTTAGGTCTGTTAGGTCTGTTAGGTCTGTTAGGTCTGTTAGGTCTGTTAGGTCTGTTAGGTCTGTTAGGTCTGTTAGGTCTGTTAGGTCTGTTAGGTCTGTTAGGTCTGTTAGGTACTGTTAGGTCTGTTAGGTCTGTTAGGTCTGTTAGGTCTGTTAGGTCTGTTAGGTCTGTTAGGTACTGTTAGGTCTGTTAGGTCTGTTAGGTCTGTTAGGTCTGTTAGGTACTGTTAGGTCTGTTAGGTCTGTTAGGTCTGTTAGGTACTGTTAGGTCTGTTAGGTCTGTTAGGTCTGTTAGGTATGTTAGGTACTGTTAGGTCTGTTAGGTTTATGTACTCTTGTTTGTATATTTCTGTTTTTGTATTTGTTGTGTTCATAATAAAAAATAATAAAAACTCACCAAGTTTACTGCCCCACCTAGTGGAGAAAGGGGATCACTGCAAACGCAAGGTCTGCCAGACCTGTACCAGTCATTCCAACATATTCCTTCAGCTGCTCTAAAGCATACTGGGCTAATTGTTATTGTTCATATTTATTATGCAATATTCTACCTATCATCGTGTGTTGATTATTATTCTTTCAGTTGTTTGTATTTGTAAAGGGTAAGTTCCTAGTTCAATGCGCTGATAGATGTGTTTACTATTAGTGATGGTTAGTGTGAAATTAACAGATATATATTTTTGATAATGAGTTTGTGTTGTTTGGGTGTATACGAAACCAACTCTGGACTAGAACACTTCTCTCTGAATCTCTACCAGATTGGAGGAGAGGAAAGTCTGAGAGAAAGAGAATTCTAATGAGAGGGGAGGACAAGGGGTGGAGGAGAAGAAGGAGGAGGGGATGGAGAGAGAAGGAGGGGAAAGGAGAGAGGACAAAATATTCAAAACAAAGGACGCTTTTGGACGACAGAAAAAGTTGTGAGTATGAAAACATTGTGTTCTTTTCTTAATTTTGAAGACTATAAAGACATTAGTAGCACTGCAGTACTGTATATAGAATGTTTAAAATAAATAACATGAAGTACATATATAAAAGATGCATAGAGAAACCAAACTATATTTTACTGCAAAAAACTAACTTTTCATGAAGTCATCCTAATAGAATACTGTTTGTGAACTTCGGTCATGGATGACAATATGTCATTCAGAACTAATGTATTTTAGAAAGCTATGTGCCCTGGCATACAAGAGTGTATAAATGAGTCAAAGCAAGTTAAATCAATTTAACGTATTCAGGGCCTGGGTAAGATGCTGGTAAAGGAGGAACGGGGTGTTAAACATATCGAGTGACAAAACTGTTCGGACGCTTTAGAACATTTTTAATAAGGTTTACGAAAAGAGACGTGTGTGAAAAGAGACGTGTATGAAAAGAGTGTGTATGAGAAAGGAGTAGAGGGGTGCTCAGATAGGGCACAAAAAACACATTCCTTTGTGAGAACTCATGTCTTGGACTCCAAACTCACACTGACACATCACAAGAGGAATGATGCAGGGAGAGAGCTGAGGGAGTGTGTGTGTGTGTGTGTGTGTGTGTGTGTGTGTGTGTGTGTGTGTGTGTGTGTGTGTGTGTGTGTGTGTGTGTGTGTGTGTGTGTGTGTGTGTGTGTGTGTGTGTGTGTGTGTGTGTGTGTGAGAGAGAGAGAGAGAGAGAGACAGAGTGAGGTGATTGTCTCTATATACTGATACTATCAACAGCACATATACTGATACTATCAACAGAACATACACTGATAATACCAACCCCACATATACTGATAATATCAACAGCACATATACTGATACTATCAACAGCACATATACTGATACTATCAACAGCACATATACTGATACTATCAACAGCACATACACTGACAATATCAACCCCACATATACTGATAATATCAACAACACATATACTGATACTATCAACAGCACATATACTGATACTATCAACAGCACATATACTGATACTGTCAACAGCACATATACTGATAATATCAACAGCACATATACTGATACTACCAACAACACATATACTGATACTATCAACAGCACATATACTGTATCTAGCTCATTTACCTGGATTTCATCAGGTACACATTTCCTACAACTGCCTTAGAGAAGAGTATACATTGCATTAGAAACAGCAGAGGTAGGGCCAGGGGCAGAGCAGAAGGAGGAAATGTAAAGTCGAGATATTGAAGAGTTCCTGTGTGTGAATTGAAACATATAAACTATTTTCCTCTTGGGCTTTTGTGGGTCCTGTTTCCTTCAGCTCGTAAACATCCAGCTCTTACAAGGATGGGCAGTCTTCCAATCGCCCTGCTCCTCTGCGGTTTCCACGGTAACCCCTGACAAACACAACACACAAATCATCACCTTCAATTAGGTTTGAGTCCATCACTGTTTGTTTTAACTCCATAAAACATTCCCCTCATATGGTTTTCTGTTCCACAGTCCTCACAGCTGTAGCCCAAGCCCCGCAGGCTGGTAATAATGCCCTCTATTCAATGGTCACACGTTATTTAAACAGACATTTAAGTTACATGATATGTCTCTGTCTGTGAGTCATGCCGTGGGTGGAGGTTGTTCCCATGCTGATTGTGTTGTTTCCCTGCTGGTAGAGGTGGAACTCCACAGAGGTGACTGGAATGAAGAGGAGGCTTTGGTGTCTGTCTCTACCTTACCGCCTGGTGAGTGAGGTGTCTGTCTCTACCCTACCGCCTGGTGAGTGAGGTGTCTGTCTCTACCCTCCCGCCTGATGAGTGAGGTGTCTGTCTCTACCCTACCGCCTGTGAGTGAGGTGTCTGTCTCTATCCTGCCACCTGGTGAGTGAGGTGTCTGTCTCCACCCTACCGCCTGGTGAGTGAGGTGTCTGTCTCTACCCTACCGCCTGGTGAGTGAGGTGTCTGTCTCTATCCTACCGCCTGGTGAGTGAGGTGTCTGTCTCAACCCTACAACCTGGTGAGTGAGGTGTCTGTCTCTATCCTACCACCTGGTGAGTGAGGTGTCTGTCTCTACCCTACCGCCTGGTGAGTGAGGTGTCTGTCTCTACCCTACCGCCTGGTGAGTGAGGTGTCTGTCTCTATCCTACCGCCTGGTGAGTGAGGTGTCTGTCTCTATCCTACCACCTGGTGAGTGAGGTGTCTGTCTCTACCCTACCACCTGGTGAGTGAGATGTCTGTCTCTATCCTACCACCTGGTGAGTGAGGTGTCTGTCTCTACCCTACCGCCTGTGAGTGAGGTGTCTGTCTCTATCCTACCGCCTGGTGAGTGAGGTGTGTGTCTCTACCCTACCGCCTGGTGAGTGAGGTGTCTGTCTCTACCCTACCGCCTGTGAGTGAGGTGTCTGTCTCTACCCTGTCGCCTGGTGAGTGAGGTGTCTGTCTCTACCCTACCGCCTGGTGAGTGAGGTGTCTGTCTCTACCCTACAGTCTGGTGAGTGAGGTGTCTGTCTCTACCCTACCACCTGATGAGTGAGGTGTCTGTCTCTACCCTACCACCTGATGAGTGAGGTGTCTGTCTCTACCCTACCGCCTTGTGAGTGAGGTGTCTGTCTCTACCCTACCGCCTTGTGAGTGAGGTGTCTGTCTCTACCCTACCGCCTTGTGGGTGAGGTGTCTGTCTCTACCCTACCGCCTGGTGAGTGAGGTGTCTGTCTCTACCCTACCGCCTGGTGAGTGAGGTGTCTGTCTCTATCCTACCGCCTGGTGAGTGAGGTGTCTGTCTCAACCCTACAACCTGGTGAGTGAGGTGTCTGTCTCTATCCTACCACCTGGTGAGTGAGGTGTCTGTCTCTACCCTACCGCCTGGTGAGTGAGGTGTCTGTCTCTACCCTACCGCCTGGTGAGTGAGGTGTCTGTCTCTATCCTACCGCCTGGTGAGTGAGGTGTCTGTCTCTATCCTACCACCTGGTGAGTGAGGTGTCTGTCTCTACCCTACCACCTGGTGAGTGAGGTGTCTGTCTCTACCCTACCACCTGGTGAGTGAGGTGTCTGTCTCTATCCTACCGCCTGGTGAGTGAGGTGTCTGTCTCAACCCTACAACCTGGTGAGTGAGGTGTCTGTCTCTATCGTACCACCTGGTGAGTGAGATGTCTGTCTCTATCCTACCACCTGGTGAGTGAGGTGTCTGTCTCTACCCTACCGCCTGTGAGTGAGGTGTCTGTCTCTATCCTACCGCCTGGTGAGTGAGGTGTGTGTCTCTACCCTACCGCCTGGTGAGTGAGGTGTCTGTCTCTACCCTACCGCCTGGTGAGTGAGGTGTCTGTCTCTATCCTACCGCCTGGTGAGTGAGGTGTCTGTCTCTACCCTATCACCTGGGGAGTGAGGTGTGTGTCTCTACCCTACCGCCTGTGAGTGAGGTGTCTGTCTCTACCCTACCGCCTGGTGAGTGAGGTGTCTGTCTCTATCCTACCGCCTGGTGAGTGAGGTGTCTGTCTCAACCCTACAACCTGGTGAGTGAGGTGTCTGTCTCTATCCTACCACCTGGTGAGTGAGGTGTCTGTCTCTACCCTACCGCCTGGTGAGTGAGGTGTCTGTCTCTACCCTACCGCCTGGTGAGTGAGGTGTCTGTCTCTATCCTACCGCCTGGTGAGTGAGGTGTCTGTCTCAACCCTACAACCTGGTGAGTGAGGTGTCTGTCTCTATCCTACCACCTGGTGAGTGAGGTGTCTGTCTCTACCCTACCGCCTGGTGAGTGAGGTGTCTGTCTCTATCCTACCGCCTGGTGAGTGAGGTGTCTGTCTCTATCCTACCACCTGGTGAGTGAGGTGTCTGTCTCTACCCTACCACCTGGTGAGTGAGGTGTCTGTCTCTACCCTACCACCTGGTGAGTGAGGTGTCTGTCTCTATCCTACCGCCTGGTGAGTGAGGTGTCTGTCTCAACCCTACAACCTGGTGAGTGAGGTGTCTGTCTCTATCGTACCACCTGGTGAGTGAGATGTCTGTCTCTATCCTACCACCTGGTGAGTGAGGTGTCTGTCTCTACCCTACCGCCTGTGAGTGAGGTGTCTGTCTCTATCCTACCGCCTGGTGAGTGAGGTGTGTGTCTCTACCCTACCGCCTGGTGAGTGAGGTGTCTGTCTCTACCCTACCGCCTGTGAGTGAGGTGTCTGTCTCTACCCTGTCGCCTGGTGAGTGAGGTGTCTGTCTCTACCCTACCGCCTGGTGAGTGAGGTGTCTGTCTCTATCCTACCGCCTGGTGAGTGAGGTGTCTGTCTCTACCCTATCACCTGGGGAGTGAGGTGTGTGTCTCTACCCTACCGCCTGTGAGTGAGGTGTCTGTCTCTACCCTACCGCCTGGTGAGTGAGGTGTCTGTCTCTATCCTACCGCCTGGTGAGTGAGGTGTCTGTCTCTATCCTACCACCTGGTGAGTGAGGTGTCTGTCTCTACCCTACCACCTGGTGAGTGAGGTGTCTGTCTCTACCCTACCACCTGGTGAGTGAGGTGTCTGTCTCTATCCTACCGCCTGGTGAGTGAGGTGTCTGTCTCAACCCTACAACCTGGTGAGTGAGGTGTCTGTCTCTATCGTACCACCTGGTGAGTGAGATGTCTGTCTCTATCCTACCACCTGGTGAGTGAGGTGTCTGTCTCTACCCTACCGCCTGTGAGTGAGGTGTCTGTCTCTATCCTACCGCCTGGTGAGTGAGGTGTGTGTCTCTACCTACCGCCTGGTGAGTGAGGTGTCTGTCTCTACCCTACCGCCTGTGAGTGAGGTGTCTGTCTCTACCCTGTCGCCTGGTGAGTGAGGTGTCTGTCTCTACCCTACCGCCTGGTGAGTGAGGTGTCTGTCTCTATCCTACCGCCTGGTGAGTGAGGTGTCTGTCTCTACCCTATCACCTGGGGAGTGAGGTGTGTGTCTCTACCCTACCGCCTGTGAGTGAGGTGTCTGTCTCTACCCTACCGCCTGGTGAGTGAGGTGTCTGTCTCTATCCTACCGCCTGGTGAGTGAGGTGTCTGTCTCAACCCTACAACCTGGTGAGTGAGGTGTCTGTCTCTATCCTACCACCTGGTGAGTGAGGTGTCTGTCTCTACCCTACCGCCTGGTGAGTGAGGTGTCTGTCTCTACCCTACCGCCTGGTGAGTGAGGTGTCTGTCTCTATCCTACCGCCTGGTGAGTGAGGTGTCTGTCTCAACCCTACAACCTGGTGAGTGAGGTGTCTGTCTCTATCCTACCACCTGGTGAGTGAGGTGTCTGTCTCTACCCTACCGCCTGGTGAGTGAGGTGTCTGTCTCTATCCTACCGCCTGGTGAGTGAGGTGTCTGTCTCTATCCTACCACCTGGTGAGTGAGGTGTCTGTCTCTACCCTACCACCTGGTGAGTGAGGTGTCTGTCTCTACCCTACCACCTGGTGAGTGAGGTGTCTGTCTCTATCCTACCGCCTGGTGAGTGAGGTGTCTGTCTCAACCCTACAACCTGGTGAGTGAGGTGTCTGTCTCTATCCCACCTGGTGAGTGAGATGTCTGTCTCTATCCTACCACCTGGTGAGTGAGGTGTCTGTCTCTACCCTACCGCCTGTGAGTGAGGTGTCTGTCTCTATCCTACCGCCTGGTGAGTGAGGTGTGTGTCTCTACCCTACCGCCTGGTGAGTGAGGTGTCTGTCTCTACCCTACCGCCTGTGAGTGAGGTGTCTGTCTCTACCCTGTCGCCTGGTGAGTGAGGTGTCTGTCTCTACCCTACCGCCTGGTGAGTGAGGTGTCTGTCTCTATCCTACCGCCTGGTGAGTGAGGTGTCTGTCTCTACCCTATCACCTGGGGAGTGAGGTGTGTGTCTCTACCCTACCGCCTGTGAGTGAGGTGTCTGTCTCTACCCTACCGCCTGGTGAGTGAGGTGTCTGTCTCTATCCTACCGCCTGGTGAGTGAGGTGTCTGTCTCAACCCTACAACCTGGTGAGTGAGGTGTCTGTCTCTATCCTACCACCTGGTGAGTGAGGTGTCTGTCTCTACCCTACCGCCTGGTGAGTGAGGTGTCTGTCTCTACCCTACCGCCTGGTGAGTGAGGTGTCTGTCTCTATCCTACCGCCTGGTGAGTGAGGTGTCTGTCTCAACCCTACAACCTGGTGAGTGAGGTGTCTGTCTCTATCCTACCACCTGGTGAGTGAGGTGTCTGTCTCTACCCTACCGCCTGGTGAGTGAGGTGTCTGTCTCTACCCTACCGCCTGGTGAGTGAGGTGTCTGTCTCTATCCTACCGCCTGGTGAGTGAGGTGTCTGTCTCTATCCTACCACCTGGTGAGTGAGGTGTCTGTCTCTACCCTACCACCTGGTGAGTGAGGTGTCTGTCTCTACCCTACCACCTGGTGAGTGAGGTGTCTGTCTCTATCCTACCGCCTGGTGAGTGAGGTGTCTGTCTCAACCCTACAACCTGGTGAGTGAGGTGTCTGTCTCTATCGTACCACCTGGTGAGTGAGATGTCTGTCTCTATCCTACCACCTGGTGAGTGAGGTGTCTGTCTCTACCCTACCGCCTGTGAGTGAGGTGTCTGTCTCTATCCTACCGCCTGGTGAGTGAGGTGTGTGTCTCTACCCTACCGCCTGGTGAGTGAGGTGTCTGTCTCTACCCTACCGCCTGTGAGTGAGGTGTCTGTCTCTACCCTGTCGCCTGGTGAGTGAGGTGTCTGTCTCTACCCTACCTCCTGGTGAGTGAGGTGTCTGTCTCTATCCTACCGCCTGGTGAGTCTGTCTCTACCCTATCACCTGGAGAGTGAGGTGTGTGTCCTACCCTACCGCCTGTGAGTGAGGTGTCTGTCTCTACCCTACCGCCTTGTGAGTGAGGTGTCTGTCTCTATCCTACCGTCTGGTGAGTGAGGTGTCTGTCTCTATCCTACCGTCTGGTGAGTGAGGTGTGTGTCTCTACCCTACCGCCTGGTGAGTGAGGTGTCTGTCTCTACCCTACCGCCTGTGAGTGAGGTGTCTGTCTCTACCCTGTCGCCTGGTGAGTGAGGTGTCTGTCTCTACCCTACCGCCTGGTGAGTGAGGTGTCTGTCTCTATCCTACCGCCTGGTGAGTGAGGTGTCTGTCTCTACCCTATCACCTGGGGAGTGAGGTGTGTGTCTCTACCCTACCGCCTGTGAGTGAGGTGTCTGTCTCTACCCTACCGCCTGGTGAGTGAGGTGTCTGTCTCTATCCTACCGCCTGGTGAGTGAGGTGTCTGTCTCAACCCTACAACCTGGTGAGTGAGGTGTCTGTCTCTATCCTACCACCTGGTGAGTGAGGTGTCTGTCTCTACCCTACCGCCTGGTGAGTGAGGTGTCTGTCTCTACCCTACCGCCTGGTGAGTGAGGTGTCTGTCTCTATCCTACCGCCTGGTGAGTGAGGTGTCTGTCTCAACCCTACAACCTGGTGAGTGAGGTGTCTGTCTCTATCCTACCACCTGGTGAGTGAGGTGTCTGTCTCTACCCTACCGCCTGGTGAGTGAGGTGTCTGTCTCTACCCTACCGCCTGGTGAGTGAGGTGTCTGTCTCTATCCTACCGCCTGGTGAGTGAGGTGTCTGTCTCTATCCTACCACCTGGTGAGTGAGGTGTCTGTCTCTACCCTACCACCTGGTGAGTGAGGTGTCTGTCTCTACCCTACCACCTGGTGAGTGAGGTGTCTGTCTCTATCCTACCGCCTGGTGAGTGAGGTGTCTGTCTCAACCCTACAACCTGGTGAGTGAGGTGTCTGTCTCTATCGTACCACCTGGTGAGTGAGATGTCTGTCTCTATCCTACCACCTGGTGAGTGAGGTGTCTGTCTCTACCCTACCGCCTGTGAGTGAGGTGTCTGTCTCTATCCTACCGCCTGGTGAGTGAGGTGTGTGTCTCTACCCTACCGCCTGGTGAGTGAGGTGTCTGTCTCTACCCTACCGCCTGTGAGTGAGGTGTCTGTCTCTACCCTGTCGCCTGGTGAGTGAGGTGTCTGTCTCTACCCTACCTCCTGGTGAGTGAGGTGTCTGTCTCTATCCTACCGCCTGGTGAGTGAGGTGTCTGTCTCTACCCTATCACCTGGAGAGTGAGGTGTGTGTCTCTACCCTACCGCCTGTGAGTGAGGTGTCTGTCTCTACCCTACCGCCTTGTGAGTGAGGTGTCTGTCTCTATCCTACCGTCTGGTGAGTGAGGTGTCTGTCTCTATCCTACCGTCTGGTGAGTGAGGTGTCTGTCTCTACCCTACAGTCTGGTGAGTTAGGTGTCTGTCTCTACCCTACCACCTGATGAGTGAGGTGTCTGTCTCTACCCTACCGCCTTGTGAGTGAGGTGTCTGTCTCTACCCTACCGCCTTGTGAGTGAGGTGTCTGTCTCTACCCTACCGCCTTGTGGGTGAGGTGTCTGTCTCTACCCTACCGCCTGGTGAGTGAGGTGTCTGTCTCTACCCTACCGCCTTGTGAGTGAGGTGTCTGTCTCTATCCTACCGTCTGGTGAGTGAGGTGTCTGTCTCTATCCTACCGTCTGGTGAGTGAGGTGTCTGTCTCTATCCTACCGTCTGGTGAGTGAGGTGTCTGTCTCTATCCTACCGTCTGGTGAGTGAGGTGTCTGTCTCTACCCTACAGTCTGGTGAGTGAGGTGTCTGTCTCTACCCTACCTCCTGATGAGTGAGGTGTCTGTCTCTACCCTACCGCCTGGTGAGTGGGGTGTCTGTCTCTACCCTACCGCCTTGTGAGTGAGGTGTCTGTCTCTACCCTACCGCCTTGTGAGTGAGGTGTCTGTCTCTACCCTACCGCCTTGTGAGTGAGGTGTCTGTCTCTACCCTACCGCCTGGTGAGTGAGGTGTCTGTCTCTACCCTACCGCCTTGTGAGTGAGGTGTCTGTCTCTATCCTACCGTCTGGTGAGTGTGGTGTCTGTCTCTATCCTACCGTCTGGTGAGTGAGGTGTCTGTCTCTACCCTACCGCCTGGTGAGTGAGGTGTCTGTCTCTTACCCTACCACCTGGTGAGTGAGGTGTCTGTCTCTATCCTACCACGTGGTGAGTGAGGTGTCTGTCTCTATCCTACCACCTGGTGAGTGAGGTGTGTATCTCTACCCTACCACCTGGTGAGTGAGGTGTCTGTCTCTACCCTGTCGCCTGGTGAGTGAGGTGTCTGTCTCTACCCTACCGCCTTGTGAGTGAGGTGTCTGTCTCTATCCTACCGTCTGGTGAGTGAGGTGTCTGTCTCTATCCTACCGTCTGGTGAGTGAGGTGTCTGTCTCTACCCTACCGTCTGGTGAGTGAGGTGTCTGTCTCTACCCTACCGTCTGGTGAGTGAGGTGTCTGTCTCTACCCTACCACCTGGGGAGTGAGGTGTCTTTCTCTATCCTACCGCCTGGTGAGTGAGGTGCCTGTCTCTACCCTACCGCCTGGTGAGTGAGGTGTCTGTCTCTACCCTACCGTCTGGTGAGTGAGGTGTCTGTCTCTACCCTACCACCTGATGAGTGAGGTGTCTGTCTCTACCCTACCGCCTTGTGAGTGAGGTGTCTGTCTCTATCCTACCGTCTGGTGATTGAGGTGTCTGTCTCTATCCTACCGTCTGGTGAGTGAGGTGTCTGTCTCTACCCTACTGCCTTGTGAGTGAGGTGTCTGTCTCTATCCTACCGTCTGGTGAGTGAGGTGTCTGTCTCTATCCTACCGTCTGGTGAGTGAGGTGTCTGTCTCTACCCTACCGCCTGGTGAGTGAGGTGTCTGTCTCTACCCTACCACCTGGTGAGTGAGGTGTCTGTCTCTATCCTACCGTCTGGTGAGTGAGGTGTCTGTCTCTATCCTACCGTCTGGTGAGTGAGGTGTCTGTCTCTACCCTACCGCCTGGTGAGTGAGGTGTCTGTCTCTTACCCTACCACCTGGTGAGTGAGGTGTCTGTCTCTATCCTACCACGTGGTGAGTGAGGTGTTTGTCTCTACAATACCACCTGGTGAGTGAGGTGTGTGTCTCCACCCTACCGCCTGGTGAGTGAGGTGTCTGTCTCTACCCTACCACCTGGTGAGTGAGGTGTCTGTCTCTATCCTACCGTCTGGTGAGTGAGGTGTCTGTCTCTACCCTACCGTCTGGCGAGTGAGGTGTCTGTCTCTATCCTACCGTCTGGTGAGTGAGGTGTCTGTCTCTATCCTACCGTCTGGTGAGTGAGGTGTCTGTCTCTACCCTACCACCTGGTGAGTGAGGTGTCTGTCTCTATCCTACCACGTGGTGAGTGAGGTGTCTGTCTCTATCCTACCACCTGGTGAGTGAGGTGTGTATCTCTACCCTACCACCTGGTGAGTGAGGTGTCTGTCTCTACCCTGTCGCCTGGTGAGTGAGGTGTCTGTCTCTACCCTACCGCCTTGTGAGTGAGGTGTCTGTCTCTATCCTACCGTCTGGTGAGTGAGGTGTCTGTCTCTATCCTACCGTCTGGTGAGTGAGGTGTCTGTCTCTACCCTACCGTCTGGTGAGTGAGGTGTCTGTCTCTACCCTACCGTCTGGTGAGTGAGGTGTCTGTCTCTACCCTACCACCTGGGGAGTGAGGTGTCTTTCTCTATCCTACCGCCTGGTGAGTGAGGTGCCTGTCTCTACCCTACCGCCTGGTGAGTGAGGTGTCTGTCTCTACCCTACCGTCTGGTGAGTGAGGTGTCTGTCTCTACCCTACCACCTGATGAGTGAGGTGTCTGTCTCTACCCTACCGCCTTGTGAGTGAGGTGTCTGTCTCTATCCTACCGTCTGGTGATTGAGGTGTCTGTCTCTATCCTACCGTCTGGTGAGTGAGGTGTCTGTCTCTACCCTACTGCCTTGTGAGTGAGGTGTCTGTCTCTATCCTACCGTCTGGTGAGTGAGGTGTCTGTCTCTATCCTACCGTCTGGTGAGTGAGGTGTCTGTCTCTACCCTACCGCCTGGTGAGTGAGGTGTCTGTCTCTACCCTACCACCTGGTGAGTGAGGTGTCTGTCTCTATCCTACCGTCTGGTGAGTGAGGTGTCTGTCTCTATCCTACCGTCTGGTGAGTGAGGTGTCTGTCTCTACCCTACCGCCTGGTGAGTGAGGTGTCTGTCTCTTACCCTACCACCTGGTGAGTGAGGTGTCTGTCTCTATCCTACCACGTGGTGAGTGAGGTGTTTGTCTCTACAATACCACCTGGTGAGTGAGGTGTGTGTCTCCACCCTACCGCCTGGTGAGTGAGGTGTCTGTCTCTACCCTACCACCTGGTGAGTGAGGTGTCTGTCTCTGGTCTGGTGAGTGAGGTGTCTGTCTCTACCCTGGCGAGTGAGGTGTCTGTCTCTATCCTACCGTCTGGTGAGTGAGGTGTCTGTCTCTATCCTACCGTCTGGTGAGTGAGGTGTCTGTCTCTACCCTACCGCCTGGTGAGTGAGGTGTCTGTCTCTAACCTACCGCCTGGTGAGTGAGGTGTCTGTCTCTACCCTACCGCCTTGTGAGTGAGGTGTCTGTCTCTATCCTACCGTCTGGTGAGTGAGGTGTCTGTCTCTACCCTACCACCTGGTGAGTGAGGTGTCTGTCTCTATCCTACCGTCTGGTGAGTGAGGTGTCTGTCTCTACCCTACCGCCTGGGGAGTGAGGTGTCTTTCTCTATCCTACCGCCTGGTGAGTGAGGTGCCTGTCTCTACCCTACCGCCTGGTGAGAGAGGTGTCTGTCTCTACCCTACCGTCTGGTGAGTGAGGTGTCTGTCTCTATCCTACCACGTGGTGAGTGAGGTGTCTGTCTCTATCCTACCACCTGGTGAGTGAGGTGTGTGTCTCCACCCTACCGCCTGGTGAGTGAGGTGTCTGTCTCTATCCTACCGCCTGGTGAGTGAGGGGTCTGTCTCTATCCTACCGCCTGGAGAGTGAGGTGTCTGTCTCTACCCTACCACCTGGTGAGTGAGGTGTCTGTCTCTACCCTACCGCCTGGTGAGTGAGGTGTCTGTCTCTACCCTACCGCCTTGTGAGTGAGGTGTCTGTCTCTATCCTACCGTCTGGTGAGTGAGGTGTCTGTCTCTATCCTACCGTCTGGTGAGTGAGGTGTCTGTCTCTACCCTACCGCCTTGTGAGTGAGGTGTCTGTCTCTATCCTACCGTCTGGTGAGTGAGGTGTCTGTCTCTATCCTACCGTCTGGTGAGTGAGGTGTCTGTCTCTACCCTACCGCCTGGTGAGTGAGGTGTCTGTCTCTACCCTACCACCTGGTGAGTGAGGTGTCTGTCTCTATCCTACCGTCTGGTGAGTGAGGTGTCTGTCTCTATCCTACCTCCTGGTGAGTGAGGTGTATGTCTCTACCCTATCACCTGATGAGTGAGGTGTCTGTCTCTACCCTACCACCTGGTGAGTGAGGTGTCTGTCTCTACCCTACTGCCTTGTGAGTGAGGTGTCTGTCTCTACCCTACCGCCTGGTGAGTGAGGTGTCTGTCTCTACCCTACCGCCTTGTGAGTGAGGTGTCTGTCTCTATCCTACCGTCTGGTGAGTGAGGTGTCTGTCTCTACCCTACCACCTGGTGAGTGAGGTGTCTGTCTCTATCCTACCGTCTGGTGAGTGAGGTGTCTGTCTCTGCCCTACCACCTGGGGAGTGAGGTGTCTTTCTCTATCCTACCGCCTGGTGAGTGAGGTGCCTGTCTCTACCCTACCGCCTGGTGAGTGAGGTGTCTGTCTCTACCCTACCGTCTGGTGAGTGAGGTGTCTGTCTCTACCCTATAGTCTGGTGAGTGAGGTGTCTGTCTCTATCCTACCGTCTGGTGAGTGAGGTGTCTGTCTCTATCCTACCGTCTGGTGAGTGAGGTGTCTGTCTCTACCCTACCTGGTGAGTGAGGTGTCTGTCTCTCCTGGTGAGTGAGGTGTATGTCTCTACCCTATCACCTGATGAGTGAGGTGTCTGTCTCTACCCTACCACCTGGTGAGTGAGGTGTCTGTCTCTACCCTACCTCCTGGTGAGTGAGGTGTATGTCTCTACCCTACCACCTGGTGAGTGAGGTGTCTGTCTCTACCCTACCTCCTGGTGAGTGAGGTGTATGTCTCTACCCCTTCACCTGATGAGTGAGGTGTCTGTCTCTATCCTACCGTCTGGTGAGTGAGGTGTCTGTCTCTACCCTACCACCTGGTGAGTGAGGTGCCTGTCTCTACCCTACCGCCTGGTGAGTGAGGTGTCTGTCTCTACCCTACCGCCTTGTGAGTGAGGTGTCTTTCTCTACCCTACCGCCTGGTGAGTGAGGTGTCTGTCTCTACCCTATAGTCTGGTGAGTGAGGTGTCTGTCTCTACCCTACCACCTGGTGAGTGAGGTGTCTGTCTCTATCCTACCGTCTGGTGAGTGAGGTGTCTGTCTCTACCCTACCGTCTGGTGAGTGAGGTGTCTGTCTCTATCCTACCGTCTGGTGAGTGAGGTGTCTGTCTCTATCCTACCGTCTGGTGAGTGAGGTGTCTGTCTCTACCCTACCGCCTGGTGAGTGAGGTGTCTCTCCCTATCACCTGATGAGTGAGGTGTCTGTCTCTACCCTACCACCTGGTGAGTGAGGTGTCTGTCTCTACCCTACCTCCTGGTGAGTGAGGTGTATGTCTCTACCCTATCACCTGATGAGTGAGGTGTCTGTCTCTACCCTACCACCTGGTGAGTGAGGTGTCTGTCTCTACCCTACCTCCTGGTGAGTGAGGTGTATGTCTCTACCCTACCACCTGGTGAGTGAGGTGTCTGTCTCTACCCTACCTCCTGGTGAGTGAGGTGTATGTCTCTACCCCTTCACCTGGGGAGTGAGTGAGGTGTCTGTCTCTACCCTACCGCCTGGTGAGTGAGGTGTCTGTCTCTACCCTACCGTCTGGTGAGTGAGGTGTCTGTCTCTACCCTACCACCTGGTGAGTGAGGTCTCTGTCTCTATCCTACCGTCTGGTGAGTGAGGTGTCTGTCTCTACCCTACCGTCTGGTGAGTGAGGTGTCTGTCTCTATCCTACCGTCTGGTGAGTGAGGTGTCTGTCTCTATCCTACCGTCTGGTGAGTGAGGTGTCTGTCTCTACCCTACCACCTGGTGAGTGAGGTGTCTGTCTCTACCCTACCTCCTGGTGAGTGAGGTGTATGTCTCTACCCTATCACCTGATGAGTGAGGTGTCTGTCTCTACCCTATAGTCTGGTGAGTGAGGTGTCTGTCTCTACCCTACCACCTGGTGAGTGAGGTCTCTGTCTCTATCCTACCGTCTGGTGAGTGAGGTGTCTGTCTCTACCCTACCGTCTGGTGAGTGAGGTGTCTGTCTCTATCCTACCGTCTGGTGAGTGAGGTGTCTGTCTCTATCCTACCGTCTGGTGAGTGAGGTGTCTGTCTCTACCCTACCACCTGGTGAGTGAGGTGTCTGTCTCTACCCTACCTCCTGGTGAGTGAGGTGTATGTCTCTACCCTATCACCTGATGAGTGAGGTGTCTGTCTCTACCCTACCACCTGGTGAGTGAGGTGTCTGTCTCTACCCTACCTCCTGGTGAGTGAGGTGTATGTCTCTAGGTGAGTGAGGTGTCTGTCTCTACCCTACCTCCTGGTGAGTGAGGTGTATGTCTCTACCCCTTCACCTGATGAGTGAGGTGTCTGTCTCTATCCTACCGTCTGGTGAGTGAGGTGTCTGTCTCTACCCTACCACCTGGTGAGTGAGGTGTCTGTCTCTATCCTACCGCCTGGTGAGTGAGGTGCCTGTCTCTACCCTACCGCCTGGTGAGTGAGGTGTCTGTCTCTACCCTACCGCCTTGTGAGTGAGGTGTCTTTCTCTACCCTACCGCCTGGTGAGTGAGGTGTCTGTCTCTACCCTATAGTCTGGTGAGTGAGGTGTCTGTCTCTACCCTACCACCTGGTGAGTGAGGTGTCTGTCTCTATCCTACCGTCTGGTGAGTGAGGTGTCTGTCTCTACCCTACCGTCTGGTGAGTGAGGTGTCTGTCTCTATCCTACCGTCTGGTGAGTGAGGTGTCTGTCTCTATCCTACCGTCTGGTGAGTGAGGTGTCTGTCTCTACCCTACCGCCTGGTGAGTGAGGTGTACGTCTCTACCCTATCACCTGATGAGTGAGGTGTCTGTCTCTACCCTACCACCTGGTGAGTGAGGTGTCTGTCTCTACCCTACCTCCTGGTGAGTGAGGTGTATGTCTCTACCCTATCACCTGATGAGTGAGGTGTCTGTCTCTACCCTACCACCTGGTGAGTGAGGTGTCTGTCTCTACCCTACCTCCTGGTGAGTGAGGTGTATGTCTCTACCCTACCACCTGGTGAGTGAGGTGTCTGTCTCTACCCTACCTCCTGGTGAGTGAGGTGTATGTCTCTACCCCTTCACCTGATGAGTGAGGTGTCTGTCTCTATCCTACCGTCTGATGAGTGAGGTGTCTGTCTCTATCCTACCGTCTGGTGAGTGAGGTGTCTGTCTCTACCCTACCACCTGGGGAGTGAGGTGTCTTTCTCTATCCTACCGCCTGGTGAGTGAGGTGCCTGTCTCTACCCTACCGCCTGGTGAGTGAGGTGTCTGTCTCTACCCTACCGCCTTGTGAGTGAGGTGTCTGTCTCTATCCTACCGTCTGGTGAGTGAGGTGTCTGTCTCTATCCTACCGTCTGGTGAGTGAGGTGTCTGTCTCTACCCTACCGCCTTGTGAGTGAGGTGTCTGTCTCTATCCTACCGTCTGGTGAGTGAGGTGTCTGTCTCTATCCTACCGTCTGGTGAGTGAGGTGTCTGTCTCTACCCTACCGCCTGATGAGTGAGGTGTCTGTCTCTACCCTACCACCTGGTGAGTGAGGTGTCTGTCTCTATCCTACCGTCTGGTGAGTGAGGTGTCTGTCTCTACCCTACCGTCTGGTGAGTGAGGTGTCTGTTTCTACCCTACCGCCTGGTGAGTGAGGTGTCTGTCTCTTACCCTACCACCTGGTGAGTGAGGTGTCTGTCTCTATCCTACCACGTGGTGAGTGAGGTGTCTGTCTCTACAATACCACCTGGTGAGTGAGGTGTGTGTCTCCACCCTACCGCCTGGTGAGTGAGGTGTCTGTCTCTACCCTACCACCTGGTGAGTGAGGTGTCTGTCTCTATCCTACCGTCTGGTGAGTGAGGTGTCTGTCTCTACCCTACCGTCTGGTGAGTGAGGTGTCTGTCTCTATCCTACCGTCTGGTGAGTGAGGTGTCTGTCTCTATCCTACCGCCTGGTGAGTGA
Organism: Oncorhynchus nerka; assembly: GCF_034236695.1. NCBI lineage: Eukaryota > Metazoa > Chordata > Actinopteri > Salmoniformes > Salmonidae > Oncorhynchus > Oncorhynchus nerka. The sequence goes on from NC_088398.1 coordinate 5,787,521, forward strand.
GGTGTCTGTCTCTACCCTACCGCCTGGTGAGTGAGGTGTCTGTCTCTACCCTACCGCCTTGTGAGTGAGGTGTCTGTCTCTATCCTACCGTCTGGTGAGTGAGGTGTCTGTCTCTATCCTACCGTCTGGTGAGTGAGGTGTCTGTCTCTACCCTACCGCCTTGTGAGTGAGGTGTCTGTCTCTATCCTACCGTCTGGTGAGTGAGGTGTCTGTCTCTATCCTACCGTCTGGTGAGTGAGGTGTCTGTCTCTACCCTACCGCCTGATGAGTGAGGTGTCTGTCTCTACCCTACCACCTGGTGAGTGAGGTGTCTGTCTCTATCCTACCGTCTGGTGAGTGAGGTGTCTGTCTCTACCCTACCGTCTGGTGAGTGAGGTGTCTGTCTCTACCCTACCGCCTGGTGAGTGAGGTGTCTGTCTCTTACCCTACCACCTGGTGAGTGAGGTGTCTGTCTCTATCCTACCACGTGGTGAGTGAGGTGTCTGTCTCTACAATACCACCTGGTGAGTGAGGTGTGTGTCTCCACCCTACCGCCTGGTGAGTGAGGTGTCTGTCTCTACCCTACCACCTGGTGAGTGAGGTGTCTGTCTCTATCCTACCGTCTGGTGAGTGAGGTGTCTGTCTCTACCCTACCGTCTGGTGAGTGAGGTGTCTGTCTCTATCCTACCGTCTGGTGAGTGAGGTGTCTGTCTCTACCCTACTGCCTTGTGAGTGAGGTGTCTGTCTCTATCCTACCGTCTGGTGAGTGAGGTGTCTGTCTGATGGTGAGTGAGGTGTCTGTCTCTACCCTACCGCCTGGTGAGTGAGGTGTCTGTCTCTACCCTACTGGTGAGTGAGGTGTCTGTCTCTATCCTACCGTCTGGTGAGTGAGGTGTCTGTCTCTATCCTACCGTCTGGTGAGTGAGGTGTCTGTCTCTACCCTACCGCCTGGTGAGTGAGGTGTCTGTCTCTTACCCTACCACCTGGTGAGTGAGGTGTCTGTCTCTATCCTACCACGTGGTGAGTGAGGTGTTTGTCTCTACAATACCACCTGGTGAGTGAGGTGTGTGTCTCCACCCTACCGCCTGGTGAGTGAGGTGTCTGTCTCTACCCTACCACCTGGTGAGTGAGGTGTCTGTCTCTATCCTACCGTCTGGTGAGTGAGGTGTCTGTCTCTACCCTACCGTCTGGCGAGTGAGGTGTCTGTCTCTATCCTACCGTCTGGTGAGTGAGGTGTCTGTCTCTATCCTACCCTGGTGAGTGAGGTGTCTGTCTCTACCCTACCTGGTGAGTGAGGTGTCTGTCTCTAACCTACCGCCTGGTGAGTGAGGTGTCTGTCTCTACCCTACCGCCTTGTGAGTGAGGTGTCTGTCTCTATCCTACCGTCTGGTGAGTGAGGTGTCTGTCTCTACCCTACCACCTGGTGAGTGAGGTGTCTGTCTCTATCCTACCGTCTGGTGAGTGAGGTGTCTGTCTCTACCCTACCGCCTGGGGAGTGAGGTGTCTTTCTCTATCCTACCGCCTGGTGAGTGAGGTGCCTGTCTCTACCCTACCGCCTGGTGAGAGAGGTGTCTGTCTCTACCCTACCGTCTGGTGAGTGAGGTGTCTGTCTCTATCCCCACGTAGTGACCTGGGTGAGTGAGGTGTGTGTCTCCACCCTACCGCCTGGTGAGTGAGGTGTCTGTCTCTATCCTACCGCCTGGTGAGTGAGGGGTCTGTCTCTATCCTACCGCCTGGTGAGTGAGGTGTCTGTCTCTACCCTACCACCTGGTGAGTGAGGTGTCTGTCTCTACCCTACCGCCTGGTGAGTGAGGTGTCTGTCTCTACCCTACCGCCTTGTGAGTGAGGTGTCTGTCTCTACCTACCGTCTGGTGAGTGAGGTGTCTGTCTCTATCCTACCGTCTGGTGAGTGAGGTGTCTGTCTCTACCCTACCGCCTGTGAGTGAGGTGTCTGTCTCTATCCTACCGTCTGGTGAGTGAGGTGTCTGTCTCTATCCTACCGTCTGGTGAGTGAGGTGTCTGTCTCTACCCTACCGCCTGGTGAGTGAGGTGTCTGTCTCTACCCTACCACCTGGTGAGTGAGGTGTCTGTCTCTATCCTACCGTCTGGTGAGTGAGGTGTCTGTCTCTATCCTACCTCCTGGTGAGTGAGGTGTATGTCTCTCCTATCACCTGATGAGTGAGGTGTCTGTCTCTACCCTACCACCTGGTGAGTGAGGTGTCTGTCTCTACCCTCTGCCTACTGTCTCTACCCTACCGCCTGGTGAGTGAGGTGTCTGTCTCTACCCTACCGCCTGTGAGTGAGGTGTCTGTCTCTATCCTACCGTCTGGTGAGTGAGGTGTCTGTCTCTACCCTACCACCTGGTGAGTGAGGTGTCTGTCTCTATCCTACCGTCTGGTGAGTGAGGTGTCTGTCTCTGCCCTACCACCTGGGGAGTGAGGTGTCTTTCTCTATCCTACCGCCTGGTGAGTGAGGTGCCTGTCTCTACCCTACCGCCTGGTGAGTGAGGTGTCTGTCTCTACCCTACCGTCTGGTGAGTGAGGTGTCTGTCTCTACCCTGTCTGGTGAGTGAGGTGTCTGTCTCTACCCTACCACCTGGTGAGTGAGGTGTCTGTCTCTATCCTACCGTCTGGTGAGTGAGGTGTCTGTCTCTACCCTACCGTCTGGTGAGTGAGGTGTCTGTCTCTATCCTACCGTCTGGTGAGTGAGGTGTCTGTCTCTATCCTACCGTCTGGTGAGTGAGGTGTCTGTCTCTACCCTACCACCTGGTGAGTGAGGTGTCTGTCTCTACCCTACCACCTGGTGAGTGAGGTGTCTGTCTCTACCCTACCTCCTGGTGAGTGAGGTGTATGTCTCTACCCTACCACCTGGTGAGTGAGGTGTCTGTCTCTACCCTACCTCCTGGTGAGTGAGGTGTATGTCTCTAGATGAGTGAGGTGTCTGTCTCTATCCTACCGTCTGGTGAGTGAGGTGTCTGTCTCTACCCTACCACCTGGTGAGTGAGGTGTCTGTCTCTATCCTACCGCCTGGTGAGTGAGGTGCCTGTCTCTACCCTACCGCCTGGTGAGTGAGGTGTCTGTCTCTACCCTACCGCCTTGTGAGTGAGGTGTCTTTCTCTACCCTACCGCCTGGTGAGTGAGGTGTCTGTCTCTACCCTATAGTCTGGTGAGTGAGGTGTCTGTCTCTACCCTACCACCTGGTGAGTGAGGTGTCTGTCTCTATCCTACCGTCTGGTGAGTGAGGTGTCTGTCTCTACCCTACCGTCTGGTGAGTGAGGTGTCTGTCTCTATCCTACCGTCTGGTGAGTGAGGTGTCTGTCTCTATCCTACCGTCTGGTGAGTGAGGTGTCTGTCTCTACCCTACCGCCTGGTGAGTGAGGTGTACGTCTCTACCCTATCACCTGATGAGTGAGGTGTCTGTCTCTACCCTACCACCTGGTGAGTGAGGTGTCTGTCTCTACCCTACCTCCTGGTGAGTGAGGTGTATGTCTCTACCCTATCACCTGATGAGTGAGGTGTCTGTCTCTACCCTACCACCTGGTGAGTGAGGTGTCTGTCTCTACCCTACCTCCTGGTGAGTGAGGTGTATGTCTCTACCCTACCACCTGGTGAGTGAGGTGTCTGTCTCTACCCTACCTCCTGGTGAGTGAGGTGTATGTCTCTACCCCTTCACCTGATGAGTGAGGTGTCTGTCTCTATCCTACCGTCTGATGAGTGAGGTGTCTGTCTCTATCCTACCGTCTGGTGAGTGAGGTGTCTGTCTCTACCCTACCACCTGGGGAGTGAGGTGTCTTTCTCTATCCTACCGCCTGGTGAGTGAGGTGCCTGTCTCTACCCTACCGCCTGGTGAGTGAGGTGTCTGTCTCTACCCTACCGCCTTGTGAGTGAGGTGTCTGTCTCTATCCTACCGTCTGGTGAGTGAGGTGTCTGTCTCTATCCTACCGTCTGGTGAGTGAGGTGTCTGTCTCTACCCTACCGCCTTGTGAGTGAGGTGTCTGTCTCTATCCTACCGTCTGGTGAGTGAGGTGTCTGTCTCTATCCTACCGTCTGGTGAGTGAGGTGTCTGTCTCTACCCTACCGCCTGATGAGTGAGGTGTCTGTCTCTACCCTACCACCTGGTGAGTGAGGTGTCTGTCTCTATCCTACCGTCTGGTGAGTGAGGTGTCTGTCTCTACCCTACCGTCTGGTGAGTGAGGTGTCTGTTTCTACCCTACCGCCTGGTGAGTGAGGTGTCTGTCTCTTACCCTACCACCTGGTGAGTGAGGTGTCTGTCTCTATCCTACAACGTGGTGAGTGAGGTGTCTGTCTCTACAATACCACCTGGTGAGTGAGGTGTGTGTCTCCACCCTACCGCCTGGTGAGTGAGGTGTCTGTCTCTACCCTACCACCTGGTGAGTGAGGTGTCTGTCTCTATCCTACCGTCTGGTGAGTGAGGTGTCTGTCTCTACCCTACCGTCTGGTGAGTGAGGTGTCTGTCTCTATCCTACCGTCTGGTGAGTGAGGTGTCTGTCTCTATCCTACCGCCTGGTGAGTGAGGTGTCTGTCTCTACCCTACCGCCTGGTGAGTGAGGTGTCTGTCTCTACCCTACCGCCTTGTGAGGTGTCTGTCTCTATCCTACCGTCTGGTGAGTGAGGTGTCTGTCTCTATCCTACCGTCTGGTGAGTGAGGTGTCTGTCTCTACCCTACCGCCTTGTGAGTGAGGTGTCTGTCTCTATCCTACCGTCTGGTGAGTGAGGTGTCTGTCTCTATCCTACCGTCTGGTGAGTGAGGTGTCTGTCTCTACCCTACCGCCTGGTGAGTGAGGTGTCTGTCTCTACCCTACCACCTGGTGAGTGAGGTGTCTGTCTCTATCCTACCGTCTGGTGAGTGAGGTGTCTGTCTCTATCCTACCTCCTGGTGAGTGAGGTGTATGTCTCTACCCTATCACCTGATGAGTGAGGTGTCTGTCTCTACCACCTGGTGAGTGAGGTGTCTGTCTCTACCCTACTGCCTGGTGAGTGAGGTGTCTGTCTCTACCCTACCGCCTGGTGAGTGAGGTGTCTGTCTCTACCCTGCCTCTGTCTCTATCCTACCGTCTGGTGAGTGAGGTGTCTGTCTCTACCCTACCACCTGGTGAGTGAGGTGTCTGTCTCTATCCTACCGTCTGGTGAGTGAGGTGTCTGTCTCTGCCCTACCACCTGGGGAGTGAGGTGTCTTTCTCTATCCTACCGCCTGGTGAGTGAGGTGCCTGTCTCTACCCTACCGCCTGGTGAGTGAGGTGTCTGTCTCTACCCTACCGTCTGGTGAGTGAGGTGTCTGTCTCTACCCTATAGTCTGGTGAGTGAGGTGTCTGTCTCTACCCTACCACCTGGTGAGTGAGGTCTCTGTCTCTATCCTACCGTCTGGTGAGTGAGGTGTCTGTCTCTACCCTACCGTCTGGTGAGTGAGGTGTCTGTCTCTATCCTACCGTCTGGTGAGTGAGGTGTCTGTCTCTATCCTACCGTCTGGTGAGTGAGGTGTCTGTCTCTACCCTACCACCTGGTGAGTGAGGTGTCTGTCTCTACCCTACCTCCTGGTGAGTGAGGTGTATGTCTCTACCCTATCACCTGATGAGTGAGGTGTCTGTCTCTACCCTACCACCTGGTGAGTGAGGTGTCTGTCTCTACCCTACCTCCTGGTGAGTGAGGTGTATGTCTCTACCCTACCACCTGGTGAGTGAGGTGTCTGTCTCTACCCTACCTCCTGGTGAGTGAGGTGTATGTCTCTACCCCTTCACCTGATGAGTGAGGTGTCTGTCTCTATCCTACCGTCTGGTGAGTGAGGTGTCTGTCTCTACCCTACCACCTGGTGAGTGAGGTGTCTGTCTCTATCCTACCGCCTGGTGAGTGAGGTTCCTGTCTCTACCCTACCGCCTGGTGAGTGAGGTGTCTGTCTCTACCCTACCGCCTTGTGAGTGAGGTGTCTTTCTCTACCCTACCGCCTGGTGAGTGAGGTGTCTGTCTCTACCCTATAGTCTGGTGAGTGAGGTGTCTGTCTCTACCCTACCACCTGTCTGTCTCTATCCTACCGTCTGGTGAGTGAGGTGTCTGTCTCTACCCTACCGTCTGGTGAGTGAGGTGTCTGTCTCTATCCTACCGTCTGGTGAGTGAGGTGTCTGTCTCTATCCTACCGTCTGGTGAGTGAGGTGTCTGTCTCTACCCTACCGCCTGGTGAGTGAGGTGTCTGTCTCTACCCTACCACCTGGTGAGTGAGGTGTCTGTCTCTACCCTACCTCCTGGTGAGTGAGGTGTATGTCTCTACCCTATCACCTGATGAGTGAGGTGTCTGTCTCTACCCTACCACCTGGTGAGTGAGGTGTCTGTCTCTACCCTACCTCCTGGTGAGTGAGGTGTATGTCTCTACCCTACCACCTGGTGAGTGAGGTGTCTGTCTCTACCCTACCTCCTGGTGAGTGAGGTGTATGTCCTACCCCTTCACCTGATGAGTGAGGTGTCTGTCTCTATCCTACCGTCTGATGAGTGAGGTGTCTGTCTCTATCCTACCGTCTGGTGAGTGAGGTGTCTGTCTCTACCCTACCACCTGGGGAGTGAGGTGTCTTTCTCTATCCTACCGCCTGGTGAGTGAGGTGCCTGTCTCTACCCTACCGCCTGGTGAGTGAGGTGTCTGTCTCTACCCTACCGCCTGGTGAGTGAGGTGTCTGTCTCTATCCTACCGTCTGGTGAGTGAGGTGTCTGTCTCTATCCTACCGTCTGGTGAGTGAGGTGTCTGTCTCTACCCTACCGCCTTGTGAGTGAGGTGTCTGTCTCTATCCTACCGTCTGGTGAGTGAGGTGTCTGTCTCTATCCTACCGTCTGGTGAGTGAGGTGTCTGTCTCTACCCTACCGCCTGATGAGTGAGGTGTCTGTCTCTACCCTACCACCTGGTGAGTGAGGTGTCTGTCTCTATCCTACCGTCTGGTGAGTGAGGTGTCTGTCTCTACCCTACCGTCTGGTGAGTGAGGTGTCTGTTTCTACCCTACCGCCTGGTGAGTGAGGTGTCTGTCTCTTACCCTACCACCTGGTGAGTGAGGTGTCTGTCTCTATCCTACCACGTGGTGAGTGAGGTGTCTGTCTCTACAATACCACCTGGTGAGTGAGGTGTGTGTCTCCACCCTACCGCCTGGTGAGTGAGGTGTCTGTCTCTACCCTACCACCTGGTGAGTGAGGTGTCTGTCTCTATCCTACCGTCTGGTGAGTGAGGTGTCTGTCTCTACCCTACCGTCTGGTGAGTGAGGTGTCTGTCTCTATCCTACCGTCTGGTGAGTGAGGTGTCTGTCTCTATCCTACCGCCTGGTGAGTGAGGTGTCTGTCTCTACCCTACCGCCTGGTGAGTGAGGTGTCTGTCTCTACCCTACCGCCTTGTGAGTGAGGTGTCTGTCTCTATCCTACCGTCTGGTGAGTGAGGTGTCTGTCTCTATCCTACCGTCTGGTGAGTGAGGTGTCTGTCTCTACCCTACCGCCTTGTGAGTGAGGTGTCTGTCTCTATCCTACCGTCTGGTGAGTGAGGTGTCTGTCTCTATCCTACCGTCTGGTGAGTGAGGTGTCTGTCTCTACCCTACCGCCTGATGAGTGAGGTGTCTGTCTCTACCCTACCACCTGGTGAGTGAGGTGTCTGTCTCTATCCTACCGTCTGGTGAGTGAGGTGTCTGTCTCTACCCTACCGTCTGGTGAGTGAGGTGTCTGTCTCTACCCTACCGCCTGGTGAGTGAGGTGTCTGTCTCTTACCCTACCACCTGGTGAGTGAGGTGTCTGTCTCTATCCTACCACGTGGTGAGTGAGGTGTCTGTCTCTACAATACCACCTGGTGAGTGAGGTGTGTGTCTCCACCCTACCGCCTGGTGAGTGAGGTGTCTGTCTCTACCCTACCACCTGGTGAGTGAGGTGTCTGTCTCTATCCTACCGTCTGGTGAGTGAGGTGTCTGTCTCTACCCTACCGTCTGGTGAGTGAGGTGTCTGTCTCTATCCTACCGTCTGGTGAGTGAGGTGTCTGTCTCTATCCTACCGTCTGGTGAGTGAGGTGTCTGTCTCTACCCTACCGCCTGGTGAGTGAGGTGTACGTCTCTACCCTATCACCTGATGAGTGAGGTGTCTGTCTCTACCCTACCACCTGGTGAGTGAGGTGTCTGTCTCTACCCTACCTCCTGGTGAGTGAGGTGTATGTCTCTACCCTATCACCTGATGAGTGAGGTGTCTGTCTCTACCCTACCACCTGGTGAGTGAGGTGTCTGTCTCTACCCTACCTCCTGGTGAGTGAGGTGTATGTCTCTACCCTACCACCTGGTGAGTGAGGTGTCTGTCTCTACCCTACCTCCTGGTGAGTGAGGTGTATGTCTCTACCCCTTCACCTGATGAGTGAGGTGTCTGTCTCTATCCTACCGTCTGGTGAGTGAGGTGTCTGTCTCTACCCTACCACCTGGTGAGTGAGGTGTCTGTCTCTATCCTACCGTCTGGTGAGTGAGGTGTCTGTCTCTACCCTACCACCTGGTGAGTGAGGTGTCTGTCTCTACCCTACCGCCTTGTGAGTGAGGTGTCTGTCTCTACCCTACCGCCTGGTGAGTGAGGTGTCTGTCTCTACCCTATCACCTGGTGAGTGAGGTGTCTGTCTCTATCCTACCGTCTGGTGAGTGAGGTGTCTGTCTCTGCCCTACCACCTGGGGAGTGAGGTGTCTTTCTCTATCCTACCGCCTGGTGAGTGAGGTGCCTGTCTCTACCCCACCGCCTGGTGAGTGAGGTGTCTGTCTCTACCCTACCGTCTGGTGAGTGAGGTGTCTGTCTCTACCCTATAGTCTGGTGAGTGAGGTGTCTGTCTCTACCCTACCACCTGGTGAGTGAGGTGTCTGTCTCTATCCTACCGTCTGGTGAGTGAGGTGTCTGTCTCTACCCTACCGTCTGGTGAGTGAGGTGTCTGTCTCTACCCTACCACCTGGTGAGTGAGGTGTCTGTCTCTATCCTACCGTCTGGTGAGTGAGGTGTCTGTCTCTACCCTACCGTCTGGTGAGTGAGGTGTCTGTCTCTATCCTACCGTCTGGTGAGTGAGGTGTCTGTCTCTATCCTACCGTCTGGTGAGTGAGGTGTCTGTCTCTACCCTACCGCCTGGTGAGTGAGGTGTACGTCTCTACCCTATCACCTGATGAGTGAGGTGTCTGTCTCTACCCTACCACCTGGTGAGTGAGGTGTCTGTCTCTACCCTACCTCCTGGTGAGTGAGGTGTATGTCTCTACCCTATCACCTGATGAGTGAGGTGTCTGTCTCTACCCTACCACCTGGTGAGTGAGGTGTCTGTCTCTACCCTACCTCCTGGTGAGTGAGGTGTATGTCTCTACCCTACCACCTGGTGAGTGAGGTGTCTGTCTCTACCCTACCTCCTGGTGAGTGAGGTGTATGTCTCTACCCCTTCACCTGATGAGTGAGGTGTCTGTCTCTATCCTACCGTCTGATGAGTGAGGTGTCTGTCTCTATCCTACCGTCTGGTGAGTGAGGTGTCTGTCTCTACCCTACCACCTGGGGAGTGAGGTGTCTTTCTCTATCCTACCGCCTGGTGAGTGAGGTGCCTGTCTCTACCCTACCGCCTGGTGAGTGAGGTGTCTGTCTCTACCCTACCGCCTTGTGAGTGAGGTGTCTGTCTCTATCCTACCGTCTGGTGAGTGAGGTGTCTGTCTCTATCCTACCGTCTGGTGAGTGAGGTGTCTGTCTCTACCCTACCGCCTGGTGAGTGAGGTGTCTGTCTCTATCCTACCGTCTGGTGAGTGAGGTGTCTGTCTCTATCCTACCGTCTGGTGAGTGAGGTGTCTGTCTCTACCCTACCGCCTGATGAGTGAGGTGTCTGTCTCTACCCTACCACCTGGTGAGTGAGGTGTCTGTCTCTATCCTACCGTCTGGTGAGTGAGGTGTCTGTCTCTACCCTACCGTCTGGTGAGTGAGGTGTCTGTCTTCTACCCTACCGCCTGGTGAGTGAGGTGTCTGTCTCTACCCTACCACCTGGTGAGTGAGGTGTCTGTCTCTATCCTACCACGTGGTGAGTGAGGTGTCTGTCTCTACAATACCACCTGGTGAGTGAGGTGTGTGTCTCCACCCTACCGCCTGGTGAGTGAGGTGTCTGTCTCTACCCTACCACCTGGTGAGTGAGGTGTCTGTCTCTATCCTACCGTCTGGTGAGTGAGGTGTCTGTCTCTACCCTACCGTCTGGTGAGTGAGGTGTCTGTCTCTATCCTACCGTCTGGTGAGTGAGGTGTCTGTCTCTATCCTACCGCCTGGTGAGTGAGGTGTCTGTCTCTACCCTACCGCCTGGTGAGTGAGGTGTCTGTCTCTACCCTACCGCCTTGTGAGTGAGGTGTCTGTCTCTATCCTACCGTCTGGTGAGTGAGGTGTCTGTCTCTATCCTACCGTCTGGTGAGTGAGGTGTCTGTCTCTACCCTACCGCCTGGTGAGTGAGGTGTCTGTCTCTATCCTACCGTCTGGTGAGTGAGGTGTCTGTCTCTATCCTACCGTCTGGTGAGTGAGGTGTCTGTCTCTACCCTACCGCCTGATGAGTGAGGTGTCTGTCTCTACCCTACCACCTGGTGAGTGAGGTGTCTGTCTCTATCCTACCGTCTGGTGAGTGAGGTGTCTGTCTCTACCCTACCCTGGTGAGTGAGGTGTCTGTCTCTACCTACCGCCTGGTGAGTGAGGTGTCTGTCTCTACCCTACCACCTGGTGAGTGAGGTGTCTGTCTCTATCCTACCACGTGGTGAGTGAGGTGTCTGTCTCTACAATACCACCTGGTGAGTGAGGTGTGTGTCTCCACCCTACCGCCTGGTGAGTGAGGTGTCTGTCTCTACCCTACCACCTGGTGAGTGAGGTGTCTGTCTCTATCCTACCGTCTGGTGAGTGAGGTGTCTGTCTCTACCCTACCGTCTGGTGAGTGAGGTGTCTGTCTCTATCCTACCGTCTGGTGAGTGAGGTGTCTGTCTCTATCCTACCGTCTGGTGAGTGAGGTGTCTGTCTCTACCCTACCGCCTGGTGAGTGAGGTGTACGTCTCTACCCTATCACCTGATGAGTGAGGTGTCTGTCTCTACCCTACCACCTGGTGAGTGAGGTGTCTGTCTCTACCCTACCTCCTGGTGAGTGAGGTGTATGTCTCTACCCTATCACCTGATGAGTGAGGTGTCTGTCTCTACCCTACCACCTGGTGAGTGAGGTGTCTGTCTCTACCCTACCTCCTGGTGAGTGAGGTGTATGTCTCTACCCTACCACCTGGTGAGTGAGGTGTCTGTCTCTACCCTACCTCCTGGTGAGTGAGGTGTATGTCTCTACCCCTTCACCTGATGAGTGAGGTGTCTGTCTCTATCCTACCGTCTGGTGAGTGAGGTGTCTGTCTCTACCCTACCACCTGGTGAGTGAGGTGTCTGTCTCTATCCTACCGTCTGGTGAGTGAGGTGTCTGTCTCTACCCTACCACCTGGTGAGTGAGGTGTCTGTCTCTACCCTACCGCCTGTGAGTGAGGTGTCTGTCTCTACCCTACCGCCTGGTGAGTGAGGTGTCTGTCTCTACCCTATCACCTGGTGAGTGAGGTGTCTGTCTCTATCCTACCGTCTGGTGAGTGAGGTGTCTGTCTCTGCCCTACCACCTGGGGAGTGAGGTGTCTTTCTCTATCCTACCGCCTGGTGAGTGAGGTGCCTGTCTCTACCCCACCGCCTGGTGAGTGAGGTGTCTGTCTCTACCCTACCGTCTGGTGAGTGAGGTGTCTGTCTCTACCCTATAGTCTGGTGAGTGAGGTGTCTGTCTCTACCCTACCACCTGGTGAGTGAGGTGTCTGTCTCTATCCTACCGTCTGGTGAGTGAGGTGTCTGTCTCTACCCTACCGTCTGGTGAGTGAGGTGTCTGTCTCTATCCTACCGTCTGGTGAGTGAGGTGTCTGTCTCTATCCTACCGTCTGGTGAGTGAGGTGTCTGTCTCTACCCTACCGCCTGGTGAGTGAGGTGTCTGTCTCTACCCTATCACCTGATGAGTGAGGTGTCTGTCTCTACCCTACCACCTGGTGAGTGAGGTGTCTGTCTCTACCCTACCTCCTGGTGAGTGAGGTGTATGTCTCTACCCTATCACCTGATGAGTGAGGTGTCTGTCTCTACCCTACCACCTGGTGAGTGAGGTGTCTGTCTCTACCCTACCTCCTGGTGAGTGAGGTGTATGTCTCTACCCTACCACCTGGTGAGTGAGGTGTCTGTCTCTACCCTACCTCCTGGTGAGTGAGGTGTATGTCTCTACCCCTTCACCTGATGAGTGAGGTGTCTGTCTCTATCCTACCGTCTGGTGAGTGAGGTGTCTGTCTCTACCCTACCACCTGGTGAGTGAGGTGTCTGTCTCTATCCTACCGTCTGGTGAGTGAGGTGTCTGTCTCTACCCTACCGCCTTGTGAGTGAGGTGTCTGTCTCTACCCTACTGCCTGGTGAGTGAGGTGTCTGTCTCTACCCTATAGTCTGGTGAGTGAGGTGTCTGTCTCTACCCTACCACCTGGTGAGTGAGGTGTCTGTCTCTATCCTACCGTCTGGTGAGTGAGGTGTCTGTCTCTACCCTACCGTCTGGTGAGTGAGGTGTCTGTCTCTATCCTACCGTCTGGTGAGTGAGGTGTCTGTCTCTATCCTACCGTCTGGTGAGTGAGGTGTCTGTCTCTACCCTACCGCCTGGTGAGTGAGGTGTACGTCTCTACCCTATCACCTGATGAGTGAGGTGTCTGTCTCTACCCTACCACCTGGTGAGTGAGGTGTCTGTCTCTACCCTACCTCCTGGTGAGTGAGGTGTATGTCTCTACCCTATCACCTGATGAGTGAGGTGTCTGTCTCTACCCTACCACCTGGTGAGTGAGGTGTCTGTCTCTACCCTACCTCCTGGTGAGTGAGGTGTATGTCTCTACCCTACCACCTGGTGAGTGAGGTGTCTGTCTCTACCCTACCTCCTGGTGAGTGAGGTGTATGTCTCTACCCCTTCACCTGATGAGTGAGGTGTCTGTCTCTATCCTACCGTCTGGTGAGTGAGGTGTCTGTCTCTACCCTACCACCTGGTGAGTGAGGTGTCTGTCTCTATCCTACCGTCTGGTGAGTGAGGTGTCTGTCTCTACCCTACCACCTGGGGAGTGAGGTGTCTTTCTCTATCCTACCGCCTGGTGAGTGAGGTGCCTGTCTCTACCCTACCGCCTGGTGAGTGAGGTGTCTGTCTCTACCCTACCGCCTGGTGAGTGAGGTGTCTGTCTCTACCCTACCGCCTGGTGAGTGAGGTGTCTGTCTCTACCCTACCGCCTTGTGAGTGAGGTGTCTGTCTCTATCCTACCGTCTGGTGAGTGAGGTGTCTGTCTCTATCCTACCGTCTGGTGAGTGAGGTGTCTGTCTCTACCCTACCGCCTGGTGAGTGAGGTGTCTGTCTCTACCCTACCGTCTGGTGAGTGAGGTGTCTGTCTCTATCCTACCGTCTGGTGAGTGAGGTGTCTGTCTCTACCCTACCGCCTGATGAGTGAGGTGTCTGTCTCTACCCTACCACCTGGTGAGTGAGGTGTCTGTCTCTATCCTACCGTCTGGTGAGTGAGGTGTCTGTCTCTACCCTACCGTCTGGTGAGTGAGGTGTCTGTCTCTACCCTACCGCCTGGTGAGTGAGGTGTCTGTCTCTTACCCTACCACCTGGTGAGTGAGGTGTCTGTCTCTATCCTACCACGTGGTGAGTGAGGTGTCTGTCTCTACAATACCACCTGGTGAGTGAGGTGTGTGTCTCCACCCTACCGCCTGGTGAGTGAGGTGTCTGTCTCTACCCTACCACCTGGTGAGTGAGGTGTCTGTCTCTATCCTACCGTCTGGTGAGTGAGGTGTCTGTCTCTACCCTACCGTCTGGTGAGTGAGGTGTCTGTCTCTATCCTACCGTCTGGTGAGTGAGGTGTCTGTCTCTACCCTACCGCCTGGTGAGTGAGGTGTCTGTCTCTACCCTACCGCCTTGTGAGTGAGGTGTCTGTCTCTATCCTACCGTCTGGTGAGTGAGGTGTCTGTCTCTATCCTACCGTCTGGTGAGTGAGGTGTCTGTCTCTACCCTACCGCCTTGTGAGTGAGGTGTCTGTCTCTATCCTACCGTCTGGTGAGTGAGGTGTCTGTCTCTACCCTACCACCTGGTGAGTGAGGTGTCTGTCTCTACCCTACCTCCTGGTGAGTGAGGTGTATGTCTCTACCCTATCACCTGATGAGTGAGGTGTCTGTCTCTACCCTACCACCTGGTGAGTGAGGTGTCTGTCTCTACCCTACCGCCTTGTGAGTGAGGTGTCTGTCTCTACCCTACCGCCTGGTGAGTGAGGTGTCTGTCTCTACCCTACCGCCTTGTCAGTGAGGTGTCTGTCTCTATCCTACCGTCTGGTGAGTGAGGTGTCTGTCTCTATCCTACCGTCTGGTGAGTGAGGTGTCTGTCTCTACCCTACCTCCTGGTGAGTGAGGTGTATGTCTCTACCCTGTCGCCTGGTGACTAAGGTCTTCAATGTGGAACAGAAACATCACTAAACAATGTTAGGCCAGGGATGACCAGGGGTGTCCAGTGTTATCTAAACATTGTGTGTGAGTTATCTGGTTGTTGTGTGTATCCTCTGTGCTAGACTGTAGGGAAGAGACGTACCCCTGCACCAGGATGTACTCTGTCCACCGGCCCATCAAGAGATGCATCCACTCCCTCTGCCTTTACAGGTAAACTGCAACTACAGGTTCTCTCTCACAGGAAAACATAGACACACTCAGTGCCTCCTGGTCATGCGGTCAAAGTTCATTGGTTTCAACCTGAGAGCCTGTACAGAGAGGCATGTTTTAGAGACAGCAGCTGGGCTCTGATTATAGTGTAATGATGTCTGTCTCCTGGTTTGTCTCAGCCTCCCTCGTGTCTATGTGATCAACAAGGAGATATGTGTTAGAACTGTCTGCCAACAGGATGAGTACCTGAAGGGTAAGACAGTCCACCTGATAGCACTTCATTAGACCCGTTGTTAGGATTACAACAACATAACAATCTGAGTGCATGAAACACTTACTGGTTTTAGGACAGCATGTACATCTGAGCCCACACATCCTCTCTCTCTTCTCTCCATCCCAGCTGAGCTCTGCAGGGAGAGGTCCGGCTGGCCCAAACGCTTCCAGAGGTCAACCACCAATAAGAAACGCTGTCGCAATCGCCATAGCAACCCCAAAACCTGGGAAAACAAGGCCTGATGGGCCCAAGATGGTGGAGATGGAAGGAGGGGCGGAGGAAGAAGGGAGGAAGGAGAGAAGGAGTAGGAGGGAGGAAGGAGAGAAGGAGGAAGGAGTAGGAGGGAGGAAGGAGAGAAGGAGTAGGAGGGAGGAAGGAGAGAAGGAGTAGGAGGGAGGAAGGAGAAGGAGGGAGGAAGGAGAGAAGGAGTAGGAGGGAGGAAGGAGAGAAGGAGTAGGAGGGAGGAAGGAGAGAAGGAGTAGGAGGGAGGAAGGAGAGAAGGAGTAGGAGGGAGGAAGGAGAGAAGGAGTAGGAGGGAGGACTCCCTTGGAGACAGAACACTGGGTTGTCTCCATAAAAACACCCCAAAACATCATAAATCCACCGCTCAACACCTGGTGCTAGCCAGCCACACACACACACACAACCAGACACACACACACAACCAGACACACACACACAACCAGACACACACACACAACCAGACACACACACACACACACACAACCAGACACACACACACAACCAGACACACACAAACAAACAACATATATATATAACACAGTCCATGTAACTCCAGTTATGAACAGTCTGAGTCATATTTCTCAGTTCTGATATTAGCCCTGTGTTTTAATAGAACTGTATGTGAATATCAGGGGAGAAATCACTCCCCACAGATTGGACCTGTGTTTTATTTGACACGGATCATGTTCTGTGCCGTTGCGGGCTGTATAATACTGTTCAGATGGAACGCTGTTGAGTTCCTGTAGTTGTGTACTGTAGAGACAGTCTGAGAACAATGTATCCACTCTGTCATTACTGACACCTTATTGTAAAGCACTCTATCACAATCCAATACCAAAGCAGTGCAATACTACAAAGCAGTGCAATACTAGCCAATAAAATGTCATTCATTGGTTTGTGTGGATCACTTTATTGATGTACATTAGTTGATATCTTTATGCTTTGATTTTCAATACATCAGCATTTACATACACATATTTTATTTGTAATGTCAAGAATAAACACATAAACCAACATGAGTCTACACAGACTCTCACCAGTTCATACCAATTCTCCCACTAGCTGTGTTCTCACACAGGAAATCAATCAATTATCACCTCATTAATAAACATCATTAATAAATAAACATTAATAAACATCATGTCATCAGTCAATGCAAATGTTTGAGTCCATGTGTGTCCATGAGAGAAAGACACACACAATGATAAGTACAAAAGCCACATAACTGGCTTACTGTAATATTATGATGTCCTGTACAGCATTATCACCCCTCTATCCATCCATCTATCAATTTATCCCTCCATCCATCCCTCCATCCATCCATCCCTCTATCCTCCCTCCCTCTATTCCTCCATCCATCCCTTTACACCTCCCTCCCTCCATCCATCCCTCCTCCCTCTATTCCTCCATCCATCCCTCCCTCCCTCCATCCCTTTATCCCTCCCTCCAGCTTTGCCTCCATCCATCCATCCATCATCCCTCCCTCTATCCCTCCCTCCCTCCCTTCCTCCATCCATCCCTCTATCCCTCCCTCCCTTCCTCCATCCATCCATCCCTCTATCCCTCCCTCCAGCTATCCCTCCCTTCAGCTATCCCTCCCTCCCTTCCTCCCTCCCTTCCTCCATCCATCCATCCATCCATCCCTCCCTCCCTCCCTCCCTCCATCCTTTCTCTCCCAATAACAACACAACAGTAAAGTGAAACACTGCATCTCACAAGGACTGGAATGGTCTGACTGCATTGACAGAGTTACGTTAGTTCCAGGGTTCAACGTATAGAATACAGACAGACAGACGGACGGACAGACAGTTGTATGTACACACACAGGGCTATTCATCCAGCAGGGCAAAAGTCGTGACCTTAAATGAGTCATCTCTACCCAGAAACCCAGAGGGACTGTTTACATCACAAGGCCTAAATTATTACATCACAAGGCCTAAATCAGGCCTGTCTATCACCCCATGGGTTTAAGCCCTTCCTCACCCTCCATCGCTCCTCAGAACCCACTCATCTTTCCCTTTCATCCCCTCACTCTGCTGTCCCTTCCCTCAATTAGAAAACTTTTTTCCTCTCACTCCCTCCATTTCTGTGTTAACTAACACCAGCCTCCTGTTAAAACAATGCAGCCAAGTGATCCAGACAAGTGCTCATCCCCAGCCAGCAGTGATAATGTACACAGCAGCTGCTGTTGTGCATCTCACCACTCTCCCTGTCAGACTGTGGTTGTAGGACCGCAATAGCCCACTAAGGGGCGCCAAACAGCACGCCTGCTGTGTAAACTTACAGTAGATCAGTGTCCACTCAAAGCAGAAGCTGCTCCAAAGCACAGCTCCAGACTCACCGTGGCCTAACCTTAGCAATTAAGAGGAAAACGCAAAACTGACCTTAGATCAGATATGAGATAACTTGGTCATATACTAATGCATCCAGGAAAGCCTGTAAATCAGTTATTTCAGGCGATAATTCCAGTTGTACTGGAGATTCTAAAGGAAAATTAGCTACAACACTACCACAACAACAATGGGAATTACAAACTACTGACAATATATACATTTACAATAATATATTATGTACATAAATTAATTAATGTATTTATTTATCAAGACTATATTAGTGTGAGTCACCATCATTCCTTTCTGTACCATCTTTCATTTAAAGAGATTTGCCCTCAGTAATAAATAAATAATCTGTTGCAATAGATAGAGAGACAGAGGAAGAGAAGGGCAAGGAGAGGAGACGGGGGGAGAGAGTGTAGAGTTGGGGCTGAGAGGGAAAGATGTAGAGGAAGAGAAGGGCAAGGAGAGGAGACGGGGGGAGAGAGTGTAGAGTTGGGGCTGAGAGGGAAAGATGTAGAGGGAGAGGATGGTAAGGAGAGGAGATGGGGGGAGAGAGTGTAGAGTTGGGGCTGAGAGGGAAAGATGTAGAGGGAGAGGATGGTAAGGAGAGGAGACGGGGGAGAGAGTGTAGAGTTGGGGCTGAGATGGAAAGATGTAGAGGAAGAGAAGGGCAAGGAGAGGAGACGGGGGAGAGAGTGTAGAGTTGGGGCTGAGAGGGAAAGATGTAGAGGAAGAGAAGGGCAAGGAGAGGAGACGGGGGAGAGTGTGTAGAGTTGGGGCTGAGAGGGAAAGATGTAGAGGAAGAGAAGGGCAAGGAGAGGAGACGGGGGGAGAGAGTGTAGAGTTGGGGCTGAGAGGGAAAGATGTAGAGGGAGAGGATGGTAAGGAGAGGAGACGGGGGAGAGAGTGTAGAGTTGGGGCTGAGAGGGAAAGATGTAGAGGAAGAGAAGGGCAAGGAGAGGAGACAGGGGGAGAGAGTGTAGAGTTGGGGCTGAGAGGGAAAGATGTAGAGGGAGAGGATGGTAAGGAGAGGAGATGGGGGAGAGAGTATAGAGTTGGGGCTGAGAGGGAAAGATGTAGAGGAAGAGAAGGGCAAGGAGAGGAGACGGGGGAGAGAGTGTAGAGTTGGGGCTGAGAGGGAAAGATGTAGAGGGAGAGGATGGTAAGGAGAGGAGATGGGGGAGAGAGTGTAGAGTTGGGGCTGAGAGGGAAAGATGTAGAGGGAGAGGATGGCAAGGAGAGGAGATGGGGGAGAGAGTGTAGAGTTGGGGCTGAGAGGGAAAGATGTAGAGGGAGAAGATGGTAAGGAGAGGAGACGGGGGGAGAGAGTGTAGAGTTGGGGCTGAGAGGGAAAGATGTAGAGGAAGAGGATGGTAAGGAGAGGAAACGGGGGAGAGAGTGTAACTTTGGGGCTGAGAGGGAAAGATGTAGAGGGAGAGAAGGGCAAGGAGAGGAGACGGGGGAGAGAGTGTAGAGTTGGGGCTGAGAGGGAAAGATGTAGAGGAAGAGAAGGGCAAGGAGAGGAGACGGGGAGAGAGTGTAACTTTGGGGCTGAGGGAAAGATGTAGAGGAAGAGAAGGGCAAGGAGAGGAGACGGGGGAGAGAGTGTAGAGTTGGGGCTGAGAGGGAAAGATGTAGATGGAGAGGATGGTAAGGAGAGGAGATGGGGGGAGAGAGTGTAGAGTTGGGGCTGAGAGGGAAAGATGTAGAGGGAGAGGATGGTAAGGAGAGGAAGCCAGGAGAGGGGTGAAGAGAGAGAGAAATAAAGAGAGAGGGAAGAGAGAGAGAAAGAGTACACTGAGGTTGAGGTGATAATATACAGTGTTCTGCTGGAGTCCTCCTCTGGTCAGGGGTTAAAGGTCAGGTGAAGGTCAAGTGAAAGGGATTGTGGGACGGCCTCAGAACTGCTGCCAGTTGGTGGAGCCATCATCGTTGGCGAGAGGAGACATTGACCTGCATTATGGGGGAAAAGAGGAGAGCATTAATGGGGGGAACAGAATAATGAAAGAAGAGAGAAAAGGATGAAAGATAAAAAAATTTCCCCTTACTTTTCTGGGGCAGAGAAGTCTCCCCACATGTCCGAGCCGCCTGCAGGGTTGGGGTTCGGCTGCACCACAGAGTTGGAGTTACTGCTGTCCAGGTCTAACAAACAGCCTGAGAACAGAGAGACAACGATAGAATTAGGAAACTAATGTAATAGGATCTCTATGGAGACAACACACATCAAACCCTTCAATAAACACCCTCTACTGCTTTCTCTACATTCATACTCTAACGACAATAACCTTTTTTCTTGGTTAGCTCATAAAACTAAAAGAAAAAACACGCAGGGCCCCATTCGATCCTTAACCTAATTACACAGTGGCATATAAAACATACACTTTATCCCTTCAGTCAAATGAATTCACAGCATGGTTTGGGGAACTGTAAAAATAGTCTTCAACAATGGTAGCAAAATGCGATATACAGAAACAGCAGTTACTAGGGTAACCGAACAAGATAAACAAACAGATGAATCAGAAGCAGCGATATAAAAACAGGGTTGCATTCAGGAGAACACAACGCTCTGAACGTTGCACATAGAATTGTCTTGTATGGAGCTGACATCTTCCCTAATCTACATGCCAGAGCAAATCTATACTGAACAAAAATATAAACGCAACATGCAGCAATTTCAATGATTTTAATGAGTTACAGATCATATACGGAAATCAGTCAATTGAAATAAATAAATTCGGCCCTAATCTATATATTTCACAAGAGAGGCCAGGAGCACAGCCATAGGTGGGCTTGGGGGGACATAGCCCCACCCACTTGGGAGCCAGGCCCAGCCAATCAGACAGACAGTATTTCTGACAGACAGAAATACTGCTCAATATCATCAGTTGTCCGGGTGGCTGGTCTAAGACAATCCCATAGGTGAAGAAGCCAGATGTGGAGGTCCTGTGCTGGTGTGGTTACGCGTGGTCTGCGGTTGTGAGGCCGGTTGGACGTACTGCCAAATTCTCTAAAACAGCGTTGGAGGCGGCTTATGGTAGAGAAATTAACATTAAATTCTCTGGCGACAGCTCTCGTGGACATTCCTGCAGTCAGCATGCCAATTCCACACTCCCTCGAAACTTTAGACATCTATGGCATTTTTTGTGACAACACTGAACATTTCAGAGTGGCCTTTTATTGTCCCCAGCACAAGGTGCACCTGTGTATTGTTATGCTGTTTAATCAGTTTCTTGATATGCCACACCTGTCAGGTGGTACGATTACAGTATCTTGGCAAAGGAGAAATGCACACTAACAGGGATGTAAACAAATTTAGAATTGAGCTATTTGTGCATATGAAAAATGTCTATTTTATTTCAGCTCATGAAATATGGGACCAACACTTTACATGTTGCGTTTCATTTTTTGGTTATTATATACACTATATATATACATACACAAAAGTATGTGAATATCTCTTCAAATTAGTGGATTTGGCTATGTCAGCCACACCTGTTGCTGACAGGTGTATAAAATTGAGCACACAGCCATGCAATCTCCATAGACAAACATTGACAGTAGAATGGACTTACTGAAGAGCTCAGTGACTTTCAATGCGGCACTGTCATAAGATGCCACCTTTCCAACAAGTCAGTTTGTCAAATTGTCAAACTTCCCTGCTAGAGCTGCCCCAGTCAACTGTAAGTGCTGTTATTTTGTATGGAAAGGTGGAAACGTCTAGGAGCAACAACGGCTCAGCCGCGACGTGGTAGGCCACACAAGCTCACAGAATGTGACCGGCGAGTGCTGAAGAGCGTAGCGAGTAAAAATTGTCTGTCTTCTGTTGCAACACTCACTACCAACTTCCAAACTGCCTCTGAAAGCAACATCAGCACAGGAACGATTCGTTGGGAGCTTCATGAAATAGGTTTCCATGGCCGAGCAGCCGCACACAAGTCTAAGATCACCATGCACAATGCCAAGCGTTGGCTGGAGTGGTGTAAAGCTCACCGCCATTGGACTCTGGACAGTGGAAACGCGTTCTTTAGAGTGATAAATACACTTCACCATCTGGCAGTCCGACGGACGAATTTGGGTCAGGAGAACGCTACATGCCCCAATGCATAGTGCCAACTGTCAAGTTTGGTTTAGGAGGAATAAAGGTCTGGGGCTGTTTTTCATGTTTCGGGCTAGGCCCCTTTGTTCCCCGAAGGGAATTCCTAAACTTACATCATACAATGACATTCTAGACGATTCTGTGCTTTCAACTTTGTGGCAAAAGTTTGGGGAAGGCCCTTTCCTGTTTCAGCATGACAATGCCACAGTGCACAAAGCGAGGTCCAGACAGAAATGGTTTGTTGAGATCGGTGTGGAATAACTTGAGTGGCCAGCACAGGGCCCTGACCTCAACCCCATCGAAGACCTTTGGGATGAATAGGAACACCAATTGCGAGCTAGGCCTAATTGCAGAACATCATTGCCTGACCTCACTAATGCTCTTGTGGCTGAATGGAAGCAAATCCTCACAGAAAGCCTTCCCAGAAGAGTGGAGGCTGTTATATCAGCAAAGGGGGGACCAACTCCATAATAATGCCCATGATTTTGGAATGAGATGTTCAGGGAGCAGGTGTCCACATAGATATGCACTCCATGGCCAAATGTATGTGAACAACCAGTAGCATTACACTTCGCTGATCGTGGCCCAAAATGCTCTTCACCTACCTGTGTTACTTCCCCCTGAGAGCATGTCACTTCCTGCTGAGTATGTGTTGTTTCCTCCTGAAAATGTGTCACTTCCCCCTGAAAACGAGTCACTTCCCGCAGAGAATAAGTCTCCCCCTGAGAATAAACCTTCGTTGTCATTGGAGGAGCTTGACATAGGGGGAGGGGCTATCTTGGTGCCTCCACCGCCAGGGGGAGGAGGGAGGAGCCCAAAGCCACCAGCGCTCTGGGGGCGGGACTTGTCTCTCTTTCTGCCTTGCTGAGAGAGGAACAGAAATAGAAAGAAAGAGAGAGGTGCGACGGGTGAGAAGGAAGGAGAGGTATAGGTGTCTGCTTGACAACGCTTATAAACAGAGCAACGTGTGCGTGCATATTCGCTTTTTAGTTGTTAAGCGCTAACCAGATGGTACCATGGAAGGAGTATTATGGGTATGAGTTGAGGAAGTTACCCCGATATTGAGAGTGATGGTCTGTCCTTCTTTGAAACCCAGGTCCAGTTTAGGAGTGTTGTCTGGAGTCTGAGACTGCTTACTGATCTCAAGCTCCTGTTTCACCCACCTGAGAGAGAGACAGAGAGACAGAGGTAGCGAGCGAGCGAGCAGTAAACAGAGAGAAAGAATGAGAGGGAAAAAGGGACAGAGTTATTAGATATATACATGATCTGTAGATATTACATTTCAAGCGTCTTTATTCTTTTGAAAAATGTTCTGTGCATAATGTTTACTCTTAATTTGTGATTGTTTATTTCACTTGCATTGGCAAGACAAAGGAGATGATTGTGGACTACAGGAAGAGGAGGACAGAGCATGCCAACATTCTCATCGACGGGGCTGCAGTGGAGCACGTTGAGAGCTTCAAGTTCCTTGGTGTCCACATCACCAACAAACTAACATGGTCCAAGCACACCAAGACAGTCGTGAAGAGGGCACGACAAAACCAATTCCCCCTCAGGAGACTGAAAAGATTTGACATGGGTCTCCAGATCTTCAAATGGTTCTACAGCTGTACCATCGAGAGCATCCTGACGGGTTACATCACTGCCTGGTATGGTAACTGCTCGGCCTCCGACCACAAGGCACTACAGAGAGAGTGCATACGGCCCAGTACATCACTGTGGCCAAGCTTCCTGCCATCAAGGACCTCTATACCAGGCGGTGTCAGAGGAAGACTCCAGCCACCCTAGTCATAGACTGTTCTCTCTGCTACCGCACAGCAAGCGGTACCAGAGCGCCAAGTCTAGGTCCAAGAGGCTTCTAAACAGCTTCTACCCCCAAGCCATAAGACTCCTGAACATCTAGTCAAATGGCTACCCAGACTATTAGCAGTGCCCCTCTCACCCCCTCTTTACACCACTGCTACTCTGTTGTCATCTATGCATAGTCACTTTAATAACTCTACCTACATGTACAAACTACCTCAACTAACTGGTGCCCCTGCACTTTGACTCTGTACTGGTACGACTTCGAGCTCCTCTCCCTGTTCGGGCGGCGCTCGGTGGTCGACATCACCGATCCCTTTTTCCTTTTCTGTTTGTTTTGTCTTTGGTTCTTTTTCACACCTGGTTTCATTTGTGTTAATTTCTGTGTGTGTAATTGTAACCCGTTGCCTGCCTCAGTTTGTGCGGGATTAGTCGTTGAGTTGTGAGGTGCTCGGTTAGGTATTACCGTTATTTGTTTTCACGGGTTCTGAAGTATATGAGTGTCGGAACTTTGTTTGTTCCTCCGTACGTTTTGTACGGGTTTTTTTATTGTCGAGGACGTTGTCCTTTTGATTCTGCCATTCCTGTGTTGGTGGACTTTGTTATTCAACACGCTTCTCAGACATCCTGGCTCTCCTGCGCCTGACTCCTACACCTACCACCTAGACGCACGTTGTCACAGGTACCCCCCTGTATATAGTCTTGCTATTGTTATTTTACTGCTGCTCTTTAATTACTTGTTACTTTTATTTCTTATTCTTATCCGTATTTTTTTTAAACTGCAATGTTGGTTAGGGGCTCGTAAGTAAGCATTTCACTGTAGGATCTACACCTGTTGTATTCTGCGAATGTGACTAATAAAATTTGATTTGATTTTGATTTGAATATAAACATATTTTCCATGTCAATAAAGCACCTTGAAATTGAATCGAGAGTTATAGAGTGAAACAGATGACAGGCCATTACTAATTCATGTCAGTTAGAAGTCAACATTGAAGCTCTGAGCTGCACTTGTTTGCTAATGTTATGAGTGTCATCTCTGTTGTGACAGCTGTAAGAGCAACACACTTAAAGTGGTCCTGCAGCGCCACGTTGAAGTCAAACGAGTCTCCTCTGTCCCCGAACCCGATGCCTATGAACGCACTGCGACCTGAGAAAGAGGCCAGAAAAGAACAACAATGTAAATTACAAATCAAATCACTTCCTACACACACTGATCCTAAAACAGAGACCTAGCACAGTGAGAAACAACTGATTGTGTACTCCAAATACTGTAGTAGAATACTGTTTCATACTACACACTCAAATGATCCAAAACAAACCTTGTTATTACTGTGGTATATTATTACTACTACTACTACTACTATACTGAACAAAAATATGAACGCAACATGCAACAATTTCAACGATTTTATTGAGTTACAGTTCATGTAAAGAAATCAGTAAATTGAATTAAATAAATTAAGCAATAATCTATGGATTTCACATGACTGGGCAGGGGCACAGCCATGGGTTTGGCCTGGGAGGGCATAGGCCCACCCACTTGGGAGGCAGGTCTAGCCAATCAGAATAAGATTTCCCCCCACAAAAGGGCTTTAATACAGACAGAAATAGTTCTCAGTTTCATCCGCTGTCCAGGTGACAGGTGAAGAAGACAGATATGGACGTCCTGGGCTGGCGTGGTTGAATGTGGTCTGAGGTAGTGAGTCCGGTTGGATGTCCTGGGCTGGCGTGGTTGAATGTGGTCTGAGGTAGTGAGTCCGGTTGGATGTCCTGGGCTGGCGTGGTTGAATGTGGTCTGAGGTAGTGAGTCCGGTTGGATGTCCTGGGCTGGCGTGGTTGAATGTGGTCTGAGGTAGTGAGTCCGGTTGGATGTCCTGGGCTGGCGTGGTTGAATGTGGTCTGAGGTAGTGAGTCCGGTTGGATGTCCTGGGCTGGCGTGGTTGAATGTGGTCTGAGGTAGTGAGTCCGGTTGGATGTCCTGGGCTGGCGTGGTTGAATGTGGTCTGAGGTAGTGAGTCCGGTTGGATGTCCTGGGCTGGCGTGGTTGAATGTGGTCTGAGGTAGTGAGTCCGGTTGGATGTCCTGGGCTGGCGTGGTTGAATGTGGTCTGAGGTAGTGAGTCCGGTTGGATGTCCTGGGCTGGCGTGGTTGAATGTGGTCTGAGGTAGTGAGTCCGGTTGGATGTCCTGGGCTGGCCTGGTTGAATGTGGTCTGAGGTAGTGAGTCCGGTTGGATGTACTGGGCTGGCGTGGTTGAATGTGGTCTGAGGTAGTGAGTCCGGTTGGATGTCCTGGGCTGGCGTGGTTGAATGTGGTCTGAGGTAGTGAGTCCGGTTGGATGTCCTGGGCTGGCGTGGTTGAATGTGGTCTGAGGTAGTGAGTCCGGTGGAATGTAATGCCAAATTCTCTAAAACGATGTTGGAGGTGGCTTATGGTAGAGAAATAAACATTAAATTCTCAGGCAACAGCTCTGGTAGACATTCCTGCAGTCAGCATGCCAGTTGCACACTCCCTCAAAACTTGAGACATCTGTGGCATTGTGTTGTGTGACAAAACTGAACATTTTAGAGTGGCCATTTTTTGTCACCCGCACAAGATGCACCTGTGTAATGACGATGCTGTTAAATCAGCTTCTTGATATGCCACACCTATAAGGTAGATGGATTATCTTAGGAAAGGAGAAATGCTCACTACAAGGAATGTAAACAAATATGTGCAAATGTATTTTGTGAAATAAGATTTTTGGTTGTATGGAACATCTCTGGGATCTTTTATTTCAGCTCATGAAACATGGGAACAAAACTTTACATGTTGCATTTATATTTTTGTTCAGTATAATAACTGCTAATAGAAAATGTGGGGAAGTAGTGTGTGATACTTCTTTCTAATTTGGCCAGATGGTGACTAGTGATGACAACCAACAACCCACCACTCTCATCCTGGATCCGAAGCACAAAGTACCGACTGGAGTCACTGACGGTTTCTATGGCAATACCAGGGTACTCGTCCACTGGTGCCTGTGCAAACAGCTCCCCTGCAGAGACGGAGGGAAATTAGAACTCAGGCATTATAACTAATGGTTCGAGTCAAGAGTCAGAGGGCAAGGTGGAGAAGTTAACATAGTCCTTTCAGATCAACAAGAAGTGCCCAGGGGACAATTTGGAATTGGGCACGATGATCTTCTGACTAGAAGTGCCTTGAGGTGGGCTAGGGGCTAGGGTAGGAGTTCCCAATTACATTCAGCAGTGGGCCAATTTTTCCTTGAGCGTATGCTCGGAACATAGTTATAAATTATTTGCACACTGCAAATTGACCGCAAGAAACAGATATAGTATTTGACAAAAACAGAATAGTTTCAAACGTTGATTACATTGGGATACGATCACATATGCCTCTCTATTTATGCGTGAGAATACTTGGGAACAGATTTCCTACATTAAAATGACTTTGATCTCTTCCTGGTGATTTTACAGTCTTTTATGTCCATGAACAAAAATGATTATTTGTAAAGATTTGGCCTCTCACCAGAGATCTTGTCCTCCAGTTTGATGAAAGCCACTTTTCCCCGAGCCGTCACTCTCATACGGCCTGTCCAATCAGGGGCGTCCAGCTTCCAATCCGCAGCCCTGAGGGCGACACAGACAGCCAATCAGAGATGAGACTGACTGTATAGGTGTGTGTGTGAGAAAGAGGGAGACCATGTTGATAGCCAACCACCACACTTTGCTACTGAAATGAGAGTGTCTGAGCTGGCAGTTCACCAGACCTGGGGTGGAATACCCCCTCATTATTATTACTCACTACATCACACAACAGACTCAGCTTTGTGCGTGGTCATGGCACGTTACTGGTGGTCAGCCAATCAGCTCCCAGGAGACAGATACAGTATGGAGCGCTGTCCAGTCAGCATGGAGACTGGATCACGTTAAAACACCAGCCAATGAACAAATGGGTAAACACAATATAGTCACATTGCCAAACATAGACTGTACCCTAACAGGACTGAAGTCACTGTCAACAAGATATCCTTTAACGAACCCTGGTCAGAAAGTAATAGGATAGGCGACAACAGAGAAAATGCCCAGATAATCCTCAAAGGGAGTAAAAATCTCACCTAATCCTCTGGACCTTTAAATACCGTAGTATCTGTTATAGCCTTTCATTCAACATTCGCCCCAAATAAGAGTGCAGTCAAAGCGCATTTTATAAAACGGGGACACGACACAGTCACGTTTTCGCACTGAAAACAGGATTCCATGTCATTCATTGTCTGATACCGAAAGGTGGACATCAATAATGGCAGGTGTATTCTCCCGATCCATCCCACCACGCACAACTTTGACATCTGGTGGTAGACTATTCCTCCCCAACCAGTTTGCCTAGTAAACCACCTTAGAAAAAGCTATTGCGCACTGCAAAGGCAACAGAGACGAGCATTATAGCCTTTATATGGGCTATGCATTGCCTTGATGTGGGGACAAGAGCTTTGCCTACGGGGAGGTTGATATATCGCCGCATCAACAATGGATGCTGGAGTCAGACAAGGGCAAGGTCACCGGTTGATGGTGACGGAACCGTGTCTCTTACCTGACTCCCCGGTTCGATGCCCGCGGCGGGATTCGGTAAACGTTGACGTCAGGTTTCACACACAGGATCGACTCGTATTCGCCCTCGGTCGCCATCTTGACTTTAATTCAATCGGTGTGTGGTGATCGTGCACGTTAACGGGTGCGAGACCGTAATACACTGTGTATTTGCGCACAAGAAGCGTTCACATCCATTTCTAATGTCATTTATCCAGATTAATCAACCATTGTCAGTGATAGTTTAGGGATCATTGTAATCAATTAGCCTACGTTTTATTTGGTTGTTTATCGTTGGCTATGTGAGAGATAAAGAGCTGGTCAAATGTAAATAGAGGATAGGATAATGTCAACACAAAACGACTCAATCACAGTTGGAGGGAATGATTTAATGGATGTGTTACAAGACAATAATAATGGAAAAAGGGTAAACATGTAAATCCCATGGATTAAATAACAGCATATAAACACATTATTGAGTTGTACAGTTGACCTGTTTCAGTTATTATTATTTACTTTACCGTGATAGATTAAAGTGACATTTACAGTATATCACTGACACCAGTGGGAGGAGCAGAAATAATATAGCTCCATATCAGCGAATATGACAGGGATAGAGGTGAATCACAGTCCAAGTAGCTCGAAAGCATCTCCCCAATCGTCTGCCTCACCAGGCTGAAAGACAAATCAGTAAATATTATTAGCCTAACTCAAGGGTACAGTGCATATGTGTGTGTGTGTGTGTATGTTAGTTGTGTAGTGTGTGTGTGTGTGTGTGTGTGTATGTGTGTGTGTGTGTGTGTGTGTGTGTGTATGTTAGTTGTGTAGTGTGTGTGTGTGTGTGTGTATGTTAGTTGTGTAGTGTGTGTGTGTGTGTGTGTATGTTAGTTGTGTAGTGTGTGTGTGTGTGTGTGTATGTTAGTTGTGTAGTGTGTGTGTGTCCTACCTGGAGGATGTCATTAAGTTTCCTGGCCAGTTGAACAGAGTTCTGATGCAGTCCGTCCCAGGCCTTAAACACACGCTGTCTGCAAGCTACAAAGGTCTGCCAACAGTAGACAACAGTAGAAATAGTCTACAGGGAAGAGACAGAATTATAATGAGAGACGTACTCACACACACCCTCTCTACCTTCATAGTTCATGACAGTGATCCCCGGCTCTCTGCAGCATGCGGAGACCCTCTCTCGCACTGCTGTCCTCCTGGAGACGTAGATCCTGAGGCGGAGGTTGGGGGTCTGGCTGAGGAACTGGGCCAGCCTGTAGGAGCAGTCTGAGCAGGGGGACCAGGAACAGAACCAGGTGACTGAGTAACACAGTCCCACACTGTCTGGAGCTCCATAACCCCACAGGCAGGGACACAGGGCGCCTGCTTCCATGAGGCGCAGGAACAGAACCAGGTGACTGAGTAACACAGTCCCACACTGTCTGGAGCTCCATAACCCCACAGGCAGGGACACAGGGCGCCTGCTTCCATGAGGCGCAGGAACAGAACCAGGTGACTGAGTAACACAGTCCCACACTGTCTGGAGCTCCATAACCCCACAGGCAGGGACACAGGGTGCCTGCTTCCATGAGGTGCAGGAACAGCACCAGGTGACTGAGTAACACAGTCCCACACTGTCTGGAGCTCCATAACCCCACAGGCAGGGACACAGGGCGCCTGCTTCCATGAGGCGCAGGAACAGAACCAGGTGACTGAGTAACACAGTCCCACACTGTCTGGAGCTCCATAACCCCACAGGCAGGGACACAGGGCGCCTGCTTCCAGGAGGCGCAGGAACAACCAGGTGACTGAGTAACACAGTCCCACACTGTCTGGAGCTCCATAACCCCACAGGCAGGGACACAGGGCGCCTGCTTCCAGGAGGCGCAGGAACAACCAGGTGACTGAGTAACACAGTCCCACACTGTCTGGAGCTCCATAACTCCACAGGCAGGGACACAGGGCGCCTGCTTCCAGGAGGCGCAGGAACAACCAGGTGACTGAGTAACACAGTCCCACACTGTCTGGAGCTCCATAACTCCACAGGCAGGGACACAGGGCGCCTGCTTCCATGAGGCGCAGGAACAGCAGCTGGGGGGTGGAAGGAAAGAGCATGATGGAGGTGTGTGAGAAAAGGAGAGGGGTGAGGAATGAGGGAGAGATAGTGATGGAAATAGGGGAGGAAGTGAGAGGGATGAGGGAGAGTGAGTGATGGAGGTAGGTGAGGAATGAGGGAGAGATAGTGATGGAAATAGGGGAGGAAGTGAGAGGGATGAGGGAGAGTGAGTGATGGAGGTAGGTGAGGAATGAGGGAGAGATAGTGATGGAAATAGGGGAGGAAGTGAGAGGGATGAGGGAGAGTGAGTGATGGAGGTAGGTGAGGAATGAGGGAGAGATAGTGATGGAAATAGGGGAGGAAGTGAGAGGGAGGAGGGAGAGTGAGTGATGGAGGTAGGTGAGGAATGAGGGAGAGATAGTGATGGAAATAGGGAGGAAGTGAGAGGGAGGAGGGAGAGTGAGTGATGGAGGTAGGTGAGGAATGAGGGAGAGATAGTGATGGAAATAGGGGAGGAAGTGAGAGGGATGAGGGAGAGTGAGTGATGGAGGTAGGTGAGGAATGAGGGAGTGATGAGGATAGGTGAGGAAGGTAGACAGGTGAGGAATGAGGGAGAGAGTGATGGATGTAGTTGAGGAAGAGAGAGAGAGAGAGAGAGAGAGAGAGAGAGAGAGAGAGAGAGAGAGAGAGAGAGGGGGGGATGACTGAGGGAGGAAGATGTAGATAGAGAGAAAGGAGAGGTAATGCATGGATAGAGAGTGGAGAGTAGAATGAGGGGAAAGAGAGTGATGAAGATGGGAAGGAAATAAAGAAAATGGGAGAGATAGGAAATATATAACGACGGATGACAGATGATAAAATTTGTTCCATGTTTCCTCCTCTCCTCTCCTCTCCTCTCCTCTCCTCTCCTCTCCTCTCCTCTCCTCTCTTCTCTTCTCTTCTCTCCTCTCCTCTCCCTCTCCTTTCCCTCTCCTTTCCCTCTCCTCTCCTTTCCCTACTCTCTCCCCTCCCTCTTCTCCCTACTCCCTCCCTTCCTCTCCTCTCCCTCACCTCACCTCTCTCTCTCTCTTCTCTCCTCTTCTCTCCCTCTCCTTTCCCTCTCCCTCTCCTTTCCCTACTCTCTCCTCTCCTCTCCCCTCCCTCTTCTCCCTACTCCCTCCCTTCCTCTCCTCTCCTCACCTCACCTCTCCTCTCCTCTTCTCTCCTCTTCTCTCCCTCTCCTTTCCCTCTCCTCTCCTTTCCCTACTCTCTCCTCTCCTCCTCTCTCTCCTTACTCTCTCCCCTCCCTCCTCTCCTCTCCTCTCTCTCCTCTCCTCTCTCTCTCTCCTCTCCCCTCCTCTCCCCTCCCTCCCCTCCTCTCCCCTCCTCTCCCCTCCTCTCCTGTCCTCTCCCTACTCTCTCCCCTCCCTCTTCTCCCTACTCTCTCCTCTCCTCTCCTCTCCTCAACATTTACATTTACATTTAATTTAAGTCATTTAGCAGACGCTCTTATCCAGAGCGACTTACAAATTGGTGCGTTCACCTTAAGACTTCCAGTGGAACAGCCACTTTACAATAGTGCATCTAAATCTTTTAAGGGGGGGGGAGAAGGATTACTTTATCCTATCCTAGGTATTCCTGAAAGAGGTGGGGTTTCAGGTGTCTCCGGAAGGTGGTGATTGACTCCGCTGTCCTGGCGTCGTGAGGGAGTTTGTTCCACCATTGGGGGGCCAGAGCAGCGAACAGTTTTGACTGGGCTGCGCGGGAACTGTACTTCCTCAGTGGTAGGGAGGCGAGCAGGCCAGACATGACAGCCGGACCGGTTGCGCAGGTGTCCAAAGTCGAAGGAGAGTGAGTTTGGTCCCACCCGCCTCTTGACCACGATGCACAGGTAGGTTTCGTGTCAGCCCTTGGCCCAGCGCATGTTCTTATAGTGGTAGATAAACTTCTTCTGGGCCAACAGAACACTGAGACACAGAAAGTAGGTTTTCACTGAAATAAGTAGTAGAGATGAATGCTACATCTATTTTTATACACAAACTGAGGCAGGCCTATGGTGAAAAGGTGAATGGTTATAGCCACTACTATTGCTTTTCCCTCCTCTGCCCCTGTAGTGTCTTTTCTGGTGTGGAAAAATCATATATTCTGGTTATGAGGACTGCACTAACAACTCAACACTTTCCTCTTCTTCTTTCACAAAACCACAGGTTTGGTTAACCGTCTGTCAATGAACTGGTGTCTAACAAACTGGCCCTGGTTCTCTCGGTCTCAGTTTGAATCAGACAGCTTTCAGTGAAACTAGCGAAAGCTATTCAATACATTGTTGTCATCATCACCGAAACTTCTGATTGTGCTGCATAAGAGAAAGATGACAGGAGTGGTTTCATAAAGCATCATCAATAATAAATAGGACAGCAATCACCAATTGGCAGGGATTAGTTTTAAAAATGTACCATGCATCAGTTAATCCCGTCATGTGATATTATATCATATACCTTTTCTCAACTCATTAAACAATGAATACAACAAAAACAGATGTTCATTTTACTCACCTGTCAAATTTGTTGATCATTTCAGAAGCCTAATTTGTCACACAGTCAATCAGGTGAGAGTGAGTGGTGTGATGAGTGTGGGGGGAGGAGGGAAGGGAAGGAGGGGACAGGGTAGATATATATATATATAGTGCCTTGCGGAAGTATTCGGCCCCCTTGAACTTTGCGACCTTTTGCCACATTTCAGGCTTCAAACATAAAGATATAAAACTGTATTTATATATTTTGTGAAGAATCAACAACAAGTGGGACACAATCATGAAGTGGAATGACATTTATTGGATATTTCAAACTTTTTTAACAAATCAAAAACTGAAAAATTGGGTGTGCAAAATTATTTAGCCCCTTTACTTTCAGTGCAGCAAACTCTCTCCATAAGTTCAGTGAGGATCTCTGAATGATCCAATGTTGACCTAAATGACTAATGATGATAAATACAATCCACCTGTGTGTAATCAAGTCTCCGTATAAATGCACCTGCACTGTGATAGTCTCAGAGGTCCGTTAAAAGCGCAGAGAGCATCATGAAGCACAAGGAACACACCAGGCAGGTCCGAGATACTGTTGTGAAGAAGTTTAAAGCCGGATTTGGATACAAAAAGATTTCCCAAGCTTTAAACATCCCAAGGAGCACTGTGCAAGCGATAATATTGAAATGGAAGGAGTATCAGACCACTGCAAATCTACCAAGACCTGGCCGTCCCTCTAAACTTTCAGCTCATACAAGGAGAAGACTGATCAGAGATGCAGCCAAGAGGCCCATGATCACTCTGGATGAACTTCAGAGATCTACAGCTGAGGTGGGAGACTCTGTCCATAGGACAACAATCAGTCGTATATTGCACAAATCTGGCCTTTATGGAAGAGTGGCAAGAAGAAAGCCATTTCTTAAAGATATCCATAAAAAAGTGTCCTTTAAAGTTTGCCACAAGCCACCTGGGAGACACACCAAACATGTGGAAGAAGGTGCTCTGGTCAGATGAAACCAAAATTGAACTTTTTGGCAACAATGCAAAACGTTATGTTTGGCGTAAAAGCAACACAGCGCATCACCCTGAACACACCATCCCCACTGTCAAACATGGTGGTGGCAGCATCATGGTTTGGGCCTGCTTTTCTTCAGCAGGGACAGGGAAGATGGTTAAAATTGATGGGAAGATGGATGGAGCCAAATACAGGACCATTCTGGAAGAAAACCTGATGGAGTCTGCAAAAGACCTGAGACTGGGACGGAGATTTGTCTTCCAACAAGACAATGATCCAAAACATAAAGCAAAATCTACAATGGAATGGTTCAAAAATAAACATATCCAGGTGTTAGAATGGCCAAGTCAAAGTCCAGACCTGAATCCAATCGAGAATCTGTGGAAAGAACTGAAAACTGCTGTTCACAAATGCTCTCCATCCAACCTCACTGAGCTCGAGCTGTTTTGCAAGGAGGAATGGGAAAAAATGTCAGTCTCTCGATGTGCAAAACTGATAGAGAAATACCCCAAGCGACTTACAGCTGTAATCGCAGCAAAAGGTGGCGCTACAAAGTATTAACTTAAGGGGGCTGAATAATTTTGCACGCCCAATTTTTCAGTTTTTGATTTGTTAAAAAAGTTTGAAATATCCAATAAATGTCGTTCCACTTCATGATTGTGTCCCACTTGTTGTTGATTCTTCACAAAAAAATACAGTTTTATATCTTTATGTTTGAAGCCTGAAATGTGGCAAAAGTTCGCAAAGTTCAAGGGGGCCGAATACTTTCGCAAGGCACTGTATATACCTATATGCTCAGTCAAGCAGCTTGTGTAGAGAGGTGGCTCTGGTTAGATGGAGAGGTTTTTCAAAACAAGAATAGGGGAGGGGTCACAGCAGTACCAAAGCTAGAACAGGGTCGTATAGATACAGTATACTACAGGACATTGTTATTCAGCAAACAACGATGTAGGCCCACAAACTGTCAAACTAGATAAGAAATACTAGTTATACTAGATAGATGCAGTCCGTGTGTTGATTATGACTAATAGTAAACTGAACAAAAATAGAAACGCAACATGCAATAATTTCAAAGACTTTACTGAGTTACAGTTCATGTATGTAAATCAGTCAATTTAAATAATTCATTAGGCCCTAATCTATGGATTTCACCACTGGGAAAACAGATATGCATCTATTGGTCACAGATACCTTAAAATAAAGGTTGGGGCGTGGATCAGAAAACCAGTCAGTATCTGGTGTGACCACCATTTGCCTCATGCAGCGCAACACATCTCCTTCACATAGAATTTATCAGGCTGTTAATTGTAGCCTGTGGAATGTTGTCCCACTCCTCTAAAATGACTGTGTGAAGTTGCTGGATATGGGCGGGAACTGGAACACGCTGTCGTACACGTTGATCCAGAGCATCCCAAACATGCTCAATGGGTGACATGAATATGGAGGCCATGGAAGAACTGGGACATTTTCAGCTTCCAGGAATTGTGTACAGATCCTTGTGACATGGGGTCGTGCATTATCATGCTGAAACCTGAGGTGATGGTGGTGGATGAGTGGCATGACAATGGGCCTCAGGATCTCAACCCAGTATCTCTGTGCATTCAAATTGTCAAAATGCAATTGTGTTTGTTGTCCGTAGGTTATGCCTGTCCATACTATAACCCCACCGCCACCTTGGGGCACTCTGTTCACAACGTTGACGTCAGCAAACCGCTCACCCACACAACGCCATACACGCTGCCTGCCATCTGCCCGGTACAGTTGAAACCGGCACTCATCCATGAAGAGCACACTTCTCCAGCGTACCAGGGGCCATCGAAGGTGAGTATTCGCCCACTGAAGTCAGTTACGACACCGAACTGTAGTCAGGACAACAAGGACGCAGATGAGCTTCCCTGAGATGGTTTGTGATAATTCTTTGTTTTGCAAACCCACAGTTTCATCTGTGGCATTATGTTGTGTGACAAAACGGAATATTTTAGAGTGGCCTTTTATTGTCCCCAGCACAAGGGGCACCTGTGTAATGATCATGCTGTTTAATCAGCTTCTTGATATGATATGCCACACCTGTCAAGTGGATGGATTATCTTGGCAAATGAGAAATGCTCACTAACAGGGATGTGAACAAATTGGTGCACAACATTTGAGAGAAATAAGCTTTTTGTGCAAATGGAAAATGTCTAAGATCTTTTATTTCAGCTCATGAAACATGGGACCAACACTTTACATGTTGCATTTATGTTTTTGTTCAGTATAGTTATACTACATAGATATAGTCCATGAGTTGATTATGACTAATTAGAGAACCACAAGAAACGAATCCGTTTCACAATGCAGGAAACACAAAGTAATTATAGTGACCACACATGAGTCCAGGAGTGTTTGACGTGATTTGTAACCTTTTGATTTTCTCACATACGTCAGTAAACTCAGCCAAATGGGTGGAAATTTCCAAAGGCGCTTCGCTTGCTCCCCCAGCCAGTCCCCCAGCCAGTCCCCCAGCCAGTCACCCAGCCAGTCACCCAACCAGTCACCCAGCCAGTCACCCAACCCTCCACTCTGGTTTTCCCAGATCATAAAAAATGAAAACTTCCAGATACCTTCTCGCCTTGATGCAGACTGGGTTTTACCACCCTTCCTCGTTCCACTCCTCCCTCCTTTCCTTCCCTCCTCGTCACCGTTTCCAGGCCCCAGAGTTGGGGTAGACATGGGCATCCCCCATAACCCAGAGGCCCTGACACCTATACCTCTGATTTGGATTGTGTGAGTGTGCTTGCACGTGTCATATTTGGGTTTTCCCAAAGTTTGTCAATCATAAAAACGTAGGAGCTGTGAGTGACCTCTCACCCCAGGCTTCCCTCTCTGCTCCACCACCACAGTGTGTGGCTCTCTCCCCTTACCCACAGTGTGTATAACTCAGACCAACCAGCCTTTGAACCATGAGATGTTGTCATCCATCCTCCTCCATAGACGAGGGTGTGTTCACTCTCTCTCCGGCTTTGTTCTGTGCCGTCGTTCTGTCTGTTTTTGCTCCGGCCTGGTCCCGTTCACTGCAGCTGCACGCATCCTGTGCCTCTGTTTCCCATGACTCCCCACTCCCCTCTCCCTCTCATGCACTCTGTGGTTTGGGGAATTCACCGTTTCCCAGGGTGGGTGTATTTGGAGCTCATCTGTACTGTGTGTGTGTGAGTGTGTGTTTGGTTGGCTTGTGGAGCCCATCTGTGTGAGTGTGTCATAATTATGATCTTTACACATCATCTGGAACGGATTTATCCACTGCCATTTACGTACCAACCGCCGGTGGTGCGGTGCCCCAACATCAAGATATACACTGCTCTGCAATGTTTGTCTGTGTATGTGTGTATGTGTCTGTGTGTATGTGTATCTATCTGTGTGTGTATGTGTCTGTGTGTGTATGTCTCTGTGTGTGTATGTCTCTGTGTGTATGTGTCTGTGTGTCTCTGTGTGTGTCTGTGTGTGTATGTGTCTGTATGTCTCTGTGTGTGTCTGTGTGTCTCTGTGTGTGTCTGTGTGTGTATGTGTCTGTCTGTGTGTGTCTGTGTCTGTGTCTGTATGTCTCTGTGTGTGTCTGTCTCTGTGTGTGTCTGTCTCTGTGTGTGTCTGTCTCTGTGTGTGTCTGTCTCTGTGTGTGTCTGTCTCTGTGTGTGTGTATGTGTGTGTGTGTATGTGTCTGTGTGTGTATGTGTCTGTGTGTGTATGTGTCTGTATGTGTCCGTGTGTGTATGTCTGTGTGTGTATGTCTCTGTGTGTGTATGTGTCTGCGTGTGTATGTGTCTGCGTGTGTATGTGTGTGTGTGTGTATGTCTGTGTGTGTGTATGTCTATGTGTGTGTGTCTGTGTGTGTGTATGTCTATGTGTGTGTGTCTCTGTGTGTGTCTGTGTGTGTATGTGTCTGTGTGTGTATGTGTCTGTGTGTGTCTGTCTCTGTGTGTGTTTGTGTCTGTGTGTGTATGTGTCTGTGTGTGTATGTGTCTGTGTGTGTGTGTCTGTGTGTGTATGTGTGTCTGTGTGTGTTTGTGTCTGTGTGTGTATGTGTCTGTGTGTGTGTCTCTGTGTGTGTTTGTGTCTGTGTGTGTGTGTGTCCGTGTGTGTGTGTCTGTGTGTGTGTCTGTGTGTGTGTCTGTGTGTG
This sequence comes from Oncorhynchus nerka, assembly GCF_034236695.1. Taxonomy (NCBI): domain Eukaryota; kingdom Metazoa; phylum Chordata; class Actinopteri; order Salmoniformes; family Salmonidae; genus Oncorhynchus; species Oncorhynchus nerka. The sequence goes on from NC_088398.1 coordinate 5,825,242, forward strand.
TGTCTGTGTGTGTGTCTCTGTGTGTATGTCTCTGTGTGAGTCTGTGTGTGTGTGTGTCTGTGTGTGTCTGTCTCTGTGTGTGTTTGTGTGTATGTCTCTGTGTGTGTATGTGTCTGTGTGTGTATGTGTCTGTGTGTGTATGTGTCCGTGTGTGTGTGTCTGTGTGTGTGTCTGTGTGTGTGTCTGTGTGTGTGTCTGTGTGTGTGTATGTGTGTATGTCTCTGTGTGTATGTCTCTGTCTGAGTCTGTGTGTGTATGTGTCTGTGTGTGTATGTGTCTGTGTGTATGTGTCTGTATGTCTCTGTGTGTGTCTGTGTGTGTGTAGGTCTCTTTGTGTGTCTGTGTGTGTGTATGTATCTGTGTGTGTCTGTGTGTGTATGTGTCTGTGTGTGTATGTGTCTGTGTGTATGTCCGTGTGTGTATGTGTCCGTGTGTGTATGTGTCCGTGTGTGTATGTGTCCGTGTGTGTATGTCTCTGTGTCTGTGTGTGTATGTGTCTGTGTGTGTATGTGTCTGTGTGTGTATGTCTCTGTGTGTGTATGTCTCTGTGTCTGTGTGTGTTTGTCTCTGTGTGTGTATGTGTCTGTGTGTGTGTATGTGTCTGTATGTGTATGTGTCTGTATGTGTCCGTGTGTGTATGTCTGTGTGTATGTCTCTGTGTGTGTATGTGTCTGTGTGTGTATGTCTCTGTGTGTGTATGTCTGTGTGTGTGTATGTCTATGTGTGTGTGTCTGTGTGTGTGTATGTCTATGTGTGTGTGTCTCTGTATGTGTCTGTGTGTGTATGTCTCTGTGTGTGTATGTGTCTGTGTGTGTATGTGTCTGTGTGTGTATGTGTCTGTGTGTGTATGTGTCTGTGTGTGTGTGTCTGTGTGTGTGTCTGTGTGTGTCTGTCTCTGTGTGTATGTCCGTGTGTGTATGTGTCCGTGTGTGTATGTGTCCGTGTGTGTATGTGTCCGTGTGTGTATGTGTCTATATGTCCGTGTGTGTATGTGTCTGTGTGTGTATGTCTCTGTGTCTGTGTGTGTATGTCTCTGTGTCTGTGTGTGTATGTGTATGTGTGTGTATGTCTCTGTGTGTGTATGTCTCTGTGTGTATGTCTCTGTGTGTGTATGTCTCTGTGTCTGTGTGTGTTTGTCTCCGTGTGTGTATGTGTCCGTGTGTGTATGTGTCCGTGTGTGTATGTGTCTATATGTCTGTGTGTGTATGTCTCTGTGTCTGTGTGTGTATGTGTCTGTGTGTGTATGTCTCTGTGTGTGTATGTCTCTGTGTGTGTATGTCTCTGTGTGTGTATGTCTCTGTGTCTGTGTATGTGTCTGTGTGTGTGTATGTGTCTGTGTGTGTGTGTCTGTATGTGTATGTGTCTGTATGTGTCCGTGTGTGTATGTCTGTGTGTGTGTATGTCTCTGTGTGTGTGTATGTGTCTGTGTGTGTATGTCTCTGTGTGTGTATGTCTGTGTGTGTGTATGTCTATGTGTGTGTGTCTGTGTGTCTATGTGTGTGTGTCTCTGTATGTGTCTGTGTGTGTATGTGTCTGTGTGTGTATGTGTCTGTGTGTGTATGTGTCTGTGTGTGTATATGTCCGTGTGTGTGTGTCTGTGTGTGTGTCTGTGTCTGTGTGTGTGTCTGTGTGTGTGTGTGTGTCTGTGTGTGTGTGTGTGTATGTCTCTGTGTGTATGTCTCTGTGTGTATGTTTCTGTCTGTGTCTGTGTGTGTATGTCTCTGTCTGAGTCTGTGTGTGTATGTGTCTGTATGTCTCTGTGTGTGTCTGTCTCTGTGTGTGTCTGTGTGTGTGTAGGTCTCTGTGTGTGTATGTCTCTGTGTGTGTATGTGTCTGTGTGTATGTGTCTGTATGTCTCTGTGTGTGTCTGTGTGTGTGTAGGTCTCTGTGTGTGTATGTCTCTGTGTGTGTATGTGTCTGTGTGTGTCCGTGTGTGTGTGTGTCCGTGTGTGTATGTGTCCGTGTGTGTATGTGTCCGTGTGTGTATGTGTCCGTGTGTGTATGTGTCCGTGTGTGTATGTGTCCGTGTGTGTATGTGTCTGTGTGTGTGTATGTGTCTGTGTGTATGTCTGTGTGTGTATGTGTCTATGTGTATGTCTGTGTGTGTATGTCTCTGTGTGTATGTCTCTGTGTGTATGTCTATGTGTGTGTCTGTGTCTGTGTGTGTCTGTGTGTGTATGTGTCCGTGTGTGTATGTGTCCGTGTGTGTATGTGTCCGTGTGTGTATGTGTCCGTGTGTGTATGTGTCCGTGTCTGTGTATATGTCTGTGTGTGTATGTGTCTGTGTGTGTGTGTATGTGTCTGTGTGTGTATGTGTCTGTGTGTGTATGTGTCTGTGTGTGTGTATGTGTTTGTGTGTGTATGTCTCTGTGTGTGTGTGTATGTGTCTGTGTGTGTGTGTATGTGTCTGTGTGTGTATGTGTCTGTGTGTGTATGTGTCTGTGTGTGTGTGTCTGTGTGTGTATGTGTCCGTGTGTGTGTATGTGTCCGTGTCTGTGTATGTGTCTGTGTGTGTATGTGTCTGTGTGTGTATGTGTCTGTGTGTGTATGTGTCTGTGTGTGTATGTGTCTGTGTGTGTGTGTGTCTGTGTGTGTGTGTCTGTGTGTGTATGTCTCTGTGTGTGTGAGAGAGAGAGTGACTATATGTTGACAGCAACTAACCTTAGTACCCTTGTTGCACTATGTGACAGCAACTAACCTTAGTAACCTTGTTACACTATGTTGATAAAGCACCTAAAATTCACTGTGAATGTGTCTATGGTATGTTATCATTTATAACCTCGTCTGTATTAAATATGATCATGAAAACGGGTCTGTGTGTGTGTGTGTGTGTGTGTGTGTGTGTGTGTGTGTGTGTGTGTGTGTGTGTGTGTGTGGAGACAGAGAACCATGAATCTCAATAATAAAATGACCTCATGCTCAACGGGAAGAATGAGGAAGACTGTTTCAAGGATAACAATTACTCCCACACTCACCATTACATCTGTCTGTCTGCACATTTCCTTCACTAATGTGCATGGCCACTGGTAGTGCTAAATGTGTGAGTGGGAGGGATATTTAATGGGGTTTTACTGTAATCCCAGCACTACAAAGAGTTGTGGCATTGTAATGTATTTATTCTGAAGATTCCACATTGTTTTACTGCAGAGAAATCACTTTACGTTAGAATCCTAGAGGCTTAGAGCTAAGGTTTTGTTCTGGTTAAACAGTTGATGCAATCTTTGGTGGTTCTGTTTTCTTAAACTTTGTATTGGGGGAGATACTCCTCCCACCTCTAGTTGTTTAATTTACAACGCTCCAACACTGTATGTCTGTAAGAAACAGGTTAATGTAGTTATGATACGGTCTGAGGTTAGCACGGTGAGCGCACGTTTAGCTAACCACACTCTAATTCTGGTAAGGCCGAGACAGGGCTGAAGAGCAGTGTCACTCATACCCTTCCGCCCACACACAAACTGACATTCACCTGCTAACAGCACACTTCACTACTGCTATAATTTACTACGAATGCCATGGTGTGTAAGCTGTACCAGGGATAATATAGCTGACACTTGTGTCCTGCCATGTGACAGGTGTGCAGTGTGAGGAAGGATATTAAGTGTAATTAAAAGGAGGGATGAGGAGAGAGAGAGAGAGAGAGATGAATGAAGGAGAACATGTGTTTTGCAGACTCATACAAATCTCATAAAATACCACACGCAGGTGAGGAGGAGTGAGAGAGAAGAGGGGGGAGGAAGAGAGAAAGGCGAACAGAGAAGTTCTGCAGACTCACATAAACCACATACTTCCTCACACACAGTAAATGTATACTCACTGACACAGGTGTGCACACAGCCCGCGTACGCACACATTTCTCTCTCCTCCTCCTCCTCTCTCTATTTCCCTATAGTATCTCTCCTCCTCCTCTCTCTATTTCCCTATAGTATCTCTCCTCTTCCTCTCTCTATTTCCCTATAGTATCTCTCCTCCTCCTCTCTCTATTTCCCAATAGTATCTCTCCTCCTCCTCTCTCTATTTCCCTATAGTATCCCTCCTCCTCCTCTCTCTATTTCCCTATAGTATCTCTCCTCTTCCTCTCTCTATTTCCCTATAGTATCTCTCCTCCTCCTCTCTCTATTTCCCTATAGTATCTCTCCTCCTCCTCTCTCTATTTCCCTATAGTATCTCTCCTCCTCCTCTCTCTATTTCCCTATAGTATCTCTCCTCCTCCTCCTCTCTATTTGGCTTTAGTATCTCTCCTCCTCTCTCTATTTCCCTATAGTATCTCTCCTCCTCTCTACTTCCCTATAGTATCTTTCCTCCTCCTCCTCTCTCTATTTCCCTATAGTATCTCTCCTCCTCCTCCTCTATTTCCCTATAGTATCTCTCCTCCTCCTCCTCTCTCTATTTCCCTATAGTATCTCCTCCTCCTCCTCTCTCTATTTCCCTATAGTATCTCTCCTCCTCATCTCTCTATTTCCCTATAGTATCTCTCCTCCTCCTCTCTCTATTTCCCTATAGTATCTCTCCTCCTCCTCTCTCTATTTCCCTATAGTATCTCTCCTCCTCCTCTCTCTATTTCCCTATAGTATCTCTCCTCCTCATCTCTATTTCCCTTTAGTATCTCTCCTCCTCCTCCTCATCTCTATTTCCCTATAGTATCTCTCCTCCTTCTCTCTATTTCCCTATAGTATATTTCCTCCTCCTCTCTCTATTTCCCTATAGTATCTCTCCTCCTCCTCCTCCTCCTCTCTATTTCCCTATAGTATCTCTCCTCCTCCTCTCTCTACTTCCCTATAGTATATCTCCTCCTCCTCCTCTCTCTATTTCCCTATAGTATCTCTCCTCCTCCTCTCTCTATTTCCCTATAGTATCTCTCCTCCTCTTCTCTCTATGTCCCTATAGTATCTCTCCTCCTCCTCTCTCTATTTCCCTATAGTATATTTCCTCCTCCTCTCTCTATTTCCCTATAGTATATTTCCTCCTCCTCTCTCTATTTCCCTATAGTATCTGTCCTCCTCCTCATTTCCCTATAGTATCTCTCCTCCTATCTCTATTTCCCTTTAGTATCTCTCCTCCTCCTTCTCTCTCTATTTCCCTATAGTATCTCTCCTCCTCTCTCCATGTCCCTTTAGTATCTCTCCTCCTCCTCTCTCTACTTCCCTATAGTATCTTTCCTCCTCCTCCTCTCTCTATTTCCCTATAGTATCTCTCCTCCTCTCTCCATTTCCCTTTAGTATCTCTCCTCCTCCTCTCTCTACTTCCCTATAGTATCTTTCCTCCTCTCTCTTTCCCTTTAGTATCTCTCCTCCTCCTCCTCTCTCTATTTCCTTATAGCATCCCTCCTCCTCTCTCTATTTCCCTATAGTATCTCTCCTCTTCCTCTTTCTATTTCCCTATAGTATCTCTCCTCTTCCTCTCTCTATTTCCCTATAGTATCTCTCCTCCTCCTCTCTCTATTTCCCTATAGTATCTCTCCTCTTCCTCTCTCTATTTCCCTATAGTATCTCTCCTCCTCTTCTCTCTATTTCCCTATAGTATCTCTCCTCCTCCTCTCTCTATTTCTCTATAGTATCTCTCCTCCTCCTCTCTCTCCCCTTCCTCTTCCTGTCTCTCCTCCTCTATCTTTTCCCTATAGTATCTCTCCTCCTCCTCTCTATTTCCCTATAGTATTTCTCCTCCTCCTCTCTCTATTTCCCTATAGTATCTCTCCTCCTCTCTCTATTTCCCTATAGTATGTCTCCTCCTCTCTATTTCCCTATAGTATCTCTCCTCCTCCTCCTCTCTATTTCCCTATAGTATCTCTCCTCCTACTCTCTACACTTCCCTATAGTATCTCTCCTCCTCCTCCTCTCTCTCTTTCCCTATAGTATATTTCCTCCTCCTCTCACTATTTCCCTATAGTATCTGTCCTCCTCCTCCTCCTCTCTATTTCCCTATAGTATATTTCCTCCTCCTCTCTCTATTTCCCTATAGTATATTTCCTCCTCCTCTCTCTATTTCCCTATAGTATATGTCCTCCTCCTCTCTATTTCCCTATAGTATCTCTCCTCCTCCTCTCTCTATTTCCCTATATTATATTTCCTCCTCTCTCTATTTCCCTATCGTATCTTTCTTCCTCCTCCTCTCTCTATTTCCCTATAGTATGTCTCTCCTCCTCTCTCTATTTCCCTATAGTATCTCTCCTCCTCCTCTCTCTATTTCCCTATAGTATCTCTCCTCTTCCTCTCTCTATTTCCCTATAGTATCTCTCCTCCTCCTCTCTCTATTTCCCTATAGTATCTCTCCTCCTCCTCTCTCTATTTCCCTATAGTATCTCTCCTCCTCCTCTCTCTATTTCCCTATAGTATCTCTCCTCCTCCTCTCTCTATTTGCCTTTAGTATCTCTCCTCCTCCTCTCTATTTCCCTATAGTATCTCTCCTCCTCTCTACTTCCCTATAGTATCTCTCCTCCTCCTCTCTCTATTTGCCTTTAGTATCTCTCCTCCTCATCCTCCTCCTCTCTATTTCCCTATAGTATCTCTCCTCCTCTCTACTTCCCTATAGTATCTCTCCTCCTCCTCTCTCTATTTCCCCATAGTATCTCTCCTCCTCCTTCTCTCTCTATTTCCCTATAGTATCTCTCCTCCTCTCTACTTCCCTATAGTATCTCTCCTCCTCCTCCTCTCTCTATTTCCCTATAGTATCTCTCCTCCTCCTCCTCCTCTCTCTCTATTTCCCTATAGTATCTCTCCTCCTCCTCCTCTCTATTTCCCTATAGTATCTCTCCTCCTCCTCTCTATTTCCCTATAGTATCTCTCCTCCTCCTCTCTCTATTTCCCTATAGTATCTCTCCTCCTCCTCTCTCTATTTCCCTATAGTATCTCTCCTCCTCCTCTCTCTATTTCCCTATAGTATCTCTCCTCCTCCTCTCTCTATTTCCCTATAGTATCTCTCCTCCTCATCTCTATTTCCCTTAGTATCTCTCCTCCTCCTCCTCATCTCTATTTCCCTATAGTATCTCTCCTCCTTCTCTCTATTTCCCTATAGTATATTTCCTCCTCCTCTCTATTTCCCTATAGTATCTCTCCTCCTCCTCCTCCTCCTCTCTATTTCCCTATAGTATCTCTCTCCTCCTCCTCTCTACTTCCCTATAGTATATCTCCTCTCCTCCTCTCTCTATTTCCCTATAGTATCTCTCCTCCTCCTCTCTATTTCCCTATAGTATCTCTCCTCCTCCTTCTCTCTATGTCCCTATAGTATCTCTCCTCCTCCTCTCTCTATTTCCCTATAGTATATTTCCTCTCTCTCTCTATTTCCTATAGTATATTTCCTCCTCCTCTCTATTTCCCTATAGTATCTGTCCTCCTCCTCATTTCCCTATAGTATCTCTCCTCCTATCTCTATTTCCCTTTAGTATCTCTCCTCCTCCTCTCTCTATTTCCCTATAGTATCTCTCCTCCTCTCTCCATGTCCCTTTAGTATCTCTCCTCCTCCTCTCTCTACTTCCCTATAGTATCTTTCCTCCTCCTCCTCTCTATTTCCCTATAGTATCTCTCCTCCTCTCTCCATTTCCCTTTAGTATCTCTCCTCCTCCTCTCTCTATTTCCCTATAGTATCTTTCCTCCTCCTCTTTCCCTTTAGTATCTCTCCTCCTCCTCCTCTCTCTATTTCCCTATAGTATCCCTCCTCCTCTCTCTATTTCCCTATAGTATCTCTCCTCTTCCTCTTTCTATTTCCCTATAGTATCTCTCCTCTTCCTCTCTCTATTTCCCTATAGTATCTCTCCTCCTCCTCTCTCTATTTCCCTATAGTATCTCTCCTCTCCTCTCTCTATTTCCCTATAGTATCTCTCCTCCTCTTCTCTCTATTTCCCTATAGTATCTCTCCTCCTCCTCTCTCTATTTCTCTATAGTATCTCTCCTCCTCCTCTCTCTCCCCTTCCTGTCTCTATTTCCCTATAGTATCTCTCCTCCTCCTCTATCTATTTCCCTATAGTATCTCTCCTCCTCCTCTCACTATTTCCCTATAGTATTTCTCCTCCTCCTCTCTCTATTTCCCTATAGTATCTCTCCTCCTCTCTCTATTTCCCTATAGTATGTCTCCTCCTCTCTATTTCCCTATAGTATCTCTCCTCCTCCTCCTCTCTATTTCCCTATAGTATCTCTCCTCCTACTCTCTACTTCCCTATAGTATCTCTCCTCCTCCTCTCTCTCTTTCCCTATAGTATATTCCTCCTCCTCTCACTATTTCCCTATAGTATCTGTCCTCCTCCTCCTCCTCTCTATTTCCCTATAGTATATTTCCTCCTCCTCTCTCTATTTCCCTATAGTATATTTCCTCCTCCTCTCTCTATTTCCCTATAGTATATGTCCTCCTCCTCTCTATTTCCCTATAGTATCTCTCCTCCTCCTCTCTCTATTTCCCTATATTATATTTCCTCCTCTCTATTTCCCTATCGTTTCTTCCTCCTCCTCTCTCTATTTCCCTATAGTATGTCTCTCCTCCTCTCTCTATTTCCCTATAGTATCTCTCCTCCTCCTCTCTCTATTTCCCTATAGTATCTCTCCTCTTCCTCTCTCTATTTCCCTATAGTATCTCTCCTCCTCCTCCTCTCTCCCTATAGTATCTCTCCTCCTCCTCTCTCTATTTCCCTATAGTATCTCTCCTCCTCCTCTCTCTATTTGCCTTTAGTATCTCTCCTCCTCCTCTCTATTTCCCTATAGTATCTCTCCTCCTCTCTACTTCCCTATAGTCTCTCCTCCTCTCTCTATTTGCCTTTAGTATCTCTCCTCCTCATCCTCCTCCTCTCTATTTCCCTATAGTATCTCTCCTCCTCTCTACTTCCCTATAGTATCTCTCCTCCTCTCTCTCTATTTCCCCATAGTATCTCTCCTCCTCCTTCTCTCTCTATTTCCTATAGTATCTCTCCCTCCTCTCTACTTCCCTATAGTATCTCTCCTCCTCCTCCTCTCTCCTATTTCCCTATAGTATCTCTCCTCCTCCTCCTCCTCTCTCTATTTCCCCTATAGTATCTCTCCTCCTCCTCTCTCTCTATTTCCCTATAGTATCTCTCCTCCTCCTCTCTCTATTTCCCTATAGTATCTCTCCTCCTCCTCTCTCTATTTCCCTATAGTATCTCTCCTCCTCCTCTCTATTTCCCTATAGTATCTCTCTCCTCCTCTCTCTATTTCCCTATAGTATCTCTCCTCCTCCTCTCTCTATTTCCCTATAGTATCTCTCCTCCTCCTCTCTCTATTTCCCTATAGTATCTCTCCTCCTCCTCTCTCTATTTCCCTATAGTATCTCTCCTCCTCCTCTCTCTATTTCCCTATAGTATCTCTCCTCCTCCTCTCTCTATTTCCCTATAGTATCTCTCCTCCTCCTCTCTCTATTTGCCTTTAGTATCTCTCCTCCTCCTCCTCATCTCTATTTCCCTATAGTATCTCTCCTCCTTCTCTCTCTATTTCCCTATAGTATCTTTCCTCCTCTCTCTATTTCCCTATAGTATATTTCCTCCTCCTCTCTCTATTTCCCTATATTATCTCTCCTCCTCCTCTCTATTTCCCTATAGTATCTCTCCTCCTCCTCTCTCTACTTCCCTATAGTATATCTCCTCCTCCTCCTCTCTCTATTTCCCTATAGTATCTCTCCTCCTCCTCTCTCTATTTCCCTATAGTATCTCTCCTCCTCCTCCTCTCTCTATTTCCCTATAGTATCTCTCCTCCTCCTCTCTCTATTTCCCTATAGTATCTCTCCTCCTCTTCTCTCTATGTCCCTGTAGTATCTCTCCTCCTCCTCTCTCTATTTCCCTATAGTATATTTCCTCCTCCTCTCTCTATTTCCCTATAGTATCTCTCCTCCTCCTCTCTCTATTTCCCTATAGTATCTGTCCTCCTCCTCATTTCCCTATAGTATCTCTCCTCCTATCTATTTCCTTTAGTATCTCTCCTCCTCCTTCTCTCTCTATTTCCCTATAGTATCTGTCCTCCTCCTCTCTCTATTTCCCTATAGTATCTGTCCTCCTCCTCTCTCTATTTCCCTATAGTATATTTCCTCCTCCTCTCTCTATTTCCCTATAGTATCTGTCCTCCTCCTCATTTCCCTATAGTATCTCTCCTCCTATCTCTATTTCCCTTTAGTATCTCTCCTCCTCCTCTCTCTACTTCCCTATAGTATCTCTCCTCCTCCTCCTCTCTCTATTTCCCTATAGTATCTCTCCTCCTCTCTCCATTTCCCTTTAGTATCTCTCCTCCTCCTCTCTCTACTTCCCTATAGTATCTTTCATCCTCTCTCTTTCCCTATAGTATCTCTCCTCCTCCTCCTCTCTCTATTTCCCTATAGTATCCCTCCTCCTCTATCTATTTCCCTATAGTATCTCTCCTCTTCCTCTTTCTATTTCCCTATAGTATCTCTCCTCTTCCTCTCTCTATTTCCCTATAGTATCTCTCCTCCTCTATTTCCCTATAGTATCTCTCCTCTTCCTCTCTCTATTTCCCTATAGTATCTCTCCTCCTCTTCTCTCTATTTCCCTATAGTATCTCTCCTCCTCCTCTCTCTCCCCTTCCTCTCTCTATTTCCCTATAGTATCTCTCCTCCTCCTCTCTCTATTTCCCTATAGTATCTCTCCTCCTCCTCTCTCTATTTCCCTATAGTATCTCTCCTCCTCTTTCTATTTCCCTATAGTATGTCTCCTCCTCCTCTCTATTTCCCTATAGTATCTCTCCTCCTACTCTCTACACTTCCCTATAGTATCTCTCCTCCTCCTCCTCTCTCTCTTTCCCTATAGTATATTTCCTCCTCTCACTATTTCCCTATAGTATCTGTCCTCCTCCTCCTCTCTATTTCCCTATAGTATATTTCCTCCTCCTCTCTCTATTTCCCTATAGTATATTTCCTCCTCCTCTCTCTATTTCCCTATAGTATATGTCCTCCTCCTCTCTATTTCCCTATAGTATCTCTCCTCCTCCTCTCTCTTTTTCCCTATATTATATTTCCCTCCTCTCTCTATTTCCCTATTTTTCTTCCTCCTCCTCTCTATTTCCCTATAGTATGTCTCCTCCTCCTCTCTATTTCCCTTTAGTATCTCTCCTCCTCCTCTCTCTCATTTCCCTATAGTATCTCTCCTCCTCCTCTCTCTTTTCCCTATAGTATCTCTCCTCCTCCTCTCTATTTGCCTTTAGTATCTCTCCTCCTCCTCCTCATCTCTATTTCCCTATAGTATCTCTCCTTTCTCTCTATTTCCCTATAGTATCTCTCCTCCTCCTCCTCTTCCTATTTCCCTATAGTATCTCTCCTCTTCCTCGCTCTATTTCCCTATAGTATATTTCCTCCTCCTCTCTCTATTTCCTATAGTATCTGTCCTCCTCCTCATTTCCCTATAGTATCTCTCCTCCTATCTCTATTTCCCTTTAGTATCTCTCCTCCTCCTCTCTCTACTTCCCTATAGTATCTCTCCTCCTCCTCCTCCTCTCTCTATTTCCCTATAGTATCCCTCCTCCTCTATTTCCCTATAGTATCTCTCCTCTTCCTATTTTCCCTATAGTATCTCTCCTCTTCCTCTCTCTATTTCCCTATAGTATCTCTCCTCCTCCTCTCTCTATTTCCCTATAGTATCTCTCCTCTTCCTCTCTCTATTTCCCTATAGTATCTCTCCTCCTCTTCTCTCTATTTCCCTATAGTATCTCTCCTCCTCCTCTCTCTATTTCTCTATAGTATCTCTCCTCCTCCTCTCTCTCCCCTTCCTCTCTCTATTTCCCTATAGTATCTCTCCTCCTCCTCTCTCTATTTGCCTTTAGTATCTCTCCTCCTCCTCTCTATTTCCCTATAGTATCTCTCCTCCTCTCTACTTCCCTATAGTATCTCTCCTCCTCCTCTCTCTATTTGCCTTTAGTATCTCTCCTCCTCATCCTCTCCTCTCTATTTCCCTATAGTATCTCTCCTCCTCTCTCTCTTCCCTATTTCCCTCCCCTCCTCTCTCTATTTCCCTATATCTCTCCTCCTCCTCCTCTCTCTATTTCCCTATAGTATGTCTCCTCCTCTCTATTCCCTATAGTATCTCTCCTCCTCCTCCTCGCTCTCTATTTCCCTATAGTATCTCTCCTCCTCCTCTCTCTCTATTTCCCTATATTATCTCTCCTCCTCCTCCTCTCTCTATTTCCCTATAGTATCTCTCCTCCTCCTCTCTCTATTTCCCTATAGTATCTCTCCTCCTCTCTCTATTTCCCTATAGTATCTCTCCTCCTCCTCTCTCTATTTCCCTATAGTATCTCTCCTCCTCCTCTCTCTATTTCCCTATAGTATCTCTCCTCCTCCTCTCTATTTCCCTATAGTATCTCTCCTCCTCCTCTCTCTATTTCCCTATAGTATCTCTCCTCCTCCTCTCTCTATTTCCCTATAGTATCTCTCCTCCTCCTCCTCTATTTCCCTATAGTATCTCTCCTCCTCCTCTCTATTTCCCTATAGTATCTCTCCTCCTCCTCTCTCTATTTGCCTTTAGTATCTCTCCTCCTCCTCCTCATCTCTATTTCCCTATAGTATCTCTCCTCCTTCTCTCTCTATTTCCCTATAGTATCTTTCCTCCTCTATTTCCCTATAGTATATTTCCTCCTCCTCTCTATTTCCCTATATTATCTCTCCTCCTCTCTACTTCCCTATAGTATCTCTCCTCCTCCTCGCTCTCTATTTCCTATAGTATCTCTCCTCCTCCTCCTCCTCTCTCTCTCTATTTCCCTATAGTATCTCTCTCCTCCTCCTCTCTCTCTATTTCCCTATAGTATCTCTCCTCCTCCTCTCTATTTCCCTATAGTATCTCTCCTCCTCCTCTCTCTATTTGCCTTAGTATCTCTCCTCCTCCTCCTCATCTCTATTTCCTATAGTATCTCTCCTCCTCTCTCTATTTCCCTATAGTATATTTCCTCCTCCTCTCTATTTCCTATAGTATCTCTCCTCCTCCTCTCTCTATTTCCCTATAGTATCTCTCCTCCTCCTTCTCTATTTCCTATAGTATCTCTCCTCCTCCTCTCTCTATTTCCCTATAGTATCTCTCCTCCTCCTCCTCCTATAGTATCTCTCCTCCTCCTCTCTCTATTTCCCTATAGTATCTCTCCTCCTCCTCCTCCTCTCTCTATTTCCCTATAGTATCTCTCCTCCTCCTCCTCTCTCTATTTCCCTATAGTATCTCTCCTCCTCCTCTCTCTATTTCCCTATAGTATCTCTCCTCCTCCTCTCTCTATTTCCCTATAGTATCTCTCCTCCTCCTCTCTCTATTTCCCTATAGTATCTTTCCTCCTCCTCTCTCTATTTCCCTATAGTATCTCTCCTCCTCCTCTCTCTATTTCCCTATAGTATCTCTCCTCCTCCTCTCTCTATTTCCCTATAGTATATGTCCTCCTCCTCTCTATTTCCCTATAGTATCTCTCCTCCTCCTCTCTCTTTTTCCCTATATTATATTTCCTCCTCTCTCTATTTCCCTATCGTACCTTTCTTCCTCCTCCTCTCTCTATTTCCCTATAGTATGTCTCCTCCTCTCTCTATTTCCCTTTAGTATCTCTCCTCCTCTCTCTATTTCCTATAGTATCTCTCCTCCTCCTCTCTCTATTTCCCTATAGTATCTCTCCTCCTCCTCTCTCTATTTGCCTTTAGTATCTCTCCTCCTCCTCTCTATTTCCTATAGTATCTCTCCTCCTCCTCTCTCTATTTCCCTATAGTATCCTCTCTCCTCCTCCTCTTCCTCTTTCCCTATAGTATCTCTCCTCTTCCTCGCTCTATTTCCCTATAGTATATTTCCTCCTCCTCTCTCTATTTCCCTATAGTATATTTCCTCCTCCTCTCTCTATTTCCCTATAGTATCTGTCCTCCTCCTCATTTCCCTATAGTATCTCTCCTCCTATCTCTATTTCCCTTTAGTATCTCTCCTCCTCCTCTCTCTACTTCCCTATAGTATCTCTCCTCCTCCTCCTCCTCTCTCTATTTCCCTATAGTATCCCTCCTCCTCTCTCTATTTACCTATAGTATCTCTCCTCTTCCTCTTTCCCTATAGTATCTCTCCTCTTCCTCTCTCTATTTCCCTATAGTATCTCTCCTCCTCCTCTCTCTATTTCCCTATAGTATCTCTCCTCTTCCTCTCTCTATTTCCCTATAGTATCTCTCCTCCTCTTCTCTCTATTTCCCTATAGTATCTCTCCTCCTCCTCTCTCTCCCCTTCCTCTCTCTATTTCCCTATAGTATCTCTCCTCCTCCTCTCTCTATTTCCCTATAGTATCTCTCCTCCTCCTCTCTATTTCCCTATAGTATCTCTCCTCCTCCTCTCTCTATTTCCCTATAGTATCTCTCCTCCTCTCTCTCTATTTGCCTTTAGTATCTCTCCTCCTCCTCTCTATTTCCCTATAGTATCTCTCCTCCTCTCTACTTCCCTATAGTATCTCTCCTCCTCCTCTCTCTATTTGCCTTTAGTATCTCTCCTCCTCCTCCTCCTCTCTATTTCCCTATAGTATCTCTCCTCCTCTCTACTTCCCTATAGTATCTCTCCTCCTCCTCTCTCTATTTCCCTATAGTATCTCTCCTCCTCCTTCTCTCTCTATTTCCCTATAGTATCTCTCCTCCTCCTCCTCGCTCTCTATTTCCCTATAGTATCTCTCCTCCTCCTCCTCCTCTCTCTCTATTTCCCTATATTATCTCTCCTCCTCCTCCTCCTCTCTCTATTTCCCTATAGTATCTCTCCTCCTCCTCTCTCTATTTCCCTATAGTATCTCTCCTCCTCCTCTCTCTATTTCCCTATAGTATCTCTCCTCCTCCTCTCTCTATTTCCTATAGTATCTCTCCTCCTCCTCTCTCTATTTCCCTATAGTATCTCTCCTCCTCCTCTCTATTTCCCTATAGTATCTCTCCTCCTCCTCTATTTCCCTATAGTATCTCTCCTCCTCCTCTCTCTATTTCCCTATAGTATCTCTCCTCCTCCTCTCTCTATTTCCCTATAGTATCTCTCCTCCTCCTCTCTCTATTTCCCTATAGTATCTCTCCTCCTCCTCTCTCTATTTCCCTATAGTATCTCTTCTCCTCCTCTCTCTATTTGCCTTTAGTATCTCTCCTCCTCCTCCTCTCTCTATTTCCCTATAGTATCTCTCCTCCTTCTCTCTCTATTTCCCTATAGTATCTTTCCTCCTCTCTCTATTTCCCTATAGTATATTTCCTCCTCCTCTCTCTATTTCCCTATATTATCTCTCCTCCTCCTCTCTATTTCCCTATAGTATCTCTCCTCCTCCTCTCTCTACTTCCCTATAGTATATCTCCTCCTCCTCTCTCTCTGTTTCCCTATAGTGTTTCTCCTCCTCCTCTCTCTATTTCCCTATAGTATCTCTCCTCCCCTCCTCTCTCTATTTCCTATAGTATCTCTCCTCCTCCTCTCTCTATTTCCCTATAGTATCTCTCCTCCTCTTCTCTCTATGTCCCTGTAGTATCTCTCCTCCTCCTCTCTCTATTTCCCTATAGTATATTTCCTCCTCCTCTCTCTATTTCCCTATAGTATCTGTCCTCCTCCTCATTTCCCTATAGTATCTCTCCTCCTCTCTATTTCCTTTAGTATCTCTCCTCCTCCTCTCTACTTCCCTATAGTATCTCTCCTCCTCCTCCTCCTCTCTCTATTTCCCTATAGTATCTCTCCTCCTCTCTCCATTTCCCTTTAGTATCTCTCCTCCTCCTCCTCCTCTCTCTATTTCCCTATAGTATCCCTCCTCCTCTCTCTATTTCCCTATAGTATCTCTCCTCTTCCTCTTTCCCTATAGTATCTCTCCTCTTCCTCTCTCTATTTCCCTATAGTATCTCTCCTCCTCCTCTCTCTATTTCCCTATAGTATCTCTCCTCTTCCTCTCTCTATTTCCCTATAGTATCTCTCCTCCTCTTCTCTCTATTTCCCTATAGTATCTCTCCTCCTCCTCTCTCTATTTCTCTATAGTATCTCTCCTCCTCCTCTCTCTCCCTTCCTCTCTCTATTTCCCTATAGTATCTCTCCTCCTCCTCTCTCTATTTCCCTATAGTATCTCTCCTCCTCCTCTCTCTATTTCCCTATAGTATCTCTCCTCCTCCTCTCTCTATTTCCCTATAGTATCTCTCCTCCTCTCTCTATTTCCCTATAGTATGTCTCCTCCTCTCTCTATTTCCCTATAGTATCTCTCCTCCTCCTCCTCTCTATTTCCCTATAGTATCTCTCCTCCTCCTCTCTCTATTTCCCTATAGTATCTCTCCTCCTCCTCTCTCTATTTCCCTATAGTATCTCTCCTCCTCCCCTCCTCTCTCTATTTCCCCTATAGTATCTCTCCTCCTCTCTCTATTTCCCTATAGTATCTCTCCTCCTCCTCTCTCTATTTCCCTATAGTATCTCTCCTCCTCTCTCTATTTCCCTATAGTATGTCTCCTCCTCCTCTCTATTTCCCTATAGTATCTCTCCTCCTCCTCCTCTCTATTTCCCTATAGTATATTTCCTCCTCCTCTCTCTATTTCCTATAGTATCTCTCCTCCTCCTCTCTCTATTTCCCTATAGTATCTCTCCTCCTCCTCTCTCCCTATAGTATCTCTCCTCCTCTTCTATTTCCCTATAGTATCTCTCCTCCTCCTCTCTATTTCCCTATAGTATCTCTCCTCCTCCTCTCTACATTTCCCTATAGTATCTCTCCTCCTCCTCTCTCTATTTCCCTATAGTATCTTTCCTCCTCTCACTATTTCCCTATAGTATCTCTCCTCCTCCTCTCTCTATTTCCCTATAGTATCTCTCCTCCTCCTCTCTCTATTTCCCTATAGTATCTCTCCTCCTCCTCTCTATTTCCCTATAGTATCTCTCCTCCTCTCCTCTATTTCCTATAGTATCTCTCCTCCTACTCTCTACACTTCCCTATAGTATCTGTCCTCCTCCTCCTCCTCTCTATTTCCCTATAGTATATTTCCTCCTCCTCTCTCTATTTCCCTATAGTATATTTCCTCCTCCTCTCTCTATTTCCCTATAGTATATGTCCTCCTCCTCTCTATTTCCCTATAGTATCTCTCCTCCTCCTCTCTCTTTCCTATATTATATTTCCTCCTCTCTCTATTTCCCTATAGTATCTTTCTTCCTCCTCCTCTCTCTATTTCCCTATAGTATGTCTCCTCCTCTCTATTTCCCTTAGTATCTCTCTCTTCCTCTCTCTATTTCCCTATAGTATCTCTCCTCCTCCTCTCTCTATTTCCCTATAGTATCTCTCCTCCTCCCTCTCTCTATTTCTATAGTATCTCTCCTCCTCCTCTCTCTATTTCCCTATAGTATCTCTCCTCCTCTCTCTATTTCTCTATAGTATCTCTCCTCCTCCTCTCTCCCCCTTCCTCTCTATTTCCCTATAGTATCTCTCCTCCTCCTCTCTCTATTTCCCTATAGTATCTCTCCTCCTCCTCTCTCTATTTCCCTATAGTATCTCTCCTCCTCTCTCTATTTCCCTATAGTATGTCTCCTCCTCCTCTCTATTTCCCTATAGTATCTCTCCTCCTCCTCCTCTCTATTTCCCTATAGTACCTCTCCTCCTACTCTCTACACTTCCCTATAGTATCTCTCCTCCTCCTCCTCTCTCTATTTCCCTATAGTATCTCTCCTCCTCCTCCTCCTCCTCTCTATTTCCCTATAGTATCTCTCCTCCTCTCTACTTCCCTATAGTATCTCTCCTCCTCCTCTCTCTATTTGCCTTTAGTATCTCTCCTCCTCTCTCTATTTCCCTATAGTATGTCTCCTCCTCCTCTCTATTTCCCTATAGTATCTCTCCTCCTCCTCTCTCTATTTCCCTATAGTATCTCTCCTCCTCCTCTCTCTATTTCCCTATAGTATCTCTCCTCCTCCTCTCTCTATTTCCCTATAGTATCTCTCTCCTCCTCTCTCTTTCCCTATAGTATCTCTCCTCCTCTTTCTATTTCCCTATAGTATGTCTCCTCCTCCTCTCTATTTCCTATAGTATCTCTCCTCCTCTCTCTACACTTCCCTATAGTCTCTCTCCTCCTCCTCTCTCTCTTTTCCCTATAGTATATTTCCTCCTCTCTCTATTTCCTATAGTATCTCTCCTCCTCCTCTCTCTATTTCCCTATAGTATCTCTCCTCCTCCTCTCTCTATTTCCCTATAGTATCTCTCCTCCTCTTTCTATTTCCTATAGTATGTCTCCTCCTCCTACTCTCTACACTCTCCTTCTATAGTATCTGTCCTCCTCCTCCTCCTCTCTATTTCCCTATAGTATATTTCCTCTCCTCTCTCTATTTCCCTATAGTATATTTCCTCCTCCTCTCTCTATTTCCCTATAGTATATGTCCTCCTCCTCTCTTTTTCCCTATAGTATCTCTCCTCCTCCTCTCTCTATTTCCCTATATTATATTTCCTCCTCTCTCTATTTCCCTATCGTACCTTTCTTCCTCCTCCTCTCTCTATTTCCCTATAGTATGTCTCCTCCTCTCTCTATTTCCCTTTAGTATCTCTCCTCCTCCTCTCTCCATTTCCCTATAGTATCTCTCCTCCTCCTCTCTCCATTTCCCTATAGTATCTCTCCTCCTCCTCTCTCTATTTCCCTATAGTATCTCTCCTCCTTCTCTCTCTATTTCCCTATAGTATCTTTCCTCCTCTCTCTATTTCCCTATAGTATCTCTCCTCCTCCTCTCTCTACTTCACTATAGTATATCTCCTCCTCCTCTCTCTATTTCCCTATAGTATCTCTCCTCCTCCTCTCTCTATTTCCCTATAGTATCTCTCCTCCTCTTCTCTCTATGTCCCTATAGTATCTCTCCTCCTCTTCTCTCTATTTCCCTATAGTATATTTCCTCCTCCTCTCTCTATTTCCCTATAGTATATTTCCTCCTCCTCTCTCTATTTCCCTATAGTATCTGTCCTCCTCCTCATTTCCCTATAGTATCTCTCCTCCTATCTCTATTTCCCTTTAGTATCTCTCCTCCTCCTCTCTCTACTTCCCTATAGTATCTCTCCTCCTCCTCCTCCTCTCTCTATTTCCCTATAGTATCTCTCCTCCTCTCTCCATTTCCCTTTAGTATCTCTCCTCCTCCTCCTCCTCTCTCTATTTCCCTATAGTATCCCTCCTCCTCTCTCTATTTCCCTATAGTATCTCTCCTCCTCCTCTCTCTATTTCCCTATAGTATCTCTCCTCTTCCTCTCTCTATTTCCCTATAGTATCTCTCCTCCTATTCTCTATTTCCTATAGTATCTCTCCTCCTCCTCTCTCTATTTCTCTATAGTATCTCTCCTCCTCCTCTCTCTCCTTCCTCTCTCTATTTCCCTATAGTATCTCTCCTCCTCCTCTCTCTATTTCCCTATAGTCTCTCTCCTCCTCCTCTCTCTATTTCCCTATAGTATCTCTCCTCCTCCTCTCTATTTCCCTATAGTATCTCTCCTCCTCTTCTCTCTATTTCCCTATAGTATCTCTCCTCCTCCTCTCTCTCTTTCCCTATAGTATATTTCCTCCTCTCACTATTTCCCTATAGTATCTGTCCTCCTCCTCCTCTCTCTATTTCCCTATAGTATATTTCCTCCTCCTCTCTCTATTTCTATAGTATATTTCCTCCTCCTCTATTTCCCTATAGTATATGTCCTCCTCCTCTCTATTTCCCTATAGTATCTCTCCTCCTCCTCTCTCTTTTTCCCTATATTATATTTCCTCCTCTCTCTATTTCCCTATCGTACCTTTCTTCCTCCTCCTCTCTCTATTTCCCTATAGTATGTCTCCTCCTCTCTCTATTTCCCTTTAGTATCTCTCCTCCTCCTCTCTCCATTTCCCTATAGTATCTCTCCTCCTCCTCTCTCTATTTCCCTATAGTATCTCTCCTCCTCCTCTCTCTATTTGCCTTTAGTATCTCTCCTCCTCCTCCTCATCTCTATTTCCCTATAGTATCTCTCCTCCTTCTCTCTCTATTTCCCTATAGTATCTCTCCTCCTCCTCCTCTTCCTCTTTCCCTATAGTATCTCTCCTCTTCCTCGCTCTATTTCCCTATAGTATATTTCCTCCTCCTCTCTCTATTTCCCTATAGTATCTGTCCTCCTCCTCATTTCCCTATAGTATCTCTCCTCCTATCTCTATTTCCCTTTAGTATCTCTCCTCCTCCTCTCTCTACTTCCCTATAGTATCTCTCCTCCTCCTCCTCCTCTCTCTATTTCCCTATAGTATCCCTCCTCCTCTCTCTATTTCCCTATAGTATCTCTCCTCTTCCTCTTTCCCTATAGTATCTCTCCTCTTCCTCTCTCTATTTCCCTATAGTATCTCTCCTCCTCCTCTCTCTATTTCCCTATAGTATCTCTCCTCTTCCTCTCTCTATTTCCCTATAGTATCTCTCCTCCTCTTCTCTATTTCCTATAGTATCTCTCCTCCTCCTCTCTCTATTTCTCTATAGTATCTCTCCTCCTCCTCTCTCTCCCCTTCCTCTCTCTATTTCCCTATAGTATCTCTCCTCCTCCTCTCTCTATTTGCCTTTAGTATCTCTCCTCCTCCTCTCTATTTCCCTATAGTATCTCTCCTCCTCTCTACTTCCCTATAGTATCTCTCCTCCTCCTCTCTCTATTTGCCTTTAGTATCTCTCCTCCTCCTCCTCATCTCTATTTCCCTATAGTATCTCTCCTCCTTCTCTCTCTATTTCCCTATAGTATCTCTCCTCCTCATCCTCCTCCTCTCTATTTCCCTATAGTATCTCTCCTCCTCTCTACTTCCCTATAGTATCTCTCCTCCTCCTCTCTCTATTTCCCTATAGTATCTCTCCTCCTCCTTCTCTCTCTATTTCCCTATAGTATCTCTCCTCCTCTCTACTTCCCTATAGTATCTCTCCTCCTCCTCCTCGCTCTCTATTTCCCTATAGTATCTCTCCTCCTCCTCTCTCTCTATTTCCCTATATTATCTCTCCTCCTCCTCCTCTCTCTATTTCCCTATAGTATCTCTCCTCCTCCTCTCTCTATTTCCCTATAGTATCTCTCCTCCTCCTCTCTCTATTTCCCTATAGTATCTCTCCTCCTCCTCTCTCTATTTCCCTATAGTATCTCTCCTCCTCCTCTCTATTTCCCTATAGTATCTCTCCTCCTCCTCTCTCTATTTCCTATAGTATCTCTCCTCCTCCTCTCTCTATTTCCTATAGTATCTCTCCTCCTCCTCTCTCTATTTCCCTATAGTATCTCTCCTCCTCCTCTCTCTATTTCCCTATAGTATCTCTCCTCCTCCTCTCTCTATTTCCCTATAGTATCTCTCCTCCTCCTCTCTCTATTTGCCTTTAGTATCTCTCCTCCTCCTCCTCATCTCTATTTCCCTATAGTATCTCTCCTCCTTCTCTCTCTATTTCCCTATAGTATCTTTCCTCCTCTCTCTATTTCCCTATAGTATATTTCCTCCTCCTCTCTCTATTTCCCTATATTATCTCTCCTCCTCTCTACTTCCCTATAGTATCTCTCCTCCTCCTCCTCGCTCTCTATTTCCCTATAGTATCTCTCCTCCTCCTCCTCCTCTCTCTCTATTTCCCTATATTATCTCTCCTCCTCCTCCTCTCTCTATTTCCCTATAGTATCTCTCCTCCTCCTCTCTCTATTTCCCTATAGTATCTCTCCTCCTCCTCTCTCTATTTGCCTTTAGTATCTCTCCTCCTCCTCCTCATCTCTATTTCCCTATAGTATCTCTCCTCCTCTCTCTATTTCCCTATAGTATATTTCCTCCTCCTCTCTCTATTTCCCTATAGTATCTCTCCTCCTCCTCTCTCTATTTCCCTATAGTATCTCTCCTCCTCCTCTCTCTATTTCCCTATAGTATCTCTCCTCCTCCTCTCTCTATTTCCCTATAGTATCTCTCCTCCTCCTCCTCTCTATTTCCCTATAGTATCTCTCCTCCTCCTCTCTCTATTTCCCTATAGTATCTCTCCTCCTCCTCCTCCTCTCTCTCTATTTCCCTATAGTATCTCTCCTCCTCCTCCTCTATTTCCCTATAGTATCTCTCCTCCTCCTCTCTATTTCCCTATAGTATCTCCCTCCTCCTCTCTCTATTTCCCTATAGTATCTCTCCTCCCTTCCTCTATTTCCCTATAGTATCTTTCCTCCTCCTCTCTCTATTTCCCTATAGTATCTCTCCTCCTCCTCTCTCTATTTCCCTATAGTATCTCTCCTCCTCCTCTCTCTATTTCCCTATAGTATATGTCCTCCTCCTCTCTATTTCCCTATAGTATCTCTCCTCCTCCTCTCTCTTTTTTCCCTATATTATATTTCCTCCTCTCTCTATTTCCCTATCGTCATTTTCTTCCTCCTCCTCTCTCTATTTCCTATGTATGTCTCCTCCTCTCTCTATTTCCCTTTAGTATCTCTAAATCCTCTCCATTTCCCTATAGTATCTCTCCTCCTCCTCTCTTATTTCCCTATAGTATCTCTCCTCCTCCTCTCTCTGTTTGCCTTTAGTATCTCTCCTCCCTCCTCCTCATCTCTATTTCCCTATAGTATCTCTCCTCCTTCTCTCTCTATTTCCCTATAGTATCTCTCCTCCTCCTCCTCTTTCCCTATAGTATCTTTTCCTATAGTATATTTCCTCCTCCTCTCTCTATTTCCCTATAGTATATTTCCTCCTCCTCTCTCTATTTCCCTATAGTATCTGTCCTCCTCCTCATTTCCCTATAGTATCTCTCCTCCTATCTCTATTTCCCTTAGTATCTCTCCTCCTCCTCTCTACTTCCCTATAGTGTCTCTCTCCTCCTCCTCCTCCTCTCTCTATTTCCCTATAGTATCCCTCCTCCTCTCTCTATGGGTGTCCTATAGTATCTCTCCTCTTCTCTTTCCCTATAGTATCTCTCCTCTTTCCTCTCTCTATGTCCTATAGGCATCTCTCCTCTCCTCTCTCTTTTCCCTATAGTATCTCTCCTCTTCCTCTCTCTATTTCCCTATAGTATCTCTCCTCCTCCTCTCTCTATTTCCCTATAGTATCTCTCCTCCCTCCTCTCTCTCCTTCCTCTCTCTATTTCCCTATAGTATCTCTCCTCCTCTCTCTCTATTTCCCTATAGTATCTCTCCTCCTCCTCTCTCTATTTCCCTATAGTATCTCTCCTCCTCCTTTCTCTATTTCCCTATAGTATCTCTCCTCCTCCTCCATCTCTCCTCTATTTCCCTATAGTATCTCTCCTCCTCTCTATTTCCCTATAGTATCTCTCCTCCTCCTCTCTCTATTTGCCTTTAGTATCTCTCCTCCTCATCCTCCTCCTCTCTCTATTTCCCCCTATAGTATCTCTCCTCCTCCTCTCTACTTCCCTATAGTATCTCTCCTCCTCCTCTCTCTATTTCCCTATAGTATCTCTCCTCCTCCTCTCTCTCTATTTGCCTGTTAGTATCTCTCCCTCCCTCATTTCCTATAGTATCTCCCTCCTCCTCCTCTCTCTTTTTCCCTATATTATCTCTCCTCCTCCTCCTCTATTTCCCTAGTATCTCTCCTCCTCTCTCTCTATTTCCCTATAGTATCTCTCCTCCTCCTCTCTCTATTTCCCTATAGTATCTCTCCTCCTCCTCTCTCTATTTCCCTATAGTATCTCTCCTCCTCCTCCTATTTCCCTATAGTATCTCTCCTCCTCCTCTCTCCTATTTCCCTATAGTATCTCCTCCTCCTCTCTCCTCTCCTCCCTCCTCTATTTCCCTATAGTATCTCTCCTCCTCCTCTCTCTATTTCCCTATAGTATCTCTCCTCCTCCTCTCTCTATTTCCTATAGTATCTCTCCTCCTCCTCCTCTCTCTATTTCCCTATAGTATCTCTTCTCCTCCTCTCTCTATTTGCCTTTAGTATCTCTCCTCCTCCTCCTCATCTCTATTTCCCTATAGTATCTCTCCTCCTCCTTCTCTCTATTTCCCTATAGTATCTTTCCTCCTCTCTCTATTTCCCTATAGTATATTTCCTCCTCCTCTCTCTATTTCCTATAGTATCTCTCCTCCTCCTCTCTATTTCCCTATAGTATCTCTCCTCCTCCTCTCTCTATTTCCTATAGTATATCTCTCCTCCTCCTCCTCTCTATTTCCCTATAGTATCTCTCCTCCTCCTCCTCATCTCTATTTCCCTATAGTATCTCTCCTCCTCCTCTCTCTATTTCCTATAGTATCTCTCCTCCTCTCTCTATTTCCCTATAGTATCTCCCTCCTCCTCTCTCTATGTCCCTATAGTATCTCTCCTCCTCCTCTCTCTATTTCCCTATAGTATATTTCCTCCTCCTCTCTCTATTTCCCTATAGTATCTGTCCTCCTCCTCATTTCTATAGTATCTCTCCTCCTATCTCTATTCCCTTTAGTATCTCTCTCCTCCTCCTCTCTCTACTTCCCTATAGTATCTCTCCTCCTCCTCCTCTCTATTTCCCTATAGTATCTCTCCTCCTCCTCTCCATTTCCTAATAGTATCTCTGTCCTCCTCCTCTCTCTATTTCCCTATAGTATCTCCTCCTCCTCTCTCTATTTCCTATAGTATATTCTCCTCTCTTCCTCTTTTCCCTATAGTATCTCTCCTCTTCCTCTCTCTATTTCCCTATAGTATCTCTCCTCCTCCTCTCTCTATTTCCCTATAGTATCTCTCCTCTTCCTCTCTCTATTTCCCTATAGTATCTCCCTCCTCCTCTTCTCTCTATTTCCCTATAGTATCTCTCCTCCTCCTCTCTCTATTTCTCTATAGTATCTATCCCTCCTCCTCTCTCCTCTCTCTCTATTTCCCTATAGTATCCCTCCTCCTCTCTATTTCCCTATAGTATCTCTCCTCCTCCTCTCTCTATTTCCCTATAGTATCTCTCCTCCTCCTCTCTCTATTTCCCTATAGTATCTCTCCTCCTCCTCTCTATTTCCCTATAGTATCTCTCCTCCTCCTCCTCTCTATTTCCCTATAGTATCTCTCCTCCTACTCTCTACACTTCCCTATAGTATCTCTCCTCCTCCTCCTCTCTCTATTTCCTATAGTATCTCTCCTCCCTCCTCCTCCTCCTCTCTATTTCTCCTTCCTCTCTACTTCCCTATAGTATCTCTCCTCCTCCTCTCTCTATTTCCCTATAGTATCTCTCCTCCTCCTCTCTCTTTCCTCTCCTCTCTATTTCCCTATAGTATCTCTCCTCCTCCTCTCTCTATTTCCCTATAGTATCTCTCCTCTCCTCTCTCTCTATTTCCTATAGTATCTCTCCTCCTCCTCTCTATTCCCTATAGTATCTCTCCTCCTCCTCTCTCTATTTCCCTATAGTATCTCTCCTCCTCTTTCTATTTCCCTATAGTATCTCTCCTCCTCCTCTCTCTTCCCTATAGTATCTCTCCTCCTCCTCTCTCTCTCCTATAGTATATTTCCTCCTCTCTCTATTTCCTATAGTATCTCCTCCTCCTCTCTCTATTTCCTATAGTATCTCTCCTCCTCCTCTCTCTATTTCCCTTTAGTATCTCTCCTCCTCTTTCTATTTCCCTATAGTATGTCTCCTCCTCCTCTCTATTTCCCTATAGTATCTCTCCTCCTACTCTCTACACTTCCCTATAGTATCTGTCCTCCTCCTCCTCCTCTCTATTTCCCTATAGTATATTTCCTCCTCTCTCTATTTCCCTATAGTATATTTCCTCCTCCTCTCTCTATTTCCTATAGTATATGTCCTCCTCCTCTCTATTTCCCTATAGTATCTCTCCTCCTCCTCTCTCTCTATTTCCCTATATTATATTTCCTCCTCTCTCTATTTCCCTATCGATTTCTTCCTCCTCCTCTCTGTTTCCTATAGTATGTCTCCCTCTCTCTCTGTATTTCCCTTTAGTATCTCCTCCTCCTCTCTCCATTTCCCTATAGTATCTCTCCTCCTCCTCTCTCTATTTCCCTATAGTATCTCTCCTCCTCCTCTCTCTATTTCCTATAGTATCTCTCCTCCTCTCTCTATTTCCCTATAGTATCTCTCCTCCTCCTCTCTATTTCCCTATAGTATCTCTCCTCCTCCTCTCTCTACTTCACTATAGTATATCTCCTCCTCCTCTCTCTATTTCCCTATAGTATCTCTCCTCCTCCTCTCTCTATTTCCCTATAGTATCTCTCCTCCTCTTCTCTCTATTTCCCTATAGTATCTCTCCTCCTCCTCTCTATTTCCCTATAGTATATTTCCTCCTCCTCTCTCTATTTCCTATAGTATATTTCCTCCTCCTCTCTCTATTTCCCTATAGTATCTGTCCTCCTCCTCATTTTCCCTATAGTATCTCTCCTCCTATCTCTATTTCCCTTTAGTATCTCTCCTCCTCTCTCTATTTCCCTATAGTATCTCTCCTCTCTCCTCTCTCTATTTCCCTATAGTATCTCTCCTCCTCCTCTCTCTGTTTCCCTATAGTATCTCTCCTCTTCCTCTCTCTTTTCCCTATAGTATCTCTCCTCCTCCTCTCTATTTCCCTATAGTATCTCTCCTCCTCCTCTCTATTTCTCTATAGTATCTCTCCTCCTCCTCTCTCTATTTCCTATAGTATCTCCTCCTCCTCTCTCTATTTCCCTATAGTATCTCTCCTCCTCCTCTCTCTATTTCCCTATAGTATCTCTCCTCCTCCTCTCTCTATTTCCCTATAGTATCTCTCCTCCTCCTCTCTATTTCCTATAGTATCTCTCCTCCTCCTCTCTCTATTTCCTATAGTATCTCTCCTCCTCCTCCTCTCTATTTCCTATAGTATCTCTCCTCCTCCTCTCTCTCCCCCTATAGTATCTCCCTCCTCCTCCTCTCTATTTCCCTATAGTATCTCTCCTCCTCCTCCTCTCTCTATTTCCTATAGTATCTCTCTCCTCCTCTCTCTATTTCCCTATAGTATCTCTCCTCCTCCTCTCTCTATTTCCCTATAGTATCTCTCCTCCTCCTCTCTATTTCCCTATAGTTTCTCCTCCTCCTCTCTATTTCCCTATAGTATCTCTCCTCCTCTCTCTATTTCCCTATAGTATCTCTCCTCCTCCTCCTCTCTCTATTTCCCTATAGTATCTCTCCTCCTCCTCCTATAGTATCTCTCTCCTTTCCCTATAGTATCTCTCCTCCTCCTCTCTATTTCCCTATAGTATCTCTCCTCCTCCTCTCTCTATTTCCCTATAGTATCTCTCTCCTCCTCTCTCTATTTCCCTATAGTATCTCTCCTCCTCTCCTCCTCTATTTCCCTATAGTATCTCTCCTCCTCCTCTCTATTTCCCTATATCCTCTCCTCCTCTCTATTTCCCTATAGTATCTCTCCTCTTCCTCTCTCTATTTCCTATAGTATCTCTCCTCCTCCTCTCTATTTCCCTATAGTATCTCTCCTCCTCTCTCTATTTCCCTATAGTATCTCTCCTCCTCCTCTCTCTATTTCCCTATAGTATCTCTCCTCCTCTTCTCTATTTCCCTATAGTATCTCTCCTCCTCCTCTCTCTATTTCCTATAGTATCTCTCCTCCTCCTCTCTCTCTCCTCTCTCTATTTCCCTATAGTATCTCTCCTCCTCCTCTCTCTATTTCCCTATAGTATCTCTCCTCCTCCTCTCTCTATTTCCCTATAGTATCTCTCCTCCTCCTCTCTCTATTTCCTATAGTATCTCTCCTCCTCTGTTTCCTATAGTATCCTCCTCTCTATTTCCCTATAGTATCTCTCCTCCTCCTCTCTATTTCCCTATAGTATCTTTCTCCTCCTCTATTTCCCTATATATATATTTCCTCCTCTCTCTATTTCCCTATAGTATCTCTCCTCCTCCTCCTCTCTATTTCCCTATAGTATCTCTCCTCCTCCTCTCTATTTCCTATAGTATCTCTCCTCCTCCTCTCTCTATTTCCCTATAGTATCTCTCCTCCTCTCTATTTCCCTATAGTATCTCTCCTCCTCCTCTCTCTATTTCCTATAGTATCTCTCCTCCTCCTCTCTCTATTTCCCTATAGTATCTCTCCTCCTCCTCTCTCTTTTCCCTATAGTATCTCTCCTCCTCCTCTCTCTATTTCCCTATAGTATCTCTCCTCCTCCTCTCTCTATTTCCCTATAGTATCTCTCCTCCTCCTCCTCCTCTATTTCCCTATAGTATCTCTCCTCCTCCTCTCTCTATTTCCCTATAGTATCTCTCCTCCTCTTCCTCTCTATTTCCCTATAGTATCTCTCCTCCTCCTCTCTCTATTTCCCTATAGTATCTCTCCTCCTCCTCCTCTCTCTATTTCCCTATAGTATCTGTCCTCCTCCTCTCTCTATTTCCCTATAGTATCTCTCCTCTCCTCTCTCTATTTCCCTATAGTATCTCTCCTCCTCCTCTCTCTATTTCCTATAGTATCTCTCCTCCTCTCTATTTCCCTCTCTCCTCCTCTCTATTTCCCTATAGGATCTCTCCTCTTCCTCTCTCTATTTCCCTATAGTATGTATCCTCCTCTTCTCTATTTCCCTATAGTATCTCTCCTCCTCCTCCTCTCTATTTCCCTATAGTATCTCTCCTCCTACTCTCTACACTTCCCTATAGTATCTCTCCTCCTCTTTCCCTATAGTCTCTCTATTTCCTATATGTATCTCTCCTCCTCCTCTCTCTATTTCCCTATAGTATATTTCTCTCCTCCTCCTATTTCCTATAGTATATTTCCTCTATTTCCCTATAGTATCTGTCTCCTCCTCCTCTCTCTATTTCCCTATAGTATATCTCCTCCTCCTCTCTCTTTTCCTATATTATATTTCCTCCTCTCTATTTCCTATCGTATCTCTCTTCCTCCTCTCTCTATTTCCTATAGTATGTCTCCTCCTCTCTCTATTTCCCTTTAGTATCTCTCCTCCTCCTCTCTCTATTTCCCTATAGTATCTCTCCTCCTCTTCTCTCATTTCCCTATAGTATCTCTCCTCCTCCTCCTCTTCTCTCTTTCCCTATAGTATCTCCTCCTCCTCCTCTCTATTTCTATAGTATCTCTCCTCCTCCTCTCTCTATTTCCCTATAGTATCTCTCCTCCTCTCTCTGTTTCCCTATAGTATATTTCCTCCTCCTCTCTCTATTTCCCTACAGTATCTGTCCTCCTCCTCCTCTCTATTTCCCTATAGTATCTCTCCTCCTCCTCTCTCTATTTCCCTATATTATATTTCCTCCTCTCTCTATTTCCCTATAGTATCCCCTCCTCCTCTCTGTTTCCTATAGTATCCCTCTCCTCCTCTCTCTATTTCCCTATAGTATCTCTCCTCCTCTCTCTATTTCCCTATAGTATCTCTCCTCCTCCTCTCTCTATTTCCCTATAGTATCTCTCCTCCTCCTCTCTCTCTATTTCCCTATAGTATCTCTCCTCTTCCTCTCTCTATTTCCCTATAGTATCTCTCTCCTCCTCCTCTATTTCCCTATAGTATCTATTTCCCTATAGTATCTCTCCTCCTCCTCTATCTATTTCCCTAGCATCTCTCTCCTTCCTCCTCTCTATTTCCTATAGTATCTCTCTCCTCCTCTCTATTTCCCTATAGTATCTCTCCTCCTCCTCCTCTCTATTTTCCTATAGTATCCCTCCTCCTCCTCTCTCTATTTCCCTATAGTATCTCTCCTCCTCCTCTCTATTTCCCTATAGTATCTCTCTCCTCTCTCTATTTCCCTATAGTATCTCTCCTCCTCTCTACTTCCCTATAGTATCTCTCCTCTCTCTATTTCCCTATAGTATCTCCTCCTCCTCCTCTATTTCCCTCTCTCCTCCTCCTCTTTTCCTATAGTATCCCCTCCTCCTCTCTCTATTTCCTATAGTATCTCTCCTCCTCCTCTCTCTATTTTTCCTATAGTATCTCTCCTCCTCCTCTCTCTATTTCCCTATAGTATCTCTCCTCCTCTCTCTCTATTTCCTATAGTATCTCTCCTCCTCCTCCTCTCTCTATTTCCCTATAGTATCTCTCCTCCTCTCTCTCTATTTGCCTATAGTATCTCTCCTCCTCACTCTCTATTTCCTATAGTATCTCTCCTCCCTCTCTCTATTTCCTATAGTATGTCTCCTCCTCCTCTCTCTATTTCCCTATAGTATCTCTTCCTCCTCCTCTCTCTATTTCCTATAGTATCTCTCCTCCTCCTCTCTCTATTTCCTATAGTATCTCTCCTCCTCTCTATTTCCCTATAGTATCTCTCCTCCTCTCTCTATTTCCCTATAGTATCTCTCCTCCTCCTCTCCTATATTTCCTATAGTATCTCTCCTCTCCTCTATTTCCTATAGTATCTCTCCTCCTCTCTCTCTATTTCCCTATAGTATCTCTCCTCCTCTCTATTTTCCTATAGTATCTCTCCTCCCTTCTCTATTTCCCTATAGTATCTCTCCTCCTCCTCTCTCTATTTCCCTATAGTATCTCTCCTCCTCCTCTCTCTATTTCCCTAGTAGTATCTCTCCTCCTCCTCTCTATTTCCCTATAGTATCTCTCCTCCTCTCTATTTCCCTATAGTATCTCTCTCCTCCTCTCTCTATTTCCCTATAGTATCTATCCTATCTCTCCTCCTCCTCCTCTCTCTTTCCCTATAGTATCTCTCCTCCTCCTCTCTCTATTTCCCTATAGTATCTCTCCTCCTCCTCTCTCTATTTCCCTATAGTATCTCTCCTCCTCCTCTCTATTTCCCTATAGTATCCCTCCTCCTAGTATCTCTCCTCCTCCTCTCTCTCTATTTCCTATAGTATCTCTCCTCCTCCTCTCTATTTCCTATAGTATCTCTCCTCCTCCTCTTCTATTTCCCTATAGTATCTCTCCTCCTCTCTCTATTTCCTATAGTATCTCTCTCCTCCTCTCTCTATTTCCCTATAGTATCTTCCTCTCCTCTCTTTCTATTTCCCTATAGTATCTCTCCTCCTCTCTCTATTTCCCTATAGTATCTCTCCTCCTCCTCCTCTCCTCTTCTCTCTCTATTTCCCTATAGTATCTCTCCTCCTCTCTCTCTATTTCCCTATAGTATCTCTCCTCCTCCCTCTCTCTATTTCCTATAGTATCTCTCCTCCTCCTCTCTCTATTTCCCTATTTCTCTCCTCCTCTCTCTCTTTCCTATAGTATCTCTCCTCCTCTCTATTTCCCTATAGTATCTCTTCCTCCTCTCTACTTCCCTATAGTATCTCTCCTCCTCCTCTCTCTATTTGCCTTCAGTATCTCTCCTCCTCCCTCTCTATTTCCTATAGTATCTCTCCCTCTCTACTCCCTATAGTATCTCTCCTCCTCTCTCTCTCTATTTCCCTATAGTATCTCTCCTCCTCCTCTCTCTCTATTTCCCTATAGTATCTCTCCTCCTCCTCTCTATTTCCTATAGTATCTCTCCTCCT
The DNA here is from genome assembly GCF_034236695.1 of Oncorhynchus nerka. Classification (NCBI taxonomy): domain Eukaryota; kingdom Metazoa; phylum Chordata; class Actinopteri; order Salmoniformes; family Salmonidae; genus Oncorhynchus; species Oncorhynchus nerka. The sequence continues at coordinate 5,856,411 of NC_088398.1, forward strand.
CCTCCTCTCTCTATTTCCCTATAGTATCTCTCCTCCTCCTCTCTATTTCCCTATAGCTCTCCTCCTCCTCTCTCTATTTCCCTATAGTATCTCTCCTCCTCCTCTCTCTCTATTTCCCTATAGTATCTCTCCTCCTCCTCTCTCTATTTCCTATAGTATCCTCTCCTCCTCTCTCTATTTCCCTATAGTATCTCTCCTCCTCCTCTCTCTGTTCCCTATAGTATCCCTCCTCCTCTCTATTTCCTATAGTATCTCTCCTCCTCCTCTCTCTATTTCCCTATATTATATTTCCTCCTCTCTCTATTTCCCTATCGTATCTTTCTTCCTCCTCCTCTCTCTATTTCCCTATAGTATTATTCCTCCTCCTCTCTCTACTTCCCTATAGTATCTCTCCTCTTCCTCTCTCTATTTCCCTATAGTATCTCTTCTCCTCCTCCTCTCTCTATTTCCCTATAGTATCTCTCCTCCTCCTCTCTCTGTTTCCCTATAGTATCTCTCCTCCTCCTCTCTCTATTTCCCTATAGTATCTCTCCTCTTCCTCTCTCTATTTCCCTATAGCATCTCTCCTCCTCCTCTCTCTTTCCCTATAGTATCTCTCCTCCTCCTCCTCTCTCTATTTCCTATAGTATCTCTCCTCCTCCTCCTCTCTCTATTTCCCTATAGTATCCTCCTCCTCCTCTCTCTATTTCCCTATAGTATTATTCCTCCTCCTCTCTCTTTCCCTATAGTATCTCTCCTCTTCCTCTCTCTATTTCCTACAGTATCTCTCCTCCTCCTCTCCCTATAGTATCTCTCCTCCTCTCTATTTCCCTATAGTATCTCTCCTCTTCCTCTCTCTATTTCCCTATAGTATGTCTCCTCCTCCTCTCTCTATTTCCCTATAGTATATTTCCTCCTCCTCTCTATTTCCCTATAGTATATTTCCTCCTCCTCTCTCTATTTCCCTATAGTATCTGTCCTCCTCCTCCACCTCTCTATTTCCCTATAGTATCTCTCCTCCTCCTCTCTCTATTTCCCTATATTATATTTCCTCCTCTCTCTATTTCCCTATCGTATCTTTCTTCCTCCTCCCCTCTATATTTCCCTATAGTATCCCTCCTCCTCTCTGTATTTCCCTATAGTATCTCTCCTCTTCCTCTTTTTATTTCCCTATAGTATATCTCCTCTTCTCTCTCTGTTTCCCTATAGTATCTCTCCTCCTCCTCCTCTCTAACTATTTCCCTATAGTATCTCTCCTCTTCCTCTCTCTATTCCCTATAGTATCTCTCCTCTCCTCTCTCTATTTCCTATATTATATTTCCTCCTCTCTATTTCCCTATCGTATCTTTCTCCTCCTCTCTCTATTTCCCTATAGTATATTTCCTCCTCCTCTCTCTATTTCCCTATAGTATATTTCCTCCTCCTCTCTCTATTTCCCTATAGTATATGTCCTCCCTCCTCTCTCTATTTCCTATAGTATCTTTCCTCCTCCTCTCTCTATTTCCCTATAGTATATGTCCTCCTCCTCTCTATTTCCCTATAGTATCTCTCCTCCTCCTCTCTCTATTTCCTATATTATATTTCCTCCTCTCTCTGTTTCCCTATCGTATCTTTCTTCCTCCTCCTCTCTCTATTTCCTATAGTATCTCTCCTCCTCTCTCTATTTCCCTTTAGTATCTCTCCTCCTCCTCTCTCTATTTCCCTATAGTATCTCTCCTCCTCCTCTCTCTATTTCCTATAGTATCTCTCCTCCTCTTCTCTCTATGTCCCTATAGTATCTCTCCTCCTCCTCTCTCTATTTCCCTATAGTATATTTCCTCCTCCTCTCTATTTCCCTATAGTATCTGTCCTCCTCCTCCTCCTCTCTATTTCCTATAGTATCTCTCCTCCTCCTCTCTCTATTTCCTATATTATATTTCCTCCTCTCTCTATTTCCTATCGTATCTTTCTTCCTCCTCCTCTATATTTCCTATAGTATCCCTCCTCCTCTCTGTTTCCCTATAGTATCTCTCCTCTTCCTCTTTTTATTTCCCTATAGTATATCTCCTCTTCCTCTCTCTATTTCCCTATAGTATCTCTCCTCCTCCAACTATTTCCCTATAGTATCTCTCCTGCTCCTCTCTCTATTTCCCTATAGTATATCTCCTCCTCCTCTCTATTTCCCTATAGTATATTTCCTCCTCCTCTCTATTTCCCTATAGTATATTTCCTCCTCCTCTCTCTATTTCCCTATAGTATCTGTCCTCCTCCTCCTCCTCTCTATTTCCCTATAGTATCTCTCCTCCTCCTCTCTCTATTTCCCTATATTATATTTCCTCCTCTCTCTATTTCCCTATCGTATCTTTCTTCCTCCTCCTCTCTCTATTTCCCTATAGTATATCTCCTCTTCCTCTCTCTATTTCCCTATAGTATCTCTCCTCCTCCTCCTCTCTATTTCCCTATAGTATCTCTCCTCCTCTCTCTACTTCCCTATAGTATCTCTCCTCCTCCTCCTCCTCTCTCTATTTCCCTATAGTATCTCTCCTCCTCCTCCTCTCTATTTCCCTATAGTATCTCTCCTCCTCTCTCTACTTCCCTATAGTATCTCTCCTCCTCCTCCTCTCTCTATTTCCCTATAGTATATCTCCTCTTCCTCTCTCTATTTCCCTATAGTATATCTCCTCCTCCTCTCTCTATTTCCCTATAGTATATTTCCTCCTCCTCTCTCTATTTCCCTATAGTATATTTCCTCCTCCTCTCTCTATTTCCCTATAGTATCTGTCCTCCTCCTCTCTATTTCCCTATAGTATCTCTCCTCCTCCTCTCTCTATTTCCCTATATTATATTTCCTCCTCTCTCTATTTCCCTATCGTATCTTTCTTCCTCCTCCCCTCTATATTTCCCTATAGTATCCCTCCTCCTCTCTCTATTTCCCTATAGTATCTCTCCTCTTCCTCTTTTTATTTCCCTATAGTATATCTCCTCTTCCTCTCTCTATTTCCCTATAGTATCTCTCCTCCTCCAACTATTTCCCTATAGTATCTCTCCTGCTCCTCTCTCTATTTCCCTATAGTATATCTCCTCCTCCTCTCTCTATTTCCCTATAGTATATTTCCTCCTCCTCTCTCTATTTCCCTATAGTATATTTCCTCCTCCTCTCTCTATTTCCCTATAGTATCTGTCCTCCTCCTCCTCCTCTCTATTTCCCTATAGTATCTCTCCTCCTCCTCTCTCTATTTCCCTATATTATATTTCCTCCTCTCTCTATTTCCCTATCGTATCTTTCTTCCTCCTCCTCTCTCTATTTCCCTATAGTATATCTCCTCTTCCTCTCTCTATTTCCCTATAGTATCTCTCCTCCTCCTCCTCTCTATTTCCCTATAGTATCTCTCCTCCTCTCTCTACTTCCCTATAGTATCTCTCCTCCTCCTCCTCTCTCTATTTCCCTATAGTATCTCTCCTCCTCCTCCTCTCTATTTCCCTATAGTATCTCTCCTCCTCTCTCTACTTCCCTATAGTATCTCTCCTCCTCCTCCTCTCTCTATTTCCCTATAGTATATCTCCTCTTCCTCTCTCTATTTCCCTATAGTATATCTCCTCCTCCTCTCTCTATTTCCCTATAGTATATTTCCTCCTCCTCTCTCTATTTCCCTATAGTATATTTCCTCCTCCTCTCTCTATTTCCCTATAGTATCTGTCCTCCTCCTCTCTATTTCCCTATAGTATCTCTCCTCCTCCTCTCTCTATTTCCCTATATTATATTTCCTCCTCTCTCTATTTCCCTATCGTATCTCTCCTCCTCCTCCTCTCTCTATTTCCCTATAGTATATCTCCTCTTCCTCTCTCTATTTCCCTATAGTATCTCTCCTCCTCCTCTCTCTACTTCCCTATAGTATCTCTCCTCCTCCTCCTCTCTCTATTTCCCTACAGTATCTCTCCTTTTCCTCCTCTCTCTATTTCCCTATAGTATCCCTCCTCCCCCTCTCTCTATTTCCCTATAGTATTATTCCTCCTCCTCTCTCTACTTCCCTATAGTATCTCTCCTCCTCCTCTCTCTATTTCCCTATATTATATTTCCTCCTCTCTCTATTTCCCTATCGTATCTTTCTTCCTCCTCCTCTATATTTCCCTATAGTATCCCTCCTCCTCTCTCTATTTCCCTATAGTATCTCTCCTCTTCCTCTCTCTATTTCCCTATAGTATCCCTCCTCCTCCTCTCTCTATTTCCCTATAGTATTATTCCTCCTCCTCTCTCTACTTCCCTATAGTATCTCTCCTCTTCCTCTCTCTATTTCCCTATAGTATCTCTTCTCCTCCTCCTCTCTGTTTCCCTATAGTATCTCTCCTCCTCCTCTCTCTATTTCCCTATAGTATCTCTCCTCTTCCTCTCTCTATTTCCCTATAGCATCTCTCCTCCTCCTCTCTCTACTTCCCTATAGTATCTCTCCTCCTCCTCCTCTCTCTATTTCCCTACAGTATCTCTCCTTTTCCTCCTCTCTCTATTTCCCTATAGTATCCCTCCTCCTCCTCTCTCTATTTCCCTATAGTATTATTCCTCCTCCTCTCTCTACTTCCCTATAGTATCTCTCCTCTTCCTCTCTCTATTTCTCTACAGTATCTCTCCTCCTCTCTCTATGTCCCTATAGTATCTCTCCTCCTCTCTATTTCCCTATAGTATCTCTCCTCTTCCTCTCTCTATTTCCCTATAGTATGTCTCCTCCTCCTCTCTATTTCCCTATAGTATCTCTCCTCCTCCTCCTCTCTATTTCCCTATAGTATCTCTCCTCCTACTCTCTACACTTCCCTATAGTATCTCTCCTCCTCCTCCTCTCTCTCTTTCCCTATAGTATATTTCCTCCTCCTCTCTCTATTTCCCTTTAGTATCTGTCCTCCTCCTCCTCCTCTATTTCCCTATAGTATCTCTCCTCCTCCTCTCTCTATTTCCCTATATTATATTTCCTCCTCTCTCTATTTCCCTATCGTATCTTTCTTCCTCCTCCTCTCTCTATTTCCCTATAGTATATTTCCTCCTCCTCTCTCTATTTCCCTATAGTGTATTTCCTCCTCCTCTCTCTATTTCCCTATAGTATCTGTCCTCCTCCTCCTCCTCTCTATTTCCCTATAGTATCTCTCCTCCTCCTCTCTCTATTTCCCTATATTATATTTCCTCCTCTCTCTATTTCCCTATCGTATCTTTCTTCCTCCTCCTCTCTCTATTTCCCTATAGTATCTTTCCTCCTCTCTCTATTTCCCTTTAGTATCTCTCTTCCTCCTCCTCTCTCTCTTTCCCTATAGTATCTCTCCTCCTCCTCTCTCTATTTCCCTATAGTATCTCTCCTCCTCTTCTCTCTATGTCCCTACAGTATCTCTCCTCCTCCTCTCTCTATTTCCCTATAGTATATTTCCTCCTCCTCTCTATTTCCCTATAGTATATTTCCTCCTCCTCTCTCTATTTCCCTATAGTATCTCTCCTCCTCCTCTCTCTATTTCCCTATATTATATTTCCTCCTCTCTCTATTTCCCTATCGTATCTTTCTTCCTCCTCCCCTCTATATTTCCCTATAGTATCCCTCCTCCTCTCTCTATTTCCCTATAGTATCTCTCCTCTTCCTCTTTTTATTTCCCTATAGTATATCTCCTCTTCCTCTCTCTATTTCCCTATAGTATCTCTCCTCCTCCTCCTCTAACTATTTCCCTATAGTATCTCTCCTCTTCCTCTCTCTATTTCCCTATAGTATCTCTCCTCCTCCTCTCTCTATTTCCCTATAGTATCTCTCCTCCTCCTCTCTCTATTTCCCTATAGTATCTCTCCTCCTCCTCTCTCTATTTCCCTATAGTATATTTCCTCCTCTCTCTATTTCCCTATAGTATCTCTCCTCCTCCTCTCTATTTCCCTATAGTATCTCTCCTCCTCCTCTCTGTTTCCTATATTATATTTCCTCCTCTCTTTTCCTATCGTATCTTTCTTCCTCCTCTCTCTCTATTTCCTATAGTATCTTCTCCTCCTCTCTCTATTTCCCTATAGTATCTCTCTTCCTCCTCCTCTCTCTTTCCTATAGTATCTCTCCTCCTCCTCTCTCTATTTCCCTATAGTATCTCTCCTCCTCCTCTCTATTCCCTATAGTATCTCTCCTCCTCTCTTTTCCCTATAGTATCCTCTCCTCTCTATTTCCCTATAGTATTTCCTCCTCCTCTCTCTATTTCCCTATAGTATCTGACCTCCTCCTCCTCCTCTCTATTTCCCTATAGTATCTCTCCTCCTCCTCTCTATTTCCCTATATTATATTTCCTCCTCTCTCTCTATTTCCCTATCGTATCTCTCTTCCTCCTCTCTCTCTATTTCCCTATAGTATCTTCTCCTCCTCCTCCTCTCTCCTTTCCTATAGTATCTCTCCTCCTCCTCTCTCTATTTCCCTATAGTATCTCTCCTCCTCCTCTCTCTATGTCCCTACAGTATCTCTCCTCCTCCTCTCTTTTCCATAGTATATTTCCTCCTCCTCTCTCTATTTCCCTATAGTATCTGTCCTCCTCCTCCTCTCTCTATTTCCTATAGTATCTCTCCTCCTCCTCTCTATTTCCTATATTATATTTCCCTATCTATTTCCTCCTTTCCCTCCTCCTCTATTTCCCTATAGTATCCTTATTTCCCTATAGTATCTTCCTCTTCCTCTTTTATTTCCCTATAGTATCTCTCCTCTTCCTCTCTCTTTCCTATAGTATCTCTCCTCCTCCTCTCTCTATTTCCCTATAGTATCTTCCTCCTCCTCTCTCTATTTCCCTATAGTATCTTCCCTCCTCCTCTCTATTTCCTATAGTATATTCCTCCTCTCTCTCTATTTCCCTATAGTATCTGTCCTCCTCCTCCTCCTCTCTATTTCCCTATAGTATCTCTCCTCCTCCTCTCTATTTCCTATATTATATTTCCTCCTCTCTCTATTTCCCTATAGTATCTTTCTTTCCTCCTCTCTCTATTTCCCTATAGTATATTTCCTCCTCTCTCTATTTCCCTATAGTATATTTCCTCCTCCTCTCTCTATTTCCCCTATAGTATCTCTTCCTCTTCCTCCTCTCTATTTCCCTATAGTATATCTCCTCTCTCCTCTCTCCTCTCCTCTCTTTCCCTATAGTATCTCTCCTCCTCCTCTCTCTATTTCCCTATAGTATCTCTCCTCCTCTTCTCTCTATGTCCCTACGGTATCTCTCCTCCTCCTCTCTCTATTTCCCTATAGTATATTTCCTCCTCCTCTCTATTTCCCTATAGTATTTCCTCCTCCTCCTCTATTTCCCTATAGTATCTGTCCTCCTCCTCCTCTCTATTTCCTATAGTATCTCTCCTCCTCCTCTCTCTATTTCCTATATTATCTCTCCTCCTCTCTCTATTTCCTATCGTATCTTCCTCCTCCCCTCTATTTCCCTATAGTATCCCTCCTCCTCCTCTATTTCCCTATAGTATCTCTCCTCTTCCTCTTTTTATTTCCTATAGTATATCTCCTCCTCTCTCTATTTCCCTATAGTATTCCCTCCTCCTCTAACTATTTCCTATAGTATCTCTCCTCTTCTCTCTCATTTCCTATAGTATCTCTCCTCCTCCACCTCTCTATTTCCCTATAGTATCTCTCCTCCTCCTCTCTCTCTATTTCCCTATATATCTCTCCTCCTCCTCTCTCTATTTCCCTATAGTATCTCTCTCCTCCTCTAACTATTTCCTATCTCTCCTCCTCCTCTAACTATTTCCCTATAGTATCTCTCCTCTTCCTCTCTCTATTTCCCTATAGTATCTCTCCTCTTCCTCTTTTTATTTCCCTATAGTATATCTCCTCTTCCTCTCTCTATTTCCCTATAGTATCTCTCCTCCTCCTCCTCTAACTATTTCCCTATAGTATCTCTCCTCTTCCTCTCTCTATTTCCCTATAGTATCTCTCCTCCTCCTCCTCTCTATTTCCCTATAGTATCTCTCCTGCTCCTCTCTCTATTTCCCTATATTATATTTCCTCCTCTCTCTATTTCCCTATCGTATCTTTCTTCCTCCTCATCTCTCTATTTCCCTATAGTATATTTCCTCCTCCTCTCTCTATTTCCCTATAGTATATTTCCTCCTCCTCTCTCTATTTCCCTATAGTATATGTCCTCCTCCTCCTCCTCTCTATTTCCCTATAGTATCTCTCCTCCTCCTCTCTCTATTTCCCTATATTATATTTCCTCCTCTCTCTATTTCCCTATCGTATCTTTCTTCCTCTTCCTCTCTCTATTTCCCTATAGTATCTTTCCTCCTCCTCTCTCTTTCCCTTTAGTATCTTCCTCCTCTCTCTTTCCCTATAGTATCTCTCCTCCTCCTCTCTCTATTTCCCTATAGTATCTCTCCTCCTCCTCCTCTCTCTTTTTCCCTATAGTATCTCTCCTCCTCTTCTCTCTATGTCCCTACAGTATCTCTCCTCCTCCTCTCTCTATTTCCTATAGTATATTTCCTCCTCCTCTCTATTTCCCTATAGTATATTTCCTCCTCCTCTCTCTATTTCCCTATAGTATCTGTCCTCCTCCTCCTCCTCTCTATTTCCCTATAGTATCTCTCCTCCTCCTCTCTCTATTTCCCTATATTATATTTCCTCCTCTCTCTATTTCCCTATCGTATCTTTCTTCCTCCTCCCCTCTATATTTCCCTATAGTATCCCTCCTCCTCTCTCTATTTCCCTATAGTATCTCTCCTCTTCCTCTTTTTATTTCCCTATAGTATATCTCTTCTTCCTCTCTCTATTTCCCTATAGTATCTCTCCTCCTCTACCTATTTCCCTATAGTATCTCTCCTCTTCCTCTCTCTATTTCCCTATAGTATCTCTCCTGCTCCTCTCTCTATTTCCCTATAGTATCTCTCCTCTTCCTCTCTGTTTCCCTATAGTATCTCTCCTCCTCCTCCTCTCTCTGTTTCCCTATAGTATCTCCTCCTTCCTCTCTCTATTTCCCTATAGTATCTCTCCTCCTCCTCCTCTGTTTCCTATTTCCTCCTCCTCTAGTATATCTCTCCTCTCCTCCTCTCTCTCCCTATCTCTCCTCCTCCTCCTCCTCTCTATTTCCCTTATCTCTCCTTTTCTCCTCTCTCTATTTCCCTATAGTATCCCTCCTCCTCTCTCTATTTCCCTATAGTATCTCTCCTCTTCCTCTTTTTATTTCCCTATAGTATATCTCCTCTTCCTCTCTCTATTTCCCTATAGTATCTCTCCTCCTCCAACTATTTCCCTATAGTATCTCTCCTCTTCCTCTCTCTATTTCCCTATAGTATCTCTCCTGCTCCTCTCTCTATTTCCCTATATTATATTTCCTCCTCTCTCTATTTCCCTATCGTATCTTTCTTCCTCCTCCTCTCTCTATTTCCCTATAGTATATTTCCTCCTCCTCTCTCTATTTCCCTATAGTATATTTCCTCCTCCTCTCTCTATTTCCCTATAGTATATGTCCTCCTCCTCCTCCTCTCTATTTCCCTATAGTATCTCTCCTCCTCCTCCTCTCTCTATTTCCCTATATTATATTTCCTCCTCTCTCTATTTCCCTATCGTATCTTTCTTCCTCCTCCTCTCTCTATTTCCCTATAGTATCTTTCCTCCTCTCTCTATTTCCCTTTAGTATCTCTCCTCCTCCTCCTCTCTCTCTTTCCCTATAGTATCTCTCCTCCTCCTCTCTCTATTTCCCTATAGTATCTCTCCTCCTCTTCTCTCTATGTCCCTACAGTATCTCTCCTCCTCCTCTCTCTATTTCCCTATAGTATATTTCCTCCTCCTCTCTCTATTTCCCTATAGTATCTGTCCTCCTCCTCCTCCTCTCTATTTCCCTATAGTATCTCTCCTCCTCCTCTCTCTATTTCCCTATATTATATTTCCTCCTCTCTCTATTTCCCTATCGTATCTTTCTTCCTCCTCCCCTCTATATTTCCCTATAGTATCCCTCCTCCTCTCTCTATTTCCCTATAGTATCTCTCCTCTTCCTCTTTTTATTTCCCTATAGTATATCTCCTCTTCCTCTCTCTATTTCCCTATAGTATCTCTCCTCCTCCTCCTCTCTATTTCCCTATAGTATCTATCTCTTCCTCTCTCTATTTCCTATAGTATCTCTCCTCCTCCTCCTCTCTCTTTCCCTATAGTATATTTCTCCTCTCTCTCTATTTCCTTTAGTATCTGTCTCCTCTCCTCCTCCTCCTCTCTATTTCCTATAGTATCTCTCCTCCTCCTCCTCTATTTCTATTTCCCTATTTCCTAGTATCTCTTCCTCCTCCTCTCTCTATATATCCCTCTCTCTATTTCCTATCTCCTCCTCTCTCTATTTCCCTATAGTATCTGTCCTCCTCCTCCTCCTCTCTATTTCCTATAGTATCTCTCCTCCTCCTCTCTCTATTTCCCTATTTATATTTCCTCCTCTCTCTATTTCCCTATCGTATCTTTCCTCCTCCTCTCTCTTTTCCCTTTCCTCCTCTCTCTATTTCCTTTAGTATCTCTCCTCCTCTCCTCTATAGTATCTCTCCTCCTCCTCTCTCTATTTCCCTATAGTATCTCTCCTCCTCTTCTCTCTATGTCCCTCCTCTCTCTCCTTCTCTACTATAGTATCTCTCCTCCTCCTCCTCTCTCTATTTCCCTACAGTATCTCTCCTTTTCCTCCTCTCTCTATTTCCCTATAGTATCCCTCCTCCTCTCTCTATTTCCCTATAGTATCTCTCCTCTTCCTCTTTTTATTTCCCTATAGTATATCTCCTCTTCCTCTCTCTATTTCCCTATAGTATCTCTCCTCCTCCTCCTCTAACTATTTCCCTATAGTATCTCTCCTCTTCCTCTCTCTATTTCCCTATAGTATCTCTCCTGCTCCTCTCTCTATTTCCCTATATTATATTTCCTCCTCTCTCTATTTCCCTATCGTATCTTTCTTCCTCCTCATCTCTCTATTTCCCTATAGTATATTTCCTCCTCCTCTCTCTATTTCCCTATAGTATATTTCCTCCTCCTCTCTCTATTTCCCTATAGTATATGTCCTCCTCCTCCTCTCTCTATTTCCCTATAGTATCTCTCCTCCTCCTCTCTCTATTTCCCTATATTATATTTCCTCCTCTCTCTATTTCCCTATAGTATCTCTCCTCCTCCTCTCTCTATTTCCCTATATTATCTTTCCTCCTCTCTCTATTTCCCTTTAGTATCTCTCCTCCTCCTCCTCTCTCTCTTTCCCTATAGTATCTCTCCTCCTCCTCTCTCTATTTCCCTATAGTATCTCTCCTCCTCCTCCTCCTCTCTCTATTTCCCTATAGTATCTCTCCTCCTCCTCTCTCTCTTTCCCTATTGTATCTCTCCTCCTCCTCCTCCTCCTCCTCTCTCTATTTCCCTATAGTATCTCTCCTCCTCTTCTCTCTATGTCCCTACAGTATCTCTCCTCCTTTCTCTATTTCCTAGTATATTTCCTCCTCCTCTCTCTATTTCCTATAGTATATTTCCTCCTCCTCTCTATTTCCCTATAGTATCTGTCCTCCTCCTCCTCCTCTCTATTTCCCTATAGTATCTCTCCTCCTCCTCTCTCTATTTCCTATATTATATTTCCTCCTCTCTATTTCCTATCGTATCTTTCTTCCTCCTCCCCTCTATATTTCCCTATAGTATCCCTCCTCCTCTCTCTGTTTCCTATAGTATCTCTCCTTTTCCTCTTTTTATTTCCCTATAGTATATCTCTTCTTCCTCTCTCTATTTCCCTATAGTATCTCTCCTCCTCCTCCTCTACCTATTTCCCTATAGTATCTCTCCTCTTCCTCTCTCTATTTCCCTATAGTATCTCTCCTGCTCCTCTCTCTATTTCCCTATAGTATATCTCCTCCTCTCTCTATTTCCCTATAGTATCTCTCCTCTTCCTCTCTATTTCCCTATAGTATCTCTCCTCCTCCTCCTCTCTATTTCCCTATAGTATCTCTCCTCCTCTCTATTTCCTATAGTATCTCTCCTCCTCCTCTCTCTTTCCCTATAGTATCTCTCCTCCTCCTCCTCTCTCTATTTCCCTATAGTATCTCTCTTCCTCCTCTCTCCTCTCCTCCTCTCTATTTCCCTATAGTATCTCTCCTCTTCCTCTTTTATTTCCCTATAGTATATCTCCTCCTCCTCTCTCTCCTATTCCCTATTTCCCTAGTATCTCTCCTCTTCCTCTCTCTTTCCCTATAGTATCTCTCCTCTCCTCTCTCTATTTCCCTATATTATATTTCCTCCTCTCTCTATTTCCCTATCGTATCTTTCTTCCTCCTCCTCTCTCTATTTCCTATATATTTTCCTCCTCCTCTCCCTATTTCTCTATAGTATATTTCCTCCTCCTCTCTATTTCCCTATAGTATCTCTCCTCCTCTCCTCTCTCCTCCTCTCTCTATTTCCCTATAGTATCTCTCCTCTCTCTCTGTTTCCTATAGTATCTCTCCTCCCATCTTCTCTCCTATGTCCCTACAGTATCTCTCCTCCTCCTCTCTCTATTTCCCTATAGTATATTTCCTCCTCCTCTCTCTATTTCCCTATAGTATATTTCCTCCTCCTCTCTATTTCCCTATAGTATCTGTCCTCCTCCTCCTCTCTCTATTTCCTATAGTATCTCTCCTCCTCCTCTCTCTATTTCCCTATATTATATTCCTCCTCTCCTATCCTTTCTTCCTCCTCCTCTCTATTTCCCTATAGTATCCCTCCTCCTCTCTATTTCCTATAGTATCTCTCTCTTCCTCTCTTGTTTCCCTATAGTATATCTCCTCTTCCTCTCTCTATTTCCCTATAGTATCTCTCCTCCTCCTCCTCTAACTATTTCCCTATAGTATCTCTCCTCTTCCTCTCTCTATTTCCCTATAGTATCTCTCCTGCTCCTCTCTCTATTTCCCTATAGTATCTCTCCTGCTCCTCTCTCTATTTCCCTATAGTATATCTCCTCCTCTCTCTATTTCCCTATAGTATCTCTCCTCTTCCTCTCTCTGTTTCCCTATAGTATCTCTCCTCCTCCTCCTCCTCTCTCTATTTCCCTATAGTATCTCTCCTCTTCCTCTCTCTATTTCCCTATAGTATCTCTCCTCCTCCTCCTCTCTATTTCCCTATAGTATCTCTCCTCCTCTCTCTACTTCCCTATAGTATCTCTCCTCCTCCTCCTCTCTCTACTTCCCTATAGTATCTCTCCTCCTCCTCTCTCTATTTCCCTACAGTATCTCTCCTTTTCCTCCTCTCTCTATTTCCCTATAGTATCCCTCCTCCTCCTCTCTCTATTTCCCTTATTATTCCTCCTCCTCTCTCTACTTCCCTATAGTATCTCTCCTCCTTCTCTCTCTATTTCCCTATAGTATCTTTCCTCCTCCTCTCTCTATTTCCCTATTATCTCTCCTCATCCTCTCTCTGTTTCCCTATAGTATCTCTCCTCCTCTCTCTATTTCTATAGTATCTCCCCTCTCTATTTCCTATAGCATCTCTCCTCCTCTCTCTACTTCCCTATAGTATCTCCTCCTCCTCCTCTCTCTGTTTCCTACAGTATCTCTCCTTTCCTCTCTCTGTTTCCCTATAGTATCCCTCCTCCTCCTCTCTCTATTTCCCTATAGTATTATTCCTCCTCCTCTCTCTACTTCCCTATAGTATCTCTCCTCTTCCTCTCTCTATTTCCCTATAGTATCTCTCCTCCTCTCTCTATGTCCCTATAGTATCTCTCCTCCTCTCTATTTCCCTATAGTATCTCTCCTCTTCCTCTCTCTATTTCCCTATTTGTCCCTCCTCTATTTTCCTATAGTATCTCTCCTCTCCTCTATTTCCTATAGTATCTCTATCTCTATTTCCCTATAGTATCTCTCTCCTCCTCCTCTCTCTATTTCCCTATAGTATTTCCTCCTCTCTCTATTTCCCTTTAGTATCTGTCCTCCTCCTCCTCCTCTCTATTTCCCTATAGTATCTCTCCTCCTCCTCTCTCTATTTCCCTATATTATATTTCCTCCTCTCTATTTCCTATCGTATCTTTCTTCCTCCTCCCTATTTCCCTATAGTATCTCCTCCTCCTCTATTTCCTATAGTATATTTCCTCTCCTCTCTCTTTCCCTATAGTATATTTCCTCCTCCTCTCTCTATTTCCCTATAGTATCTGTCCTCCTCCTCCTCCTCTATTTCCCTATAGTATCTCTCCTCCTCCTCTCTCTATTTCCCTATATTATATTTCCTCCTCTCTCTATTTCCTATCGTTCTTTCTTCTATCTCTCTATTTCCCTATAGTATCTTCCTCCTCTCTCTATTTCCTTTAGTATCTCTCCTCCTCCTCTCTCTCTTTCCCTATAGTATCTCTCCTCCTCTCTCTATTTCCCTATAGTATCTCTCCTCCTCTTCCTCTATGTCCCTACAGTATCTCTCCTCCTCTCTCTGTTTCCTATAGTATCTTTCCTCCTCCTCTCTCTATTTCCCTATAGTATCTTTCCTCCTCCTCTCTCTATTTCCCTATAGTATCTGTCTCCTCCTCCTCCTCTCTATTTCCTATAGTATCTTCCTCCTCCTCTCTCTATTTCCCTATATTATATTTCCTCCTCCCCTATCGTATCCTTCTCCTCCTCCCTATTTCCCTATAGTATCCCTCCTCCTCTCTCTATTTCCCTATAGTATCTCTCCTTTTTCCTATTTTTCCTTTCCTCTATAGTATCTCTCCTCCTCCTCTCTCTATTTCCCTATAGTATCTCTCCTCCTCTCTCTATTTCCCTATAGTATCTCTCCTCTTCCTCTCTCTATTTCCTAGTATCTCTCCTCCTCCTCCTCTCTATTTCCCTATAGTATCTCTCCTCCTCCTCTCTACTTCCCTATAGTATCTCTCCTCCTCCTCCTCTCTCTATTTCCCTATAGTATCCCTCTCCTCCTCTCTTTCTATTTCCCTATAGTATCTCTCCTCCTCCTCTCTCTATTTCCCTATAGTATCTCTCCTCCTCTCTCTATTTCCCTATAGTATCTTCTCCTCCTCTCTATTTCCCTATAGTATCTCTCCTCTTCCTCTCTCTCTCTATTTCCCTATAGTATCTCTCCTCCTCCTCCTCTCTCTATTTCCCTATAGTATCTCTCCTCATCCTCCTCCTTCTCTCTTCCCTATAGTATCTCTCCTCCTCCTCTCTCTATTTCCCTATAGTATCTCTCCTCCTCCTCTCTCTATTTCCCTATCTCCTCCTCCTCTCTCTATTTCCCTATAGTATCTCCTCTATTTTCCTATAGTATCTCTCCTCCTCCTCTCTATTTCCCTATAGTATCTCTCCTCCTCTCTCTATTTCCCTATAGTATATCTCCTCCTCTCTCTACTTCCCTATAGTATCTCTCCTCCTCCTCCTCTCTCTATTTCCCTATAGCATCCCTCCTCCTCCTCTCTCTATTTCCCTATAGTATCTCTCCTCCTCCTCCTCTCTACTTCCCTATAGTATCTCTCCTCCTCATCCTCCTCTTTCTATTTCCCTATAGTATCCCTCCTCCTCCACTCTCTATTTCCCTATAGTATCTCTCCTCTCTCTATTTCCCTATAGTATCTCTCCTCCTCTCTCTATTTCCCTACAGTATCTCTCCTCTTCCTCTCTCTATTTCCCTATAGCATCCCTCCTCCTCCTCTCTCTATTTCCCTATAGTATCTCTCCTCCTCCTCCTCCTCTCTACTTCCCTATAGCATCTCTCCTCATCCTCCTCTTTCTATTTCCCTATAGTATCCCTCCTCCTCCTCTCTCTATTTCCCTATAGTATCTCTCCTCCTCCTCTCTCTATTTCCCTATAGTATCTCTCCTCCTCTCTCTATTTCCCTATAGTATATCTCCTCCTCTCTCTATTTCCCTATAGTATATCTCCTCCTCTCTCTATTTCCCTATAGTATCTCTCCTCTTCCTCTCTCTATTTCCCTATAGTATCTCTCCTCCTCTTTCTATTTCCCTTTATTATATCTTCTTTGTCTTATTTTCCACATTGCCTTCGTTGTCTCCTCTATCACTTGAGGTCTTTGACAAACACCTTGGTGACATGGAAGCCCAGAAATGTCCTCCCTGGCTGCTCTTCATCCTCCTCTTTTTCCTCCCCATCGTAGCCCACCTCCCCCTGCAGCCTGTAGCCCAGCTTCCTGAAGAAGGCTTCTCCTACTGCAGAGGGGTAGGGGACGTGGGCGTAGACCCTCCTGGCCCCTGTCTGCCTCTCCCTCTGCTCCAGACTCTGAACCAGCAGTCTGCCGAGGCCCTCCCAGCGGTACCAGCAGCCCACCACCACCCTGCAGAACCTCCTCATCCCCAGACGAGTCACCCTCCCTGGACACACAGCCCACAATCTCCCCCTCACAGTCCACCGCCCACACCTGCACTGCTGCCTTCTCCCTCTCCACGTCTACGATCTCAGGAGACGAGTCTTTGTCCTTGTCCTCTGCCTTGGGTTTGGTCCTCCGTCTGGCCTTGCCCTTTAATGACAGATAATAATCAACTTTATTTGTGCAGCAACTCAACCCAAAGCACAAAAAGTCAAAATCACCAAAACACCATAGTAAAACTGAGCAATGCATATAACATCCACAACATACAGTACCTAAAGTCAAAGAAAAAGAAACCTACTTTAGCCGGTGGGGGTTTCCCACTGATCATGCTATAGGGGTTGGGAAGGGTCTCGTCCTGCGCCCCTCGGTAACTGCTCCCCACATAGTCCCAGTAGGGCCGGCTGGTGCCCAGCACTCCGGTGGAGCGTGGCATGGTGAACTTGAGGTAGATGATGAGCAGGAAGACAGGGATGATGAGGGCCAGGATGAAGGAGTGAAGGAAGCAGCGGAGGACAGAAGAGACAGTGGCCAGGAGTAAGAGGCAGACAGGACGAGTCAGGATGTGGAGGATCAGACGGTTTTCTGTTCCCTGACAACCCTCCTACAGAGAGAAAGAGAGGGAGGGAGGGACAAAGAGAGGGAGAGGGGGAAGAAAGAGCAAGAGAGAGAGGAGAGAGAGGGGTGGAGAAAGATTGAGAGAGAGACAGAGAGAGAGAGAGAGAGAGAGAGGTCGTAGGGGATGGGGTCAGAGAGAGAAAGGTGAGTTTGAGTGGTAACCTGAAAAAGAACTCTTACAAAAAAAGGTTCTAGAGCAGCTGAGAGTGTAGAGACAGAGCATAACTCAGGCTTGAAGTGTGTATGTGTGTGTGTGTGTGCATAACTTTGAGGATAAAACACACACCTTGATGATAGCTTTGACAGTCTCGATGTCATCCTCCCTCATCCTCCTCATTACCACCTGATCTAGCTCCAGCTTTACCATGTTTGGGCTTCACACACACACACACACCAACACACACACCTCATACAGCAACACACACACACCCTCACTCACGCACACCTCATACAGCAACACACACACACCCTCACTCACGTACACCTCATACAGCAACACACACACACCCTCACTCACGCACACCTCATACAGCAACACACACACACCCTCACTCACGTACACCTCATACAGCAACACACACACCCTCACTCACGCACACCTCATACAGCAACACACACACACCCTCACTCACTCACACCTCATACAGCAACACACACACACACCCTCACTCACGCACACCTCATACAGCAACACATACACACACCCTCACTCACGCACACCTCATACAGCAACACACACACACACACCCTCATTCACGCACACCTCATACAGCAACACACACACACCCTCACTCACACACACCTCATACAGCAACACACACACACCCTCACTCACGTACACCTCATACAGCAACACACACACCCTCACTCACGCACACCTCATACAGCAACACACACCGGTCTGCAAATATAGAAAATCTCATGGTCACATAACACATTGCTTTGTACAGATACACTATGTGGTTGAATTTTGCATATTTGATGACATACAGCACTACAATGACAATATACAGCGGAGTATTTACATTCTGGTTACCATAGTAGCTAAATGGTATACAATTGTATTCAAGATGATGGGAATGTGGTGGGATATATTTGATCCAGGCTATTTGGGGTTTGAGGCCATGACTCAGAAGGAAAGCAATCCATCCCTGTAACACTGTATATGTAGCCTACATATATACCCGGGTTGGTCTCAATTTTGAAATAAATTGCTTCTACTTTTCAGTTTATTGAGAAGTCATTGAAAAGAAATGCCCTTTTTTCAATTATTGGATTGTAATTTTGGTTTATTTCCTGAATTGACTGCCTTCATTTGACAGATACACATTGAAAACACATGACATTATAGTATGAGGGCAGACCCCTATGATATCCCTCTATCTAACAGCACGTTTGTTACTACAATGTAACAACCGATGCATCACACTAGCACAGGTTGGCACAATGTGTCAGTTGTGAGTGCAGTTGCGTTTCCTCCCAAAATCAAGCTAAATAACGGGGGATTATTTGAGGGGGTCAGGAAAGGATTTGTCTATTGCATGTCGTATCAAAAACTAACAACGGGCCAAGAGACTCCTTTAGACCACTGTTGGTCTTCTATGTACAATAAAATGGAGTTCGCAAATCAATAATATGAAAATTAAAAGGCAAATCATATATTTTGAGCCTGTTTTAAACACGTTGACATGTTTTAAATGGTGAGTGGAGAAGGGTTCTTCATGCGTAATGTCTAAATAAACGTCGAATCTTCTCGTTCATCCCGGTCGAACCTACCTCGCAAATGTGCAGCGTTGGACCAGCGCCGAATGCAGGGAAACGGATTTATATATTCGCTGTGTATTTATTCCTTCAAAACTATTTTTCTTATGTCTGATTGAATGACTCGCAATACTATTGCAAATGTAGTGTTACGTAGTTTAACGATAACATTTACTGTCATGAACGCTGTCTCTACACCATTTGCATAGCGAGTACCTGGGCCGCAGAAAATCGACTAACCTGCACGTGAACGTGGTCAGTCGCACTCGTGGAGAACCGCTATTTCCCATAATAAACTGGGATTGTCCGTTATTCTGAGCAGATCCTCTTCCTCTTTAGATAAAGGGACATATTTATATTTACGAAATAAGAAAGGTGAATTAATCAACATTCATTAAAAAATAGTAACAACTTTATTAATAATGATTATTTCCTAGTATGAATATTTATAGTGAAACCGAGTCAACATAGTCATCTATTCATCCACAAAAAACTCTTATGTGTTTTATATCAACACTGTCAACATGACAGTTTAATTGAAACTCATAAGTCATTTGTTGAGGTCCCTCTTCATTAACAGTCAGTGAATGCAACTCTTCCTGTTTCTGGCACCTTGGTATTGTTTCCTACAGTACTTTCTATAGTCTCTTTCTGAACGACCATACTCTCCTTTAGTTCAGTAGCTGGACAAGGCCTCCACATCAAAAACACACTCACACACGCATATGTACATTCATGTGTGCACACACATGCACACGCCTTCACACACATTTCCTGACAGTGGTTGTTTGGTTTAGGTTTAAGAGAACTGAGAGTTCGGTGTAGGGCCATTCGTAGCTGTGTTTTCTCCTTCATTCGCTCCAGTCTCTATTTCAATGCATTCCGCTGAGTTCCTGTCTTTTTCAGGCCTCTCAGTTATTCCACTCCCTCCTTTTGCTTCACTCCTCTCTACAGTTACTCCTCCTTCCCCTCTGTCCATCCCCCCTTCTCTTAGACTGCTGGTGCTAACCTCAATTATGACGATCCCCTCTCCTCCCTCCAGCTGAAAGATGCCCTCCATTGGCCCCCTGCCCTCCCCTACTACCCCCCCTGCATCGCTGTAACTGCCCCCTTCTCCCTCCCCACCCCCTTCGCCTTGGATCAGGGCTATCATCTGCACACTCTCTCCAGACCCCTGGCCCACCATCTTGTTCTCATCCCCCAGCTCAAACACCACCTCCTGCCCATTCAGAGGCATTAAGGCCTGGGGAGGCGGGCAGGAAAGTTCCAGGCTGTTGCTGGGGCCTTCTGGATAGCCACGGTCAGAAGTGGTCCGTTCTTCGCTCTGCGGCTCTGTTTGGAAGTGAAGCACAAAGGACTCTCCCTCGCCACCATCCTCCCCTACTCGTCTTTCTCCTTCCCTCACTCCTCCCCATTCCTGTAGCAGGTTCAGTGACACCAGGCCTCCTTTCTCCTTCCCTCCCTCTCTCTCTCTCTCTCTCTCTCTCTCCCTCAGTCTGAAAGCGCAGCACGTATGACTTCCCATCCCCCTCTCTGCCCATTCCTCCTTGCCCCCCTCCCCAGACCCCTCCCCTTCAAACTGCAACACGTAGGACCCTCCTCCCTCTCCTCCTATCTTTACCTCTTCCTTCTTCCTCCCTTCTTTCTGGAAGCAGAGGACATACTGTTCCCCTCTCATGTCCTGCTCAGTGGACTTGCCCAACTCTGGGGCGGTTTGGCGTTCCCCAACCCAGGCCACAGGGTCAGACGGCAGGGAGGACGGGGTAACCGTGGTAACTGAGTTAACTGTGGCAACCTTTAGGGGTCCTGAGGTAACAGTGGCAGAGGTAGAGGAGGGGGTAGAAACAGAGACAGAGGCTGTTGGTGGTGAGAAAGGACTCTGTGACTTGGCGGGTAAAGACGATGGCAATGATGATGTCATAGTGTTGGCAGCAGTAACAGTAGCTGGAGTGACACTTGTTGCATTACAGCTAGACACAGCTATTACATCCCCCGACTGACTGACGGGGACTGTTGTCATTGTGACAGAGGTGGTTGTCGTAGCAACCAAGGAGGTAGTATGCCGACCTACAGCGGCTTTGGGTTTCCGTCCTCTCCTGGACCTGGCTGTCCGGGTACTTTTCCCTAAAATGGGCTTGTTCAGCATAGAGTTCAGGGAGGGAGTTGTTGTCTTAGCAACAGGAGGGTTGTTTACATTGTTGTTGGTGGTGGTGATGATAAACCTGGGCTGCTGTTGTTGCTGGGATATGGTCTGGAAATGTTGCATCTGGGTTTGGGCAGGGTTTAGAACTGTCTGGACCAATGGGAGGCCCTGGGGCTCCAGGGTGGGCTGGGGATTGGTCGCTGTGGTGGGGACGAGAATCAGGCTGGGCTGGCTCCCATTGGTGGAGGGGCATTGTAGGAGGATGTACTGTGTCTGGGGGAGGCGGAGGGGAGGAGGGGGGCGGGGGCAGACAGGGGGATGAGCTGAAGCCCATTTGCTGTCTGGATCATGAAGTAGTTCTGGGAGGTGTTGGGGGGAATGTCCAGCGCAGGCTGAGACACGATCAGAGACCCAGAGTTCCCTGTGGTCTCTAGGGTGATGGGGTTTAGTAAGGTGGTGGTGGTTGTCACCCCTCCACCCCCTTTACCTGCCCTGCCTCCCTCCTTCCCCCCCACCCCAGCGTCCCCGGCCACAGCCCCGTTCCCATGGGTCCTCATGTGCCTCTGCAAGTAGGACTGCATGACAAACTCCTTCCCACAGAAGGGACACTTGTAGTCCTTCCTGGAGGAGTGGGTTCTCAGGTGGAGCTGGAGATTGGAGGAGTGGGTGAAGCTCTTGTGACACTGGGCACACTGGAAGGGCCGCTCGCCTGAGTGGGTGCGTTCGTGCTGATGGAGAGAGGGGAGGGTAGGGAGGATGAGAGAAAGATAAAGGGAGAGGAGAAAGTGTTTGTGACAGAGTGATACAGTGCATTCGGAAAGTATTCAGACCGCTTGACATTTTACACATTTTGTTCTAAAATGGATTCAATTGTTTTTTCCACATGATCAATCTCCACACAATACCGTGTGCAAATTTATAATTGAAATATCACCTTTACATACAGTTAAAGTTGGAAGTTTACATACACCTTAGCCAAATACATTTAAACTAAGTTTTTCACAATTCCTGACATTTAACCCTAGGAAAAATTCCCGGTCTTAGGTCAGTTAGGATCACCACCTTATTTTTAGAATGTGAAATGTCAGAATAATAGTAGAGAATTATTTATTTCAGCTTTTATTTCTTTCATCACATTCCCAGTGGGTCAGAAGTTTACATACACTCAATTAGTATTTGGTAGCATTGCCTTTAAATTGTTTAACTTGGGGCAAATGTTTCAGGTAGCCTTCCACAAACTTCCCACAATAAGTTGGGTGAATTTTGGCCCATTCCTCCTGACAGAGCTGGTGTAACGGAGTCAGGTTTGTAGGCCTCCTTGCTCGCACACGCTTTTACAGTTCTGCCCACAACTTTTCTATAGGATTGAGGTCAGGGCTTTGTGATGGCCACTCCAATACATTGGCTTTGTTATCCTTAAGCCATTTTGCCACAACTTTTGAAGTATGCTTGGGGTCATTTTCCATTTGGAAGACCCATTTGCGACCAAGCCTGAACTTCCTGACTGATGTCTTGAGATGTTGCTTCAATATATCCACATAATTTTCCTTCCTCATGATACCATCTATTTTGTGAAGTGCACCAGTCCCTCCTGCAGCAAAGCACCCCCACAACATGATGCTGCCACCCCCGTACTTCACGGTTGAGATTGTGTTCTTTGGCTTGCAAGCCTCCCCCTTTTTCCTCCAAACATAACAATGGTCATTATGGCTAAACAGTTCTATTTCTGGCTTCTTCCTTGCTGAGCGTCCTTTCAGGTTAGGTCAATATAGGACTCGTTTTACTGTGGATATAGATACTTTTGTACCTGTTTCCTCCAGCATCTTCACAATGTCCTTTGCTGTTGTTCTGGGATTGATTTGCACTTTTTGCACCAAAGTACGTTCATCTCTTGGAGACAGAATGAGTCTCCTTCCTGAGTGGTATGACGGCTGCGTGGTCCCATGGTGTTTATACTTGCGTACTATTGTTTGTACAGATGAACGTGGTACCTTCAGGCGTTTGGAAATTGCTCAAGGATTCCACCATCATTTGCAAATAAATTCATAAAAAATCCTACAATGTGATTTTCTGGATTTTTTTTCTTCTCATTTTGTCTGTCATAGTTGAAGTGTACCTATGATGAAAATTACAGGCCTCTCTCATCTTTTTAAGTGGGAGAACTTGCACAATTGGTGGCTGACTAAATACTTTTTTGCCCCACTGTATACATATAGAGAGAGAGAGATGGAGCGAAGGAGCAACTGTACACAATATCATAAGAATCCTAGCATCGGCCATAGCAGAGCTATCTGTGCTGACCTGTTTGAGGTTGGAGGTCTGTGAGAAGGACTTGGAGCAGATGGGACAGATGTGAGGGCGCAGGCCAGAGTGGAGCTGACTGTGCCTCCTCAGACAGCTGCTGTTTTTGAAGGACTTGCCACACTCCTGACACACGTAGGGCCGCTCGCCCGTGTGCTGGCGCAGGTGGTACTGGTAGTGGGAGCTCCACTTGAAGGTGAGCTGGCAGTAGGGGCACTGGAACGCTCGCACACCTGTATGCACCTGGAGAGGAGGGAGGGAGGGGGGGGGATCAGTCAGAAAATAACTGAATACGGCCTGGATTCTTCTGATAGTACAGGTACATTCAAAAGGTTGAACAAGAAAAGCAGGTCATAAAGTGCTATAATGCAGCAGTGCCGCTGTTCTGCACATTGTGACAAATGCCATAAGCTGCGTTCAGACAGGCTCCCAATTCTGATCTTTTTTTCTCACTAATTGGTCTTTTGACCAATCACATCAGATCTTTTCATATCAGATATATTTGAAGGTTGATCTGATTGGTCAAAAGACTCATTAGTGAAAAGAAGATCAGAATTGGGCTGCCTGTCTAAACGCAGCCTTAGTGAGATAGAAATGGACGGATGCGTCTTACCCTCTGGTGTATGGAGAGCAGTGAGGACCTCTTGAAGCTCTTGCCACACTCTGTGCAGCGGTAGGGTCTCTCTCCTGTGTGGTCCCTCATGTGGTACCTCAGACCTGATGAGCCCTTGAAGGCCTTCCCACACTCAGAGCAACGGTACGGCCTCTCTGTACCGTACCCACAGGGACGAGCAGAGGGAGAATGTACAAAAAGAATGTTATATAGACCACACATGAATTCTACAGGTCATTTCATGAGCAGCAGTTGGTTCGGCTACTGTCAAGGTATCTCATTTTAAAAGTATTTTCTATCAAAATGCCAAAATAAAAAGACTAACTCACCATTGTTCCCCCAGTGGTCTTACTAGCTGCTCCTCTCCTCTGGCCCTTGACCACTGCTCTGCTGGATGCCTTCACCACCTCCCTGTCCCCCTCCTCGGTCACAGCCATCAGGCGGACGTGGATGTCCCCCTGGGTGTCCTGGTGCTGGTCCCCCTGGCTGGGGGAGGAGGGAAGGGGCAGGGAAAGGGACAGGGACGCGGGGCAGACGATCTCCGCCTCAGCCTCGGCCAGGAGGCGCTGCTCAGGGGTGTGGGAGTGCTGGTGGGTGAGCAGGGAAGAGAGGAGGGTGAAGGAGCGGTCGCATGCAGAGCAGCTGAACTGGGAGCGAGACTGGGAGGGAGAGAGGGAGTGGACCTGGAGAGGGAGCAGAGGGAGAGAAGAAGATTTGGGAAGAGAGAGGGTCATCAAAAAAGACTATTTATAGATCAGATAACGTCAGCTTTACAGACACCAAGGAGGAGATCAGTTCAGACTAATCAAAGTGTAGATTACATCACACATTCCAGAGTTCCAACTTGTAATACAGCTGGAGGGGCTTTCTACTAATGCATCCAATGGAACTGTCTGCGAAAGGCATACCGACCGGGAGCTGCATGTGGATATGACAGCTCTCAAACAAAACCAATGATACGCTATGCAATTGTCGGGTTATCGCAGGTTAATGCTTAACTGATTGAATCTAGGCCCAAGTTAGACGAAGTAGAAACAGACTGGAATCCAGGACAGAGACCTTATGACATAGTAGTGAGGATGTGCAGCCCACCAGCTGATTCGGTGAGCGAGTTCATTAGAAAGTGCATTGACGATGTTATACCCACAGCAACGATTAAAACATTCCCAAACCAGAAACCGTGGATTGATGGCAGCATTTGCGCGAAACTGAAACCGCAAACCACTGCTTTGAACCAGGGCAAGGTGACCGGAAACATGACCGAATACAAACAGTGTAGCTATTCCCTCCGCAAGGCAATCAAACAAGCTAAGCATCAGTATAGAGACAAAGTAGAGTCGCAATTCAATGGCTCAGACACAAGAGGTATGTGGCAGGGTCTACAGTCAATCAAGGATTACAAGAAGAAAACCAGCCCTGTCGCGAACCAGGATGTCTTGCTCCCAGACAGACTAAATAACTTTTTTGCTCACTTTGAGGACACTACAGTGCCACTGACACGGCCCGCTACAAAAACCTGCAGGCTCTCCTTCACTGCAGCCGACGTGAGCAAAACATTTAAACGTGTTAACCCTCGCAAGGCTGCAGGCCCAGACGGCATCCCCGGCCGCACCCTCAGAGCATGCGCAGACTAGCTGGCTGGTGTGTTTACGGACATATTCAATCAATCCTGATCCCAGTCTGCTGTCCCCACATGCTTCAAGAGGGCCACCATTGTTCCTGTTCCCAAGAAAGCTAAGGTAACGGAGCTAAACGACTACCGCACCGTAGCACTCACTTCTGTCATCATGAAGTGCTTTGAGACTAGTCAAGGACCATATCACCTCCACCCTACCTGACTGCCCTAACCCATCTGGACAACAGGAATACCTATGTGAGAATGCTGTTCATCGACTACAGCTCAGCATTTAACACCATAGTACCCTCCAAACTCGTCATCAAGCTTGAGACCCTGGGTCTTGACCCCGCCATGTGCAACTGGGTACTGGACTTCCTGACGGGCCGCCCCCAGGTGGTGAGGGTAGGTAAACAACATCTCCACCCCGCTGATCCTCAACACTGGGGCCCCACAAGGGTGTATTCTGAGCCCTCTCCTGTACTCCCTGTTCACCCACGACTGCGTGGCCACGCACGCCTCCAACTCAATCATCAAGTTTGCGGACAACACTACAGTAGTAGGCTTGATTACCAACAACGACGAGAAGACCTACAGGGAGGAGGTGAGGGCCCTTGGAGTGTGGTGTCAGGAAAATAACCTCACACTCAACGTCAACAAACCAAAGGAGATAATTGTGGACAGCAGAGGGAGCATCCCCCTATCCACATCGACGGGACAGTAGTGGAGAGGGTAGTAAGTTTTAAGTTCCTCGGCGTACACATCACGGACAAACTGAATTGGTGCACCCACAGAGACAGCGTGGTGAAGAAGGCGCAGCAGCACCAATTTGTAAGTCGCTCTGGATAAGAGCGTCTGCTAAATGACTTAAATGTAAAATGTAAATGTTCAACCTCAGGAGGCTGAAGAAATTCAGTTTTCCACTAACATTGAGTGGCTGCTGCCAACATACTGACTCAACTCCAGCCACTTTAATAATGGAAATTGATGGGGGAATTTTTTTAAATCACTAGCCACTTAAGCAATGCCACTTAATATAATGTTTACATACCTACATTACTCATCTCATATGTATATACTGTACTCTATATCATCTACTGCATCTTTATGTAATACATGTATCACTAGCCACATTAAACTATGCCACTTTGTTTACATACCTACATTACTCATCTCATATGTATATACTGTACTCGATACCATCTACTGCATCTTGCCTATGCCGTTCTGTACCATCACTCATTCATATATCTTTATGTACATATTCTTTATCCCTTTACACTTGTGTGTATAAGGTAGTAGTTGTGGAATTGTTAGGTTAGATTACTCGTTGGTTATTACTGCATTGTTGGAACTAAAAGCACAAGCATTTCGCTACACCCGCATTAACATCTGCTAACCATCTGTATGTGACAAATACAATTTGATTTGATTTGCTCAGCTGATTGGTACCTGTGCCAGGTGTCTGTTGAGCCCTCCGCTGGTCTTGAAGCTCTTCCCACAGTAGACGCACTCTGTGCCCATCCCTGTACCTGTGGTGCTACCCGCTGTCTCCACGCTGTCTGTGGGGATCTGAGCCCCCACTGTGAAGCTCTGCAGCAGGTCGAACTGGGCCTGGGTAGTCCCCATATTCTGACATGGGACACAACACTATTAGGCCAGAGTCATTGCACTACAACATCAACATCACGGCAGTCATATTAGCTGATATTGACCTAGAGGGTAGAGTAAGAAACCAAATATTGATCATGAATGGATGAATCTGGTGTGACCCTAAAACAGAGCCTTAGGGGTAACCTCCCCAGGCTGAGACAGAGTCCTACTACTCACCCCTCCGTCCACTCCCCCGGTCAGTCCCAGTAGTTCAGCAGTAGTGTGTCCGTTCTCTGCTGCCGTCGTCTCCACCACCTCCTCAAAGTCAGCCAGCAGATGCCCCACCCCTCCCTCTCCCCCCTCCCCGCTGCCCCCCTCCTCCCCAGGGCCCAGGTGCATGGCCTGGTGGTCCTCTAGCTCTGTCCGTGTGCTGAATGTCTGACTACAGCTGCCACAGCTGTACAGCAGCACGCTGGCGCCCGACTCCGTGCTCATGTGCACTTCTGTCCCGATGGCCCTGGATGTGCACACGCCCCCCTGGGTGGGGGTGAGGGTGAGATGGGGCAGGAGGTGACCTGACGATAGGAACACCTCCCCAACCCCCAACCCCACCGTGGCCTCCTGGCTCACAAAGCCCATGTCCGTCAACATTTGTGATGTCATGTCCTCCCCCACTATCACTTCCTGTATCTCATCCCCCATGTTGTCTCCCCCTGTCCCCCCCCCCTTTCCTTCACCAGTGTGACTTTGAGAATTCGGTGCAGGGCCAGATTGGACGAGTGTGTGAAACTGCGTCCACACTCTCCACAGATGTAGGGCCTCTCTCCTGTGTGGATTCTCATGTGTTGTCTGAGGTTGGTGGACTGGGTGAAGGCCTTGGTACACACGGTGCACACGTAGGGCTTCAGACCCAGGTGAACATTCTTGTGTCGGCGCAGGCTGCTGGAGTTCTTGAAGGCCTTGGGGCAGCTGTCGCAGGGGTAGGGGCACTCGCCCGTGTGCTGGCGCAGGTGGTACTGGTAGTGGGAGCTCCACTTGAAGGTGAGCGGGCAGTAGGGGCACTGGAAGGTCCGCAGGCCTGTGTGGACACTACGATGGACCTGGAGACATGCACAAGAGAGAGGACGTCCGTGACTGGTCCCTTAACCCCCAAAAGAGCCTTTTACTACTGTAACATTCAACAAAAGTTTTAACACATTTCTACCACAAAATGGGGGAACCACTACTGGCCAGTGTTTCTCACCTGGAGCAGAGAGGAGCGTTTGAAGGCTTTGTCACAGTCGTCACACTTATAGGGCTTCTCCCCTGAATGAGACCTGCACAGAAAAAACAAACATGCAAACAGACAATCTACTGACCCTTCAATGGATCTACAGGACATCATACCGGCTACAGAAAGAATTCCTGCTTGTATTGATTATTCCACTCGTTTCTAACGGCCCTAAATAGACTCACATTATATTGTTCACGTCACCTTTCCCTCATTTGGATTATTGTGACAGAACTAAACAGATGAAAACAGATGGACACAAGGAGAAGAATACTCTTCATAAAGTGAGATGTGTGCTATAAGCTGCAAGCATTTCTATAGCTAACTTTCACTGTGCCAGTCCCCCTCTGTCTCCCTCCCTGCAGTACCTCTGGTGGTACAGGAGTGCGGAGGAGCCCTTGAAGGCCTTGGGGCAGAGGTTACAGCGGTAGGGTCTCTCGTTGTTGTGGCTGCGCTGGTGGTGGGCCAGCCTTGAAGACCACTTGAAGCTCTTGCCACAGTCCAGGCACTGGAACGGGTGCTCAGGGTGCTCCTGGAGATGGACCGATGACGTCACCATCTGCACCCCTACCCTGGTTAGCACTATATCCTCATTCCCCTCCACCATCCCTTTCTCCCCATCCACTTCTTCCCCCCTTTCCCTGTCCTCCTCCCCTTCTCCTGATCCCTGCAGCGATGGGAAGGGAGAGAGGGAGGAGGACGATTGAGGGGGTAATAGTTCCGCTTGGACCACTAGAGTGGCCACTGAGTTTGCCATGTTGAGGCAAGACACGATTAGGGAATAAAAGGTTGTATGTTTGGTATTAATGTAAGTGTGTGTATTAGTGTTGGTGGAGCTGTGTCTCTTCTTTCCTGGTTTCATTCATTGCTGGTAGAAAGGTTCCTTCAGCTGATGTGACTCTGTTCCTCAGTGTGTGGAAAAAACAGCTGTGCTGATGTAGTGTGTGGTCTCCTTTCTTAAGAGTAGGACTGTGAAATAAAATAAAACACAAAGTATTGATCAATGACACAAGGTCCATGAACTAACACCAAAGCAACATTAACTATTGATCTCCATCTACAATTATTCAAACATCTACAAATAATAAAAGTCGGCCAAAAGGCGGAACCGTCTATTGCTTTAAATCCCACCTCCTCCCGACCCCTCCCTCCTTCTTCTTTCTCCCCTCCCTCCTCCCTGGCAGTCTTTCTGTTTATACGCGTCTGTCCCCGATGAGCGTGTGCGAAAAATGTCGGTTTATCCCAGCTAAAAGGCAGAAAAACAAATGCTACCTACCCTGTTGTAAACTATAAGCAGAAAATGTTACAGATGCCACCTTCAATGCCTCCTCTGCAACTGGCCTGCGAATCTATAAGCCTTCGTCCGTGCGTCATTCTTCGCTATATAATGTTTGATAGGAATGGTGCGTTAGTAATATTGCAACAATTACTCACCTAGTATCATTAACTCATGGCTAATGCTTTTGTTGATATTGTCAAAAGGGATTGAGAATCACAGTGCTACTCCATACAACCTTAACAATAAACCTGAGCACAAACTAACTAGCTAGCTAGTTGTCACCCACCCGCTGCCGCCTCCCAACAACGACGATCGCTATAGGCTGGGTCTAGCCCCGAATGCACCACTGCCATTGGATAAGAGCTTAAACAGTCAAGTCTTATCTGTAGATCTGTTAAAAATATATGATAATACTGTACTAATTTGTGATTTAGTACTTGAATTCACACATTGTTTTAATGTTAACCCCAAGTATAAAAAATCGTATTATAGGTTAATTAGAAACAGGTTTATGAACTCTGTGCTTGTTGCAATGCCTGATGGTTAATGCAGTTTTTTTTTAGAATGTAGGAAAGGCCCTGTAGTGTGTGATGATGGACAAGACACATGAGGATGGTGAATAAGGGAGGGAAAGAAAAAAAGAGCGAATGATGTGTAGGCCTACCTAATATTGAAGTAACATGAAAAGCCCATCTCATTCATCTCAGTCATTGTGCATGTTCTTTATTAACTTTTTTTTTTTCAAGGCACACATTTCACATTTAGGCCAATCAGTCAGTCTGTGTGCTGGAGACCCCAAGCACAAGGTTTTCCACAGCGTTCACGCATGGTACTACAATGATTTCAACATGGATGATAAGCAATGATAATGGTAAATATGAATAGAAACAGTATAAAAGTACAAAAACAACAGGAGACTTGCTCCTCTGCAGCGCAAATAAATAGTTCCACCAAAGTAACTTAAATAAATAGTAAATACTGTAACAAAATACTAGAATAGAATATTATTGATATTGCGACAAAACGATAGGGATAGCATTGACAGAGTATTCTACATTAAATATCATAGAAAACTATAATAGACAATTGCATTGTATACAACAATTTACATTATTGTACAACTGTGCAGAACCGTAGTATCACAATATCACAATACATAGTATTTTAAGGCTTGGGGTGTTTTTTAATTTCTTATTTATGTCACTAAAACGCTCAAACATTGTGTACCAAGGCACAGAGTAAGGGTCAGCTGACTCAAAAGTCTAATCCTAACAAATTTGTGCAAAGAGATTAGATCAGGTCCTAGATCAGTGCATACTCATAAACCTTTACCACAGCGTTAGATATACCACCTGTTATTTTTCCATGTGGGACACAGTGACTGTAAATAGCAACTAAACGCATGGAAAAACGATCTACCCTCCTATGTTGTGTTGACATCCTGATTGAGGCATGGTTCATTATTCTCTTAACAGTTTACAAAACCAAACAGGTGGCACATTTAACATGTTCAGAAGATTCTATGAGTAACCCTAAATCTACAAGGTAAAGAACAGCACTGTAAGAAAAATACATGTACGCTCTCCCAAGATATGCTTGCTACAAGCCAAGTATGTTTGCTACATCTACAGGCGGAAATAGGCTACCCTTTGTAAAGAGAGACAGGTTAAATAGTTGAAAATACAATCCATATCTTTAGAGACTGTAAGAAGTCAGGAAGTGCTACTGTGTGGTCTCCTTGTTTAGTTTGGGAAGAGGGATGAAGGGGGGGAGAGTGAGAACAAAATAGGAGTATTGACAAGGTACAAGGAATTAAATTCACAACAATAAAGTAAGTAAAAATGATATGTGACACGTTACAAAATCAAATAAATAATGACATCAAATAAATAAGTAAATAAATAAATAAATAGATAAATAACACAGTCAGGAACAAGGTATTTAAGAGAGAGGATGGGGTGGCAGTGACGTGTTTGTGAATATTGGAGACCATTACTGGTTGTAATAGTGTGAATATGGTGGATCCTCGTAGGCTGTAGTTTGAATATGGAGCTCCCACATTGGCTACAATGAGAATGGACATTCAGTGACAACAGTGCAAGGTTGTAGTGTGTTTATCTTGAATCACCATTGTTTGTAGTGCCGGTTGAAGCTAGTAGATCCCCATTGGTTGTAGTGCCGGTTGAAGCTAGTAGATCCCCATTGGTTGTAGTGCCGGTTGAAGCTATTAGATCCCCATTGGTTGTAGTGTGGATTCTGTGTATCCCTATAGACTATAGCACTTCAGGAATCATCATTGTACTGCAGACATTTTGGACTTTGTACTGAGCACTGAGAACACTCGTTGGGCCCAATCACAGAAGAGTCTGAACTGTAGTAGCAGCTCCTGGGAAGACTGTAACACATCAAACTGGGAGGGGGGAGGAGGCGGCATCGAGGGAGAGGGAGGAGAGAGACGCTGAGCATCAACTCTCATCATCTATGAGAGCGAGAAAGAGGGATGGTTTAGATTTCCTGTCTGAAGTGCTAGACTAATGTACCTCCCATCCCAAAAATGTGACGCAACAGGCCTTAATATAATATAATGATTGAAACTGAGTGCAAGAACTGCAGAGTTATACCATTATTAGATCATCACACAGTGTAAGAACAGTAGAACGATCTGATAAAATCTCATATGTATAATATATCCAAATGATATAAATGTACTATGCTGCATACTGTATCAGCCATATTAGTGTTGAACAGAGCAGTTACCTGATGCTCTAGCATGCTGGTGAGAGACTTGATGAGTGACATCATCTGTCCCAGTTTAGGGAGAGCAGGGTGGTGGTGTTTCCTTGACGCTCTGCTCAACCAGGCAAAATGGTGCTCAAAGGACTTCAAGTCTGCGTGGAGCTGAGAGAGAGTGGGTCTCATCTGGAGGAGAGAAGAGGGGGGTGAAGAAAGGGAGAGAGATTTAGTATCAATGTCTGGGACATGACAGAACACATCTGGAAGGCAGAAAGACATAGACACACACAACGTGAAAGACATTTACCTCAAGGGAGTTGATGTCACTGGCCCTGTTGTTCATTAGTGGCAGGGACTTAAATCTATGCTGTTCTGGGTCTGTCTCGAACGCATGTTCCTTCTGTAAGAAAAACGGACAAAACAACACGCTACATCAGTCAAATACATCCTCACAAATTTGCACATCCTCACAAGAGTCACGTAAGCATAAGGAAAGTATTACTCCAGCAGCACCTAGATCAGATGACTGTCTGTTCTGGCCAGGACTAGAGACCCTAGCTTTCCCTGAGAAAAGTGTGGTCGGGTCAGGGAGAGTTCACCCAGATCGTAACCCCGAAAACGTCAACAATAAGAGCAAGTGACCTGAAACCACAGGATGTTTTCTACTGGGAGAGGAGGAGAACAACATATGCTGTGACTTAGAGAGCTCCGAGTGGGATAGACAACACAGAGCTGCAGGGAAACTCCAGGGTCGCAGCTATTAAAAAGTCTGAGATGACGTATTGCTGTGTAGTAATGTGTGTACAATCCTCAGTCTGTCGCCACTGCTCACAGCCACCACTAGGGGGAGGCAGATCACACAGAGATACAGTAGCAGGCCACAGAGATACAGTAGCAGCCCCCCTAGCGATCTGTGACCACTAGGGGGCTGCTACTGTATCTCTGTGGGCCTTAAACAGGTGAAGAAGTGATTTATGAGTAGAATGTAAATGAATGAGAATGACGTGAAGCACAACAGTGACTGATGCCATGTGCGTCAGAGCACCAATCAGTGGAGAAACATAACAGCATTAGGAAAACATGATGGATGGTGGTACACAATGGGTTGTGTACACTTAATGCTTCCTCATGCTATTGTGGTGTTCTGTCCTCATTGTGCTTTACCATCGTGTTCTGCAATTATTGTTGTTTTCCCATCTCTCTCCCTCTCTCTCTCATCCCTCCCTCACTCCCTCACTTGCTTCTGTCTTTTACAAAAGACCACTAATGTTTGTGGCTTAATGTTTTGTCTTACGTTCAGAAGTAATCCCACCCCTCTTATCCCTTTCACCCCTCTTTGGGTTATTTCTCCTTCTGCTTTCCTCTCTACCTTCGCTCTTACACCCTGTTACACACACTCAGACACACACACACAGGCTGGTAACCACTTCTTATACACCTCTCTCTGATCTCTTTATATGCTCAGTCTCATCCTGTAATTCTCTCTTATCCTCCCTTTCTCGTTCTCTTCATCATGACCTCACTCGACTGAACCTTGCACCCCCCCAACAATCTTTCTGAATGCAAATACTGGAATGTGATAAATCTCTGTGATTTTTATCAGGTCACTTTGCTGTGGCGACCGACAACCAAACACTAAACACCACACCTACACAACTATTTACAGCACCCTCAATACACACACACTCTGACACACACAACACATGGACACACACGAAAACACACAACAGACATGTAGAAACATTACACAGACATGCACACACACACACACACACACACTCACACACACACACACACACACACACACACAGTTTTATTGCTTTCTTGCGGGGACTTTCCGTTGAATCAAATTCTATTTTTCCCCCTAGCCTTGACCCCTGTTCAGTGGAACTCTGCACAAGAAGAAAAGAAACCAAAATAAATGATTCATGTCTTTGAAAAACAAACACAACATTTTGTTAAAGCAGAATATTGGCGTTGCTGTGCAGAGTTCTTTGATAAAGCTACTTTACTCTTCTTTGATAAAGCTACTTCCTTACATCTGGCCCCCATACGACATTATTGCTATAGCACTGTGTCCTCATACAGAGATACTACACACACACACACACACACTTATTGACCAATCCCCCTGCCAGAGACTAGTGTGTAACTATTTTCGGTTTTGTGTCTTAAACAAATGTGGTTTCTGATTTACATCATATAAAAATAGTATCTCTTGCGGTCATGAATAACCAAAGATAAGGATATGTTCTGGTTCACCTGTTCAAACACATTGCTTACAGGACACTTCCAGCACATCTGTAGGCCAAACGTACACAGCAATCATTTCCATTTCAATACAAACTCCCCAGCCGCTTTTACTTGGGCATCGAGATTAGAACAACTTCAGGAAACAGCACCAGATAAGCAACAGGTGCCAATCCACATTCCATTTCCTCACAGCTAATAAACAGAGTTAATCAGTTCCAGAAATAACTATTACCGGTAGTTACTTTCTATTCTCTTTGAGTGTGTTTCTACTCCAGGTATAAGATGTCCATAGGCACAGATCTAGGACCAGCATACCTACCCCCAATCATAACCCTTAGCATTAACACTAAACTGACCTGAGATCAGTGTCTAGAGGCGAAGTTAGTCGGCCCTCCAGTTGGTCCTGTCTGGATTAAGGCTGACCTTAAGGCTGACCTCACATAGTGAAATCTCTACTGACACTTGCCCTGACTGTCCTTCTCACACAGCTAAGGGACTCTTAATACACTGGCTGACACAACACAAGCAGGTTAACGTAGCCAGGAGAATAAGACGTCTAAGTCAACTGTCCAGAGTTGTATTGCGTCACAGTCAGGGAGAGTGAGGCAGAAGGAGCAGGGCTTCTTATGACTGCTCTATGCAATCACTATGGCACTATAGTAGTCATTAAGGGGTCATAAAAGGTGAGCTATTGGACAAAAACTTCAGCCAGTCTCTATTCATGTGCCTCAGGTAACTGATCTGGGTACTGTATTGATTGTGTGGTGGTGATCATGCCATGATCACCACCACACAATCAATACAGTACCCAGATCAGTATAGCAATCTCCCCATCATGACATCAGAAGTGAGTACAGTAACATTCCACTCACCAATAGATCTGCTGTGATCTGCCTCAGATTCTTTGTCTGATTGGCCAATCTATCCAGTTCGTGCACGACGTTCGGCCTCCGGTAGGGGGCGGGGACGGCAGACGTAAATAAAGGAAGCTGGGCCAATAGCAGCGAGAGCAGCAGAGAGGAGGAGGAGTCGACAAGCACTGCAGGGTGGGAGGAAACGGAAGCAATTATTAGATTTATATGACCGCAGAGAAGAGCTGTCATGTCGATATAATGATAATGACCTCGGGCTACGATATTGCACCATAATGTAAACATAAACCCAGACTTGGCAGTGGCATCCTTCAGAGTTGCACAAAGCCAGCAGAGTCATGTTTTCACAGGTTAAATGAAATTATATCTAAATCGTTCAATCCTATGACTCATAATATCATTAACAATAACAACACTTTCACAGTTATCGACTTTCCTGAATGCCTCTAATTGTCACACCTCCAATAGGACACATCAGTTGTTGGATGTGACCAGAGTCCTAAATGCAAATCACTTGACCTAAATCATTACATGCAGGACACTTCACACACTATAATATTATGTTGATCTTCACAATTATTGACTTTCATGAACGCCTCCAATTGTCACACCTGCAATAGTATACATCAGTTGTTGGATGGCATGCATTACACAGCCTAAACCAAGACAGTTTTGTAACAGTAAGCTCACTCAATCCTTCTCTTTCAAGTTCAAATACAAGGTAAAGAAAGTCCCAATTGCTGCTGAAATGATAAATGCCTGTGTAATTACAGGAGAACCACAAGAAGCACAAGCCAGGACTCAGGAGAGCATCACTCCTTGTTCAAACTTTAACCACCTGCTGGTATAAGACGTCAGTGTCTAGGCTTCTTGAAACAAATGGATCACTCAGTGGTCACTGAACATGGCAATGCTTAGCTGCAATTAAGTAACATTTGCATGCTCAGTAATTTCATTTGAATATGGAATAGCCCAATCAATGATCATACCCTGAGAATCGTGACAGCATATTATTATGCCAACATATTAGACATAGACTTAACTAAACAAGACAGGTTAGAGAGAAAGGATGATAATAATAAGACAATTCAGAAACAATTGAAATAATAATCAGGCACTTACATTTCATATTTGTTCGTGTACAATAAATAAATGCACGACTTACAATAAATAAATAGTTAAAAAAACAAGGTAAGAAAATTTATAAATAAATCGAACTCCGGAAATTGTCACGTGCTCCAGTTTCTTCTCGCTTTCACACTCCGCGAAAAGAGTGGAGGCAAGAGATTGCAGAAAAGGAAAAGAACGAGAGAATGAATGAAAAAGTAGAGGAATGAGGGCGAACTATCCAATAAAGAAATAAAATACAATGCCTCCAAACTTTTTGTTCAGTAAAGTTTGAGTTTAGTTCTAGTACAACTGATAGTAACGATAGACAGACACTCAGACAAATGGTTAGGGAGGGATGCGAGTGTGTGTAAGTCAAATTTTCGCGCAGTGAAATGTTTAGGCTTGTTTTAAACGTCCTTTTATAAAGACTGGGCTGTATGACACATCGACTGAGTCACCGACATTCATTCATAAAAACACACGCGCTCCCTCTTTCCTCCTCCCCTCCCTGCCAGAGCTGTCTGTCTCCCTTAGCAAATTTTTCTAAATGTTCCGTTGTTTTTTCTTCTTTTTTTTCTGTCTGTATCACTTTCTCTCGTCCATCCTGTCCCTATCTCCAGTAGTCTACACTTCCTCCGTTGCATCCCGCTACCTATTTATCAGTCCATCTACCTCTTTCTATCTTTCCATCTCCAAATCTCTTCCCCCCTCTCTCTATCACTGCAGAAGTTTAAAAAGGCCATTGTTTAGTTTTATATCAGTCTATCTCCAGTCCTGTATCCTTTATACAGTGGATCTACCTTGTTTTCTCTCTCTCTCCCTCTCATTGTTTATTGTGTTTCTCTGAGTGTTAAAAATGCTTTTTGACTGTGGCTTTACAGTAGGACTCTGCTCCATATGGCACGTCCCCCACTTCATAGTTCATACATAGAGAAAACACCTCTCCCCCCCACTCTCATTTTTTACAGACAGCCACTCCTGAGACATCATCCTGTTATTTCCACTTTCCCCCCTTCTTTTTTCTCTCCCTCTCTCCCTCTCCAGGGTGAAGGAAAGAGTGAGAGACAGAGCGGGACGGGAGAGAGGTGTTGTCCAGAAGGGGCCTAGTGTTGCATAGAAACAGTGACAGGACTCTAGTCCAGTAACACAGTGTCAAGGGAGGGGGAATAAGATGGGGTTAAAACAGTACACACACACACACACACACACACACACACACACACACACACACACACACACACACACACACACACACACACACACACACACACACACACACACACACACACACACACATAAACCAACAAAAGGATAAAATGCTTATAGGAGGTGTGGGTCTTCAAGAGAGAACATCGGACACACTAATAATGATGCGGGTACAAGTGTTAAGTGATAGGCCTACACACACACACACACACACACACACACACACACACACACACACACACACACACACACACACACACATGGATACACAAATAAACACACTGACACTTATGAGGGCATGGTGGCGAGGAGACTGGGTGGTAGAGGTGTTGTGGGAAACAAGTAGTACTCTCTTTTCCTGGGTCAACAGCAGACAAGAAAAGAGAGGAGAGGAGGTGGGGAGAGGAGGAGAGGAAATGGATGAATGTGGTGGACCGAGGGAGATATTGATACACTCGCTCTATTTAATTTCCCACATCAAAGGGCTGTTTGAAGACACAGCTGGGGCAAGAAGAAAAGAAAGAGTGAAGTTAGTCACTCTCCCTCCCTCGTCCCCTCTCTCTCCTTCTCTCCGTCTGCCTACCATGATGGGGGTCTCCTGGGTGGTTCTGAGGCACTGAGAGTCTATTAGACAATCTGCCAGTGGTGATCACTCATATCACTCATACACATTGTCACTCTATATGTGTGTGTTTGTGTGTGAGTGAGAGGGAGGGAGGGAGGGGGTGCACATGTATGCAGTGTGTGTGTGTGTGGGGGGGGGAGGGAGGGGGTGCACATGTATGCAGTGTTTGTGTGTTTGTATGCTCATGGGGGGCTATTTTTTGGGAAAGAAGGCCTCTGTTCCATGGTGTGTGTGTGTGTGTGTTAGGAGAAGGTGTAGTGTGTGTGTGCATGTGTGTGGGTAATTAGTAGGCTGGTGGTGTGAATGTGGTGTATATATGTGTACAATAATGTTAAGTGTTTGTGTGTGCCACCCATTACATCACCAATGTGTATAAACCACCGGAGGAGGAGTAGCAGAGTGAGACACTGAATTAAACCTGCAACACATCAGAGAGAACGGAACCTGTGACATCGTCTATACCAGCCGTGTGTGTGTGTTAAAATGTTAGACATCGCCTCGCTGTTGGCGCAGTGGTCTAAGGCATTGCATCGCAGTGCTAGCTGTGTCACCAGAGACTCTGGGTCCGAGCCCAGGCTCTGTCGCAGCCGGCCACGACCAGGAGGTCCATGGGGCGACGCACAATTGGCCTAGCGTCATCCGGGTTAGGGAGGGTCTGGCAGGTAAGGATATCCTTGTCTCATCAGGCACTAGCGACTCCTGTGGCGGACCTGGCGCAGTGCACGCTGACCAGGTTGCTAGGTGTTAGTGTTGCATAGAAACAGTGACAGGACTCTAGTCCAGTAACACAGTGTCAAGGGAGGGGGAATAAGATGGGGTTAAAACAGTACACACACACACACACATTGGTGCGGCTGGCTTCCGGGTTGGATGCGAGCTGTGTTAAAAAGCAGTGCGGCTTGGTTGGGTTGTGTTTCGGAGGACGGGAGTTGTAGTGATGAGACAAGACAGTAACTACTAACAATTGGATACCACGAAATTGGGGAGAAAAATGGGGATACATTTTTTTTTAAAGTTAGACATCAGAGGAACCTGTGTCACGACGTACTACAGCCCTCCCTATGTCTGTGACTGTGTCACCACGTACTACAGCCCTCCATATGTCTTTGACTGTGTCACCACGTACTACAGCCCTCCATATGTCTGTGACTGTGTCACCACGTACGACAGCCCTCCATATGTCTGTGACTGTGTCACCACGTACGACAGCCCTCCTTATGTCTGTGACTGTGTCACCACGTACGACAGCCCTCCATATGTCTGTGACTGTGTCACCACGTACTACAGCCCTCCATATGTCTTTGACTGTGTCACCACGTACTACAGCCCTCCATATGTCTGTGACTGTGTCACCACGTACGACAGCCCTCCATATGTCTGTGACTGTGTCACCACGTACGACAGCCCTCCATATGTCTGTGACTGTGTCACCACGTACTACAGCCCTCCATATGTCTGTGACTGTGTCACCACGTACTACAGCCCTCCATATGTCTGTGACTGTGTCACCACGTACTACAGCCCTCCTTATGTCTGTGACTGTGTCCGTGTGTGTATGAAACATTAGTAAGACATCAGAGAGTGAGAGTAGGGAACCTGTGACATGGCCTTCCCTTGCCCTTCTGGCCAGACAAACCTGACTCACTTAGTCCAACTTTACTGGGTTAGTCAATCTTTGCGTAGCCTTGACAAACCCTGGCGCCGTGTAGTTCTGCACGCGACTGACTCTTACATGGTTTCCTCGCTGTCATATGAAGCCTTTTGATGGGTCAGAGTGTCTGCTGGGTTTGATCCTTGACTGGCTGGAAGTTGGACTTGATCATCCCTGGTATACAATAAGGGCACATTTGAATAATTTCATAATATTTATCATACTTTTTACATTTACATACATTTGAATATGTTGGTATTGTCCAAATAACCCTTCTGGTATTCCAATTGATTTCTGTAGTGTAAAACTCCTGTTCTAAATGACACCATTGGTTACTGTAAGTGACTTTAGTGTAATGGAGGTGGTTAAGGTTAAGGCTCTGATCCTGCCGACCCCACAGCCTTGGATGTGTAAACAGAGGGAATGTTGAATATGACGCAACGCTGAAAACACCGGAAGCTCCAATTGCAAATGTGATTTTGGGAGCCAATCATTTCATCATGCTGATATTGCTCCACCATTTCCTCCTCCAGGGAATTCCACTAAGCTGTAGAATAAACAATGTTTACACTCAAAGGGAACGGACGAGAGGCCGACATAGTATACTACTGTTAATGTTTACTCTACTATGACTGGGTAGATGGACAACCCCTTAACTCTCTCCATAACCTCCGCCTCACTCCTCTCATACATCCCTCCCTCCATCCTTCCATTCCTGCCTCAGAGTGCATGATTCCAGTAGGGCATCCTATCTGACCACCTGTCCTGGTAACCCTAACTCACCACCCCACTACATACACCATCATTTCCCCCCTACCCCCTCTCCCCACATGCCCTTTATGCATCTACGTACGTCAAAGAGCAAGTGAGCGTGTTGATGTTTGTTTGGGGGAAAAATAATGAACTAGTGACACGGGGATGATAGTCATTGGGCAATAAAGTGACGTCTCTCACTCTCTTTCTCACAGTCAGTGATCACGGTTAATGTGCTGTTGTCTTCCTTCCAAGAGATATATGACAATCCATCCCCCTCTCCTCCTCCACCTCCTACCCCCCTGCTCCCGCCCATTCACCCCCCTTCACCTCTGGCAAGTTTAGTTAGGAAAACGGATCCCACGGATGTGATTTTCAAATTATGCGTGTCAATTGCTCTTTTCCTTTCCATTTGTCTCTCTCTGCCTTCAACATGCAGATATGGCTGTGTTGGGTTGTCCTGTGTTGTGTTGTGTTGTCCTGTGCTGTGTTGTGTTGTCCTATATTGTGTTGTCCTGTCCTTGATTGTCCTGTGCTGTACTGTATTGTGTTGTCCTGTATTGTGTTGTGTTGTTCTGTATTGTGTAGTCCTGTATTGGGTTGTGTAGTCCTGTATTGTGTTGTCCTGTATTGCATTGTGTTGTCCTGTATTGTTTTGTGTAGTCCTGTATTGTGTTGTCCTGTATTGTGTTGTGTAGTCCTGTATTGTGTTGTGTTGTCCTCTATTGTGTTGTGTAGTCCTGTATTGTGTAGTCCTGTATTGTGTTGTGTAGTCCTGTGTTGTGTAGTCCTGTATTGTGTTGTGTTATCCTGTATTGGGTTGTGTTGTCCTGTATTGTATTGTGTTGTCCTGTATTGTGTTGTGTTGTCCTGTATTGTTTTGT
This sequence comes from Oncorhynchus nerka, assembly GCF_034236695.1. Taxonomy (NCBI): domain Eukaryota; kingdom Metazoa; phylum Chordata; class Actinopteri; order Salmoniformes; family Salmonidae; genus Oncorhynchus; species Oncorhynchus nerka. The sequence continues at coordinate 5,897,906 of NC_088398.1, forward strand.
GTAGTCCTGTATTGTGTTGTCCTGTATTGGGTTGTGTTGTCCTGTATTGTGTTGTTGTCTTGTATTGTGTTGTCCTGTATTGGGTTGTGTAGTCCTGTATTGGGTTGTGTTGTCCTGTATTGTGTTGTCCTGTGTTGTGTAGTCCTGTATTGTGTTGTGTAGTCCTGTATTGTGTTGTGTTGTCCTGTATTGGGTTGTGTTGTCCTGTATTGAGTTGTGTAGTCCTGTATTGTGTTGTCCTGTATTGTGTTGTGTTGTCCTGTATTGAGTTGTGTTGTCCTGTATTGTGTTGTGTTGTCCTGTGTTGTGTTGTCCTGTATTGTGTTGTCCTGTATTGGGTTGTGTAGTCCTGTATTGGGTTGTGTTGTCCTGTATTGTGTTGTCCTGTGTTGTGTTGTGTAGTCCTGTATTGTGTTGTGTAGTCCTGTATTGTGTTGTGTTGTCCTGTATTGGGTTGTGTTGTCCTGTATTGGGTTGTGTAGTCCTGTGTTGTGTTGTCCTGTATTGTGTTGTGTTGTCCTGTGTTGTGTTTTCCTGTTTTGTGTTGTCCTGTGTTGTGTTGTGTAGTCCTGTATTGGGTTGTTCTGTATTGTGTTGTGTAGTCCTGTGTTGTGTTGTGTAGTCCTGTGTTGTGTTGTGTAGTCCTGTATTGTGTTGTGTAGTCCTGTATTGTGTTGTCCTGTATTGTGTTGTCCTGTATTGTGTTGTCCTGTATTGGGTTGTGTTGTCCGGTAGTGTGTTGTGTGTAGTTCTGTAGTGTGTTGTGTAGTCCTCTATTGGGTTGTGTAGTCCTGTATTGTGTCGTGTTGTCCTGTATTGTGTAGTCCTGTGTTGTGTTGTCCTGTATTGTGTTGTGTAGTCCTGTGTTGTGTAGTCCTGTATTGTGTTGTGTTATCCTGTATTGGGTTGTGTTGTCCTTTATTGTGTTGTGTTGTCCTGTATTGGGTTGTGTTGTCCTGTATTGTGTTGTTGTCTTGTATTGTGTTGTCCTGTATTGTGTTGTGTAGTCCTGTATTGGGTTGTGTAGTCCTGTATTGGGTTGTGTTGTCCTGTATTGTGTTGTGTAGTCCTTTATTGTGTTGTGTAGTCCTGTATTGGGTTGTGTTGTCCTGTATTGGGTTGTGTTGTCCTGTATTGGGTTGTGTTGTCCTGTATTGGGTTGTCCTGTATTGTGTTGTGTTGTCCTGTATTGTGTTGTGTTGTCCTGTATTGTGTTGTGTAGTCCTGTATTGTGGTGTCCTGTATTGTGTCATGTTGTCCTGTATTGTGGTGTCCTTTATTGTGTTGTGTAGTCCTTTATTGTGTTGTGTAGTCCTGTATTGGGTTGTGTTGTCCGGTAGTGTGTTGTGTAGTCCTGTGTTGTGTAGTCCTGTATTGTGTTGTGTTATCCTGTATTGGGTTGTGTTGTCCTTTATTGTGTTGTGTTGTCCTGTATTGTGTTGTGTAGTCCTTTATTGTGTTGTGTAGTCCTGTATTGGGTTGTGTTGTCCTGTAGTGTGTTGTGTAGTTCTGTAGTGTGTTGTGTTGTCCTGTATTGTGTTGTGTAGTCCTGTACTGTGTTGTGTAGTCCTGTATTGTGTTGTGTTGTCCTGTATTGTATTGTGCTGTCCTCTGTTGTGTAGTCCTGTATTGTGTTGTGTTGTCCTGTATTGTGTTGTGTAGTCCTGTATTGTGGTGTCCTGTATTGTGTCATGTTGTCCTGTATTGTGGCGTCCTTTATTGTGTTGTGTAGTCCTTTATTGTGTTGTGTAGTCCTGTATTGGGTTGTGTTGTCCTGTAGTGTGTTGTCCTGTATTGTGTTGTCCTGTATTGTGTTGTGTTGTACTGTATTGGTTTGTGTTGTCCTGTATTGTATTGTGTTGTCCTGTATTGTGTTGTGTAGTCCTGTAGTGTGTTGTGTAGTTCTGTATTGTGTTGTGTTGTCCTGTATTGTTTTGTGTAGTCCTTTATTGTGTTGTGTTGTCCTGTATTGTATTGTGTTGTCCTGTATTGTGTTGTGTAGTCCTGTGTTGTGTTGTCCTGTATTGTGTTGTGGTGTCCTGTATTGTGTCATGTTGTCCTGTATTGTGGTGTCCTTTTTTGTGTTGTGTTGTCCTGTATTGTGTTGTGTAGTCCTGTATTGGGTTGTGTAGTCCTGTATTGGGTTGTGTTGTCCTGTATTGTGTTGTGTAGTCCTGTACTGTGTTGTATAGTCCTGTATTGTGTTGTGTTGTCCTGTATTGGGTTGTGTTGTCCTGTATTGTGTTGTGTTGTCCTGTATTGTGTTGTGTAGTCCTGTATTGTGGTGTCCTGTATTGTGTCATGTTGTCCTGTATTGTGGTGTCCTTTATTGTGTTGTGTAGTCCTTTATTGTGTTGTGTAGTCCTGTATTGGGTTGTGTTGTCCGGTAGTGTGTTGTGTAGTCCTGTGTTGTGCAGTCCTGTATTGTGTTGTGTTATCCTGTATTGGGTTGTGTTGTCCTTTATTGTGTTGTGTAGTCCTGTATTGGGTTGTGTTGTCCTGTATTGGGTTGTGTTGTCCTGTATTGTGTTGTGTAGTCCTTTATTGTGTTGTGTAGTCCTGTATTGGGTTGTGTTGTCCTGTATTGGGTTGTGTTGTCCTGTATTGGGTTGTCCTGTATTGTGTTGTGTTGTCCTGTATTGTGTTGTGTTGTCCTGTATTGTGTTGTGTAGTCCTGTATTGTGGTGTCCTGTATTGTGTCATGTTGTCCTGTATTGTGGTGTCCTTTATTGTGTTGTGTAGTCCTTTATTGTGTTGTGTAGTCCTGTATTGGGTTGTGTTGTCCGGTAGTGTGTTGTGTAGTCCTGTGTTGTGTAGTCCTGTATTGTGTTGTGTTATCCTGTATTGGGTTGTGTTGTCCTGTATTGTGTTGTGTTGTCCTGTATTGTGTTGTGTAGTCCTTTATTGTGTTGTGTAGTCCTGTATTGGGTTGTGTTGTCCTGTAGTGTGTTGTGTAGTTCTGTAGTGTGTTGTGTTGTCCTGTATTGTGTTGTGTAGTCCTGTACTGTGTTGTGTAGTCCTGTATTGTGTTGTGTTGTCCTGTATTGTATTGTGCTGTCCTCTGTTGTGTAGTCCTGTATTGTGTTGTGTTGTCCTGTATTGTGTTGTGTAGTCCTGTATTGTGGTGTCCTGTATTGTGTCATGTTGTCCTGTATTGTGGCGTCCTTTATTGTGTTGTGTAGTCCTTTATTGTGTTGTGTAGTCCTGTATTGGGTTGTGTTGTCCTGTAGTGTGTTGTCCTGTATTGTGTTGTCCTGTATTGTGTTGTGTTGTACTGTATTGGTTTGTGTTGTCCTGTATTGTATTGTGTTGTCCTGTATTGTGTTGTGTAGTCCTGTAGTGTGTTGTGTAGTTCTGTATTGTATTGTATTGTGTTGTCCTGTATTGTGTTGTGTAGTCCTGTATTGTGTCGTGTTGTCCTGTATTGGTTTGTGTTGTCCTGTATTGTATTGTGTTGTCCTGTATTGTGTTGTGTAGTCCTGTGTTGTGTTGTCCTGTATTGTGTTGTGGTGTCCTGTATTGTGTCATGTTGTCCTGTATTGTGGTGTCCTTTTTTGTGTTGTGTTGTCCTGTATTGTGTTGTGTAGTCCTGTATTGGGTTGTGTAGTCCTGTATTGGGTTGTGTTGTCCTGTATTGTGTTGTGTAGTCCTGTACTGTGTTGTATAGTCCTGTATTGTGTTGTGTTGTCCTGTATTGGGTTGTGTTGTCCTGTATTGTGTTGTGTTGTCCTGTATTGTGTTGTGTAGTCCTGTATTGTGGTGTCCTGTATTGTGTCATGTTGTCCTGTATTGTGGTGTCCTTTATTGTGTTGTGTAGTCCTTTATTGTGTTGTGTAGTCCTGTATTGGGTTGTGTTGTCCGGTAGTGTGTTGTGTAGTCCTGTGTTGTGTAGTCCTGTATTGTGTTGTGTTATCCTGTATTGGGGTGTGTTGTCCTTTATTGTGTTGTGTTGTCCTGTATTGTGTTGTGTAGTCCTTTATTGTGTTGTGTAGTCCTGTATTGGGTTGTGTTGTCCTGTAGTGTGTTGTGTAGTTCTGTAGTGTGTTGTGTTGTCCTGTATTGTGTTGTGTAGTCCTGTACTGTGTTGTGTAGTCCTGTATTGTGTTGTGTTGTCCTGTATTGTATTGTGCTGTCCTCTGTTGTGTAGTCCTGTATTGTGTTGTGTTGTCCTGTATTGTGTTGTGTAGTCCTGTATTGTGGTGTCCTGTATTGTGTCATGTTGTCCTGTATTGTGGCGTCCTTTATTGTGTTGTGTAGTCCTTTATTGTGTTGTGTAGTCCTGTATTGGGTTGTGTTGTCCTGTAGTGTGTTGTCCTGTATTGTGTTGTCCTGTATTGTGTTGTGTTGTACTGTATTGGTTTGTGTTGTCCTGTATTGTATTGTGTTGTCCTGTATTGTGTTGTGTAGTCCCGTAGTGTGTTGTGTAGTTCTGTATTGTGTTGTGTTGTCCTGTATTGTTTTGTGTAGTCCTTTATTGTGTTGTGTTGTCTTTTATTGTGTTGTGTAGTCCTGTAGTGTGTTGTGTAGTTCTGTATTGTATTGTATTGTGTTGTCCTGTATTGTGTTGTGTAGTCCTGTATTGTGTCGTGTTGTCCTGTATTGGTTTGTGTTGTCCTGTATTGTATTGTGTTGTCCTGTATTGTGTTGTGTAGTCCTGTGTTGTGTTGTCCTGTATTGTGTTGTGGTGTCCTGTATTGTGTCATGTTGTCCTGTATTGTGGTGTCCTTTTTTGTGTTGTGCTGTCCTGTATTGTGTTGTGTAGTCCTGTATTGGGTTGTGTAGTCCTGTATTGGGTTGTGTTGTCCTGTATTGTGTTGTGTAGTCCTGTACTGTGTTGTATAGTCCTGTATTGTGTTGTGTTGTCCTGTATTGGGTTGTGTTGTCCTGTATTGTGTTGTCCTGTATTGTGTTGTGTAGTCCTGTATTGTGGTGTCCTGTATTGTGTCATGTTGTCCTGTATTGTGGTGTCCTTTATTGTGTTGTGTAGTCCTTTATTGTGTTGTGTAGTCCTGTATTGGGTTGTGTTGTCCGGTAGTGTGTTGTGTAGTCCTGTGTTGTGTAGTCCTGTATTGTGTTGTGTTATCCTGTATTGGGTTGTGTTGTCCTTTATTGTGTTGTGTTGTCCTGTATTGTGTTGTGTAGTCCTTTATTGTGTTGTGTAGTCCTGTATTGGGTTGTGTTGTCCTGTAGTGTGTTGTGTAGTTCTGTAGTGTGTTGTGTTGTCCTGTATTGTGTTGTGTAGTCCTGTACTGTGTTGTGTAGTCCTGTATTGTGTTGTGTTGTCCTGTATTGTGTTGTGTAGTCCTGTATTGTGGTGTCCTGTATTGTGGCATGTTGTCCTGTATTGTGGCGTCCTTTATTGTGTTGTGTAGTCCTGTATTGGGTTGTGTTGTCCTGTAGTGTGCTGTCCTGTATTGTGTTGTCCTGTATTGTGTTGTGTAGTCCTGTATTGTGTTGTGTTGTCCTGTATTGGTTTGTGTTGTCCTGTATTGTATTGTGTTGTCCTTGTATTGTGTTGTGTAGTCCTGTGTTGTGTTGTCCTGTATTGTGGTGTCCTTTTTGTGTTGTGTTGTCCTTACATTTACATTTGCATTTAAGTCATTTAGCAGACGCTCTTATCCAGAGCGACTTACAAATTGGTGCATTCACCTTATGACATCCAGTGGAACAGCCACTTTACAATAGTGCATCTAAATCTTTTAAGGAGGGGGAGGGGGTGAGAAGGATTACTTTATCCTATCCTAGGTATTCCTTAAAGAGGTGGGGTTTCAGGTGTCTCCGTGGTGATTGACTCCTGTCCTGGCGTCGTGAGGGAGTTTGTTCCACCATTGGGGGCCAGAGCAGCGAACAGTTTTGACTGGGCTGAGCCTGTACTTCCTCAGTGGTAGGGAGGCGAGCAGGCCAGAGGTGGATGAACGCAGTTCCCTTGTTTGGGTGTAGGGCCTGATCAGAGCCTGGAGGTACTGAGGTGCCGTTCCCCTCACAGCTCCGTAGGCAAGCACCATGGTCTTGTAGCGGATGCGAGCTTCAACTGGAAGCCAGTATTGTGTTGTGTAGTCCTGTATTGGGTTGTGTAGTCCTGTATTGGGTTGTGTTGTCCTGTATTGTGTTGTGTAGTCCTGTACTGTGTTGTGTAGTCCTGTATTGTGTTGTATTGTGTTGTGTTGTCCTGTATTGGGTTGTGTTGTCCTGTATTGTGTTGTGTTGTCCTGTATTGTGTTGTGTATTCCTGTATTGTGGTGTCCTGTATTGTGTCATGTTGTCCTGTATTGTGGTGTCCTTTATTGTGTTGTGTAGTCCTTTATTGTGTTGTGTAGTCCTGTATTGGGTTGTGTTGTCCGGTAGTGTGTTGTGTAGTCCTGTGTTGTGTAGTCCTGTATTGTGTTGTGTTATCCTGTATTGGTGTTGTGTTGTCCTTTATTGTGTTGTGTTGTCCTGTATTGTGTTGTGTAGTCCTTTATTCTGTTGTGTAGTCCTGTATTGGGTTGTGTTGTCCTGTAGTGTGTTGTGTAGTTCTGTAGTGTGTTGTGTTGTCCTTTATTTTGTTGTGTAGTCCTGTACTGTGTTGTGTAGTCCTGTATTGTGTTGTGTTGTCCTGTATTGTATTGTGTTGTCCTCTGTTGTGTAGTCCTGTATTGTGTTGTGTTGTCCTGTATTGTGTTGTGTAGTCCTGTATTGTGGTGTCCTGTATTGTGTTGTGTTGTCCTGTATTGTGGCGTCCTTTATTGTGTTGTGTAGTCCTTTATTGTGTTGTGTAGTCCTGTATTGGGTTGTGTTGTCCTGTAGTGTGTTGTCCTGTATTGTGTTGTCCTGTATTGTGTTGTGTAGTCCTGTATTGTGTTGTCAAGTATTGTGTTGTGTAGTCCTGTATTGTGTTGTGTTATCCCGTATTGGGTTGTGTTGTCCTGTATTGTATTGTGTTGTCCTGTATTGTGTTGTGTAGTCCTGTATTGTGTTGTGTAGTACTGTATTGTGTTGTCCTGTATTGGGTTGTGTAGTCCTGTATTGGGTTGTGTTGTCCTGTATTGTGTTGTCCTGTATTGTATTGTGTTGTCCTGTATTGTGTTGTGTAGTCCTGTAGTGTGTTGTGTAGTCCTGTATTGTGTTGTGTTGTCCTGTATTGTTTTGTGTAGTCCTGTATTGTGTTGTGTTGTCCTGTATTGTGTTGTGTAGTCCTGTAGTGTGTTGTGTAGTTCTGTATTGTATTGTGTTGTCCTGTATTGTGTTGTGTAGTCCTGTATTGTGTTGTGTTGTCCTGTATTGGTTTGTGTTGTCCTGTATTGTATTGTGTTGTCCTGTATTGTGTTGTGTAGTCCTGTGTTGTGTTGTCCTGTATTGTGTTGTGGTGTCCTGTATTGTGTCATGTTGTCCTGTATTGTGGTGTCCTTTTTTGTGTTGTGTTGTCCTGTATTGTGTTGTGTAGTCCTGTATTGGGTTGTGTAGTCCTGTATTGGGTTGTGTTGTCCTGTATTGTGTTGTGTAGTCCTGTACTGTGTTGTGTAGTCCTGTATTGTGTTGTGTTGTCCTGTATTGTGTTGTGTAGTCCTGTATTGTGGTGTCCTGTATTGTGTCATGTCGTCCTGTATTGTGGTGTCCTTTATTGTGTTGTGTAGTCCTTTATTGTGTTGTGTAGTCCTGTATTGGGGTGTGTTGTCCGGTAGTGTGTTGTGTAGTCCTGTGTTGTGTAGTCCTGTATTGTGTTGTGCTGTCCTGTATTGTGTTGTGTAGTCCTTTATTGTGTTGTGTAGTCCTGTATTGGGTTGTGTTGTCCTGTAGTGTGTTGTGTTGTCCTGTATTGTGTTGTGTTGTGTAGCCCTGTATTGTATTGTGTTGTGTAGTCCTGTATTGTGTTGCCCTGTATTGTATTGTGTTGTCCTGTATTGTGTTGTGTTGTCCTGTATTGTATTGTGTTGTCCTCTGTTGTGTAGTCCTGTATTGTGTTGTGTAGTCCCGTATTGTGGTGTCCTGCATTGTGTCATGTTGTCCTGTATTGTGGCGTCCTTTATTGTGTTGTGTAGTCCTTTATTGTGTTGTGTAGTCCTGTATTGGGTTGTGTAGTCCTGTATTATGTTGTGTAGTCCTGTATTGTGTTGTGTTGTGTAGCCCTGTATTGTATTGTGTTGTGTAGTCCTGTATTGTGTTGCCCTGTATTGTATTGTGTTGTCCTGTATTGTGTTGTGTTGTCCTGTATTGTATTGTGTTGTCCTGTATTGTGTTGTGTTGTCCTGTATTGTGTTGTGTAGTCCTGCATTGTGTTGTCCTGTATTGGGTTGTGTTGTCCTGTATTGGGTTGTGTAGTCCTGTGTTGTGTTGTCCTGTATTGTGTTGTCCTGTGTTGTGTTGTGTAGTCATGTATTGGGTTGTGTTGTCCTGTATTGTGTTGTGTTGTCCTGTGTTATGTTGTCCTGTATTGTGTTGTGTTGTGTAGTCATGTATTGGGTTGTGTTGTCCTGTATTGGGTTGTGTAGTCCTGTGTTGTGTTGTCCTGTATTGTGTTGTCCTGTGTTGTGTTGTGTAGTCCTGTATTGTGTTGTGTAGTCCTGTATTGTGTTGTGTTATCCCGTATTGGGTTGTGTTGTCCTGTATTGTGTTGTGTATTCCTGTATTGTGTTGTCTTGTATTGGGTTGTGTTGTCCTGTATTGTGTTGTTGTCTTGTATTGTGTTGTCCTGTATTGTGTTGTGTAGTCCTGTATTGTGTTGTGTAGTACTGTATTGTGTTGTCCTGTATTGGGTTGTGTAGTCCTGTATTGGGGTGTGTTGTCCTGTATTCTGTTGTCCTGTATTGTATTGTGTTGTCCTGTATTGTGTTGTGTAGTCCTGTAGTGTGTTGTGTAGTTCTGTATTGTGTTGTGTTGTCCTGTATTGTTTTGTGTAGTCCTGTATTGTGTTGTGTTGTCCTGTATTGTATTGTGTTGTCCTGTATTGTGTTGTGTAGTCCTGTATTGTGTTGTGTTGTCCTGTATTGTATTGTGTTGCCCTGTATTGTGTTGTGTAGTCCTGTATTGTGTTGTCCTGTATTGTGTTGTGTCCTGTATTGTGTCATGTTGTCCTGTATTGTGGTGTCCTTTTTGTGTTGTGTCCTGTATTGTGTTGTGTTGTCCTGTGTTGTGTTGTGTTGTCCTGTATTGTGTTGTGTAGTCCTGTGTTGTCCTGTATTGTGTTGTGTTGTCCTGTATTGTTGTGTAGTCCTGTATTGTGTTGTCCTGTATTGTGTTGTCCTGTGTTGTGTTGTGTAGTCATGTATTGGGTTGTGTTGTCCTGTATTGTGTTGTGTTGTCCTGTGTTATGTTGTCCTGTATTGTGTTGTGTTGTGTAGTCATGTATTGGGTTGTGTTGTCCTGTATTGGGTTGTGTAGTCCTGTGTTGTGTTGTCCTGTATTGTGTTGTCCTGTGTTGTGTTGTGTAGTCCTGTATTGTGTTGTGTAGTCCTGTATTGTGTTGTCCTGTATTGTGTTGTCCTGTTGTGTTGTCCTGTATTGTGTTGTGTCCCTGTATTGTGTTGTTGTGTATTGTCCTGTATTGTGTTGTGTAGTCCTGTATTGTGTTGTGTAGTCCTGTATTGTGTTGTGTAGTACTGTATTGTGTTGTCCTGTATTGGGTTGTGTAGTCCTGTATTGGGGTGTGTTGTCCTGTATTCTGTTGTCCTGTATTGTATTGTGTTGTCCTGTATTGTGTTGTGTAGTCCTGTAGTGTGTTGTGTAGTTCTGTATTGTGTTGTGTTGTCCTGTATTGTTTTGTGTAGTCCTGTATTGTGTTGTGTTGTCCTGTATTGTATTGTGTTGTCCTGTATTGTGTTGTGTAGTCCTGTATTGTGTTGTGTTGTCCTGTATTGTATTGTGTTGTCCTGTATTGTGTTGTGTAGTCCTGTGTTGTGTTGTCCTGTATTGTGTTGTGGTGTCCTGTATTGTGTCATGTTGTCCTGTATTGTGGTGTCCTTTTTGTGTTGTGTTGTCCTGTATTGTGTTGTGTTGTCCTGTGTTGTGTTGTGTTGTCCTGTACTGTGTTGTGTAGTCCTGTATTGTGTTGTGTTGTCCTGTATTGGGTTGTGTTGTCCTGTATTGTGTTGTGTTGTCCTGTATTGTGTTGTGTAGTCCTGTATTGTGGTGTCCTGTATTGTGTCATGTTGTCCTGTATTGTGGTGTCCTTTATTGTGTTGTGTAGTCCTTTATTGTGTTGTGTAGTCCTGTATTGGGTTGTGTTGTCCGGTAGTGTGTTGTGTAGTCCTGTGTTGTGTAGTCCTGTATTGTGTTGTGTTATCCTGTATTGTGTTGTGTAGTCCTTTATTGTGTTGTGTAGTCCTGTATTGGGTTGTGTTGTCCTGTAGTGTGTTGTGTAGTTCTGTAGTGTGTTGTGTTGTCCTGTATTGTGTTGTGTAGTCCTGTACTGTGTTGTGTAGTCCTGTATTGTATTGTGTTGTCCTCTGTTGTGTAGTCCTGTATTGTGTTGTGTTGTCCTGTATTGTGTTGTGTAGTCCTGTGGTGTCCTGTATTGTGTTGTCCTGTATTGTGTTTATTGTGTTGTGGCGTCCTTTATTGTGTTGTGTAGTCCTGTATTGTGTTGTGTTGTCCTGTATTGTTGTCCTGTGTTGTCCTGTATTGTGTTGTGTAGTCCTGTATTGTGTTGTCAAGTATTGTGTTGTGTAGTCCTGTATTGTGTTGTGTTATCCCGTATTGGGTTGTGTTGTCCTGTATTGTGTTGTGTAGTACTGTATTGTGTTGTCCTGTATTGGGTTGTGTAGTCCTGTATTGTGTTGTGTTGTCCTGTATTGTGTTGTGTAGTCCTGTAGTGTGTTGTGTAGTTCTGTATTGTATTGTGTTGTCCTGTATTGTGTTGTGTAGTCCTGTATTGTGTTGTGTAGTTCTGTATTGGGTTGTGTAGTCCTGTATTGGGTTGTGTTGTCCTGTATTGTGTTGTGTAGTCCTGTACTGTGTTGTGTAGTCCTGTATTGTGTTGTGTAGTCCTGTATTGGGTTGTTTTGTCCTGTATTGTGTTGTCCTGTATTGTATTGTGTTGTCTGTATTGTGTTGTGTAGTCCTGTAGTGTGTTGTGTAGTCCTGTATTGTGTTGTGTTGTCCTGTATTGTTTTGTGTAGTCCTGTATTGTGTTTTGTTGTCCTGTATTGTGTTGTGTAGTCCTGTATTGTGTTGTGTAGTCCTGTATTGTGTTGTGTAGTCCTGTATTGTGTTGTGTTGTCCTGTGTTATGTTGTCCTGTATTGTGTTGTGTTGTGTAGTCATGTATTGGGTTGTGTTGTCCTGTATTGGGTTGTGTAGTCCTGTGTTGTGTTGTCCTGTATTGTGTTGTCCTGTGTTGTGTTGTGTAGTCCTGTATTGTGTTGTGTAGTCCTGTATTGTGTTGTCCTGTATTGTGTTGTCCTGTATTGTGTTGTGTAGTCCTTTATTGTGTTGTCCTGTATTGTGTTGTGTAGTCCTGTATTGTGTTGTGTTATCCCGTATTGGGTTGTGTTGTCCTGTATTGTGTTGTGTATTCCTGTATTGTGTTGTCCTGTATTGGGTTGTGTTGTCCTGTATTGTGTTGTGTAGTCCTGTATTGTGTTGTGTAGTACTGTATTGTGTTGTCCTGTATTCCTGTATTGGGGTGTGTTGTCCTGTATTCTGTTGTCCTGTATTGTGTGTTGTCCTGTATTGTGTTGTGTAGTCCTGTAGTGTGTTGTGTAGTTCTGTATTGTGTTGTGTTGTCCTGTATTGTTTTGTGTAGTCCTGTATTGTGTTGTGTTGTCCTGTATTGTATTGTGTTGTCCTGTATTGTATTGTGTAGTCCTGTATTGTGTTGTGTTGTCCTGTATTGTATTGTGTTGTCCTGTATTGTGTTGTGTAGTCCTGTATTGTGTTGTCCTGTATTGTGTTGTGGTGTCCTGTATTGTGTCATGTTGTCCTGTATTGTGTTGTGTTGTCCTGTATTGTGTTGTGTTGTCCTGTATTGTGTTGTGTTGTCCTGTACTTGTTGTGTAGTCCTGTATTGTGTTGTGTTGTCCTGTATTGTGTTGTGTTGTCCTGTATTGTGTTGTGTTGTCCTGTATTGTGTTGTGTAGTCCTGTATTGTGGTGTCCTGTATTGTGTCATGTTGTCCTGTATTGTGTTGTCCTGTATTGTGTTGTGTAGTCCTGTATTGTGTTGTGTTGTCCTGTATTGTGTTGTGTTGTCCTGTATGTGTTGTGTAGTTGTGTTGTGTAGTCCTGTATTGTGTTGTGTTGTCCTGTATTGTTGTGTTGTCCTTTATTGTGTTGTGTTGTCCTGTATTGTGTTGTGTAGTCCTGTATTGTGTTGTGTAGTCCTGTATTGGTTGTGTTGTCCTGTATTGTGTTGTGTCCTGTATTGTGTTGTGTTGTCCTGTATTGTGTTGTGTAGTCCTGTACTGTGTTGTGTAGTCCTGTATTGTGTTGTGTTGTCCTGTATTGTATTGTGTTGTCCTCTGTTGTGTAGTCCTGTTGTTGTGTTGTCCTGTATTGTGTTGTGTGTCCTGTATTGTGTTGTGTAGTCCTGTATTGTGTTGTGTAGTCCTGTATTGTATTGTGTTGTCCTGTATTGTTGTTTGTGTAGTCCTGTATTGTGTTGTGTAGTCCTGTATTGTGTTGTCCTGTTTGTGTTGTCCTGTATTGTGTTGTGTGTCCTGTATTGTGTTGTCCTGTATTGTGTTGTGTAGTCCTGTATTGTGTTGTTGTCCTGTATTGTGTTGTCCTGTATTGTGTTGTGTAGTCCTGTATTGTGTTGTGTTGTCCTGTATTGTGTTGTGTAGTCCTGTATTGTGTTGTGTTGTCCTGTATTGGGTTGTGTTGTCCTGTATTGTGTTGTGTTGTCCTGTATTGTGTTGTCCTGTATTGTGTTGTGTAGTCCTGTATTGTGTTGTTGTCTTGTATTGTGTTGTCCTGTATTGTGTTGTGTAGTCCTGTATTGTGGTTGTGTTGTCCTGTATTGTTCCTGTATTGTGTTGTGTTGTCCTGTATTGTGGTTGTGTTGTCCTGTATTGTTGTGTTGTCCTGTATTGTGTTGTCCTGTATTGTGTTGTAGTCCTGTATTGTGTTGTGTTGTCCTGTATTGTGTTGTGTATTGTCCTGTATTGTGTTGTGTAGTCCTGTATTGTGTTGTTGTATTTGTCCTGTTGTGTTGTGTTGTCCTGTATTGTGTTGTCCTGTATTGTGTTGTGTAGTCCTGTATTGTGTTGTCCTGTCCTGTATTGTGTCCTGTATTGTGTCATGTTGTCCTGTATTGTGTTGTCCTGTATTGTGTTGTGTTGTCCTGTATTGTGTTGTGTTGTCCTGTTGTTGTGTTGTGTTGTCCTGTATTGTGTTGTGTTGTCCTGTATTGTTGTGTGTCCTGTAATGTGTTGTGTAGTCCTGTATTGTGTGTCCTGTATTGTGTTGTGTTGTCCTGTATTGTCCTGTATTGTGTTGTGTAGTCCTTTATTGTGTTGTGTAGTCCTGTATTGGGTTGTGTTGTCCTGTATTGTGTTGTGTAGTCCTGTATTGTGTTGTGTTGTCCTGTATTGGGTTGTGTAGTCCTGTATTGTGTTGTGTAGTCCTGTATTGGGTTGTGTTGTCCTGTATTGTATTGTGTTGTCCTGTATTGTGTTGTGTCCTGTCCTGTATTGTCCTGTATTGTGTTGTCCTGTATTGTTGTCCTGTGTTGTGTTGTGTTGTCCTGTATTGTATTGTGTTGTCCTGTATTGTGTTTTTATAGTCCTGTATTGTTTGTCCTGTATTGTGTTGTGTTGTCCTGTATTGTGTTGTGTAGTCCTGTATTGTGTTGTCCTGTAGTCCTGTATTGTGTTGTGTTGTCCTGTATTGTGTTGTCCCTGTAGTGTTGTCCTGTATTGTGTTGTGTTGTCCTGTATTGTGTTGTGTTGTCCTGTATTGGGTTGTGTTGTCCTGTATTGTGTTGTGTTGTCCTGTATTGTGTTGTGTAGTCCTGTATTGTGTTGTGTAGTCCTGTATTGTTGTGTAGTCCTGTATTGTGTTGTGTTGTCCTGTAGTTTGTGTGTGTTGTGTTGTCCTGTATTGTGTTGTGTTGTCCTGTATTGTGTTGTGTTGTCCTGTATTGTGTTGTGTTGTCCTGTATTGTGTTGTCCTGTATTGTGTTGTGTAGTCCTGTATTGTGTTGTGTTGTCCTGTATTGTGTTGTGTAGTCCTGTATTGTGTTGTGTAGTCCTGTATTGTGTTGTGTTGTCCTGTATTGTGTGTTGTCCTGTATTGTATTGTGTTGTCCTGTATTGTGTTGTGTTGTCCTGTATTGTTTTGTGTAGTCCTGTATTGTGTTGTGTTGTCCTGTATTGTGTTGTGTTGTCCTGTATTGTGTTGTGTTGTCCTGTATTGTGTTGTGTAGTCCTGTATTGTGTTGTGTTGTCCTGTATTGTGTTGTGTAGTCCTGTATTGTGTTGTGTTGTCCTGTATTGTGTAGTCCTGTATTGTTGTCCTGTATTGTGTTGTGTTGTCCTGTATTGTGTTGTCCTGTGTGTTGTCCTGTATTGTTGTGTAGTCCTGTATTGTGTTGTCCTGTATTGTGTCCTGTATTGTGTTGTGTAGTCCTGTATTGTGTTGTCCTGTATTGTATTGTGTTGTCCTGTCCTGTATTGTGTTGTGTTGTCCTGTATTGTGTTGTGTTGTGTCCTCCTATTGTATTGTGTTGTCCTGTGTTGGGTTGTGTGTCCTGTATTGTGTTGTTCTGTGTTGTGTTGTGTTGTCCTGTATTGTTGTGTAGTCCTGTATTGTGTGTCCTGTATTGTGTTGTGTTGTCCTGTATTGTGTTGTGTAGTCCTGTATTGGGTTGTGTAGTCCTGTATTGGGTTGTGTTGTCCTTTATTGTATTGTGTTGTCCTGTATTGTGTTGTGTTGTCCTGTATTGTGTTGTCCTGTATTGGGTTGTGTAGTCCTGTGTTGTGTAGTCCTGTATTGTGTTGTGTAGTCCTGTATTGTGTTGTTGTCTTGTATTGTGTTGTCCTGTATTGTGTTGTGTAGTCCTGTATTGGGTTGTGTTGTCCTGTATTGGGTTGTGTTGTCCTGTATTGTGTTGTCCTGTATTGTGTTGTGTAGTCCTGTATTGTGTTGTTGTCTTGTATTGTGTTGTCCTGTATTGTGTTGTGTAGTCCTGTATTGTGTTGTGTTGTCCTGTATTGTGTTGTGTAGTCCTGTATTGTGTTGTGTTGTCCTGTATTGGGTTGTGTTGTCCTGTATTGGGTTGTGTTGTCCTGTATTGGCTTGTCCTGTATTGTGTTGTCCTGTATTGTGTTGTGTTGTCGTGTATTGTGTTGTGTAGTCCTGTATTGTGTTGTGCAGTCCTGTATTGTGTTGTGCAGTCCTGTATTGTGTTGTCCTGTAATGTATTGTGTTGGGTAGTCCTGTATTGTGTTGTGTAGTCCTGTATTGTGTTGTCCTGTATTGTGTTGTCCTGTATTGTGTCATGTTGTCCTATATTGTGTTGTCCTGTATTGTGTTGTGTAGTCCTGTATTGTGTTGTTGTCTTGTATTGTGTTGTCCTGTATTGTGTTGTGTAGTCCTGTATTTGGTTGTGTTGTCCTGTATTTTGTTGTGTAGTCCTGTATTGTGTTGTGTTGTCCTGTATTGGGTTGTGTTGTCCTGTATTGGGTTGTGTTGTCCTGTATTGTGTTGTCCTGTATTGTGTTGTGTAGTCCTGTATTGTGTTGTTGTCTTGTATTGTGTTGTCCTGTATTGTGTTGTGTAGTCCTGTATTTGGTTGTGTTGTCCTGTATTGTGTTGTGTAGTCCTGTATTGTGTTGTGTTGTCCTGTATTGGGTTGTGTTGTGTTGTCCTGTATTGGGTTGTGTTGTCCTGTATTGGCTTGTCCTGTATTATGTTGTCCTGTATTGTGTTGTGTCCTGTCCTTGTCCTTGTATTGTGTTAGTAGTCCTGTATTGTGTTGTGTAGTCCTGTATTGTGTTGTCCTGTATTGTGTCATGTTGTCCTGTATTGTGTTGTCCTGTATTGTGTTGTGTAGTCCTGTATTGTGTTGTCCTGTATTGTATTGTGCTGTCCTGTATTGTGTCATGTTGTCCTGTATTGTGTTGTCCTGTATTGTGTTGTGTTGTCCTGTATTGTATTGTGTTGTCCTCTGTTGTGTAGTCCTGTATTGTGTTGTCCTGTATTGTATTGTGTTGTCCTCTGTTGTGTTGTCCTGTAATGTGTTGTGTAGTCCTGTATTGTGATGTCCTGTATTGTATTGTGTTGTCCTCTGTTGTGTAGTCCTGTATTGTGTTGTGTAGTCCTTTATTGTGTTGTGTAGTCCTGTATTGTGTTGTGTTGTCCTGTATTGGGTTGTCCTGTATTGTGTTGTGCAGTCCTGTATTGTGTTGTCCTGTAATGTATTGTGTTGGGTAGTCCTGTATTGTGTTGTGTAGTCCTGTATTGTGTTGTCCTGTATTGTGTTGTCCTGTATTGTGTCATGTTGTCCTATATTGTGTTGTCCTGTATTGTGTTGTGTAGTCCTGTATTGTGTTGTTGTCTTGTATTGTGTTGTCCTGTATTGTGTTGTGTAGTCCTGTATTTGGTTGTGTTGTCCTGTATTTTGTTGTGTAGTCCTGTATTGTGTTGTGTTGTCCTGTATTGGGTTGTGTTGTCCTGTATTGGGTTGTGTTGTCCTGTATTGTGTTGTCCTGTATTGTGTTGTGTAGTCCTGTATTGTGTTGTTGTCTTGTATTGTGTTGTCCTGTATTGTGTTGTGTAGTCCTGTATTTGGTTGTGTTGTCCTGTATTGTGTTGTGTAGTCCTGTATTGTGTTGTGTTGTCCTGTATTGGGTTGGGTTGTGTTGTCCTGTATTGGGTTGTGTTGTCCTGTATTGGCTTGTCCTGTATTGTGTTGTCCTGTATTGTGTTGTGCAGTCCTGTATTGCGTTGTCCTGTAATGTATTGTGTTAGGTAGTCCTGTATTGTGTTGTGTAGTCCTGTATTGTGTTGTCCTGTATTGTGTCATGTTGTCCTGTATTGTGTTGTCCTGTATTGTGTTGTGTAGTCCTGTATTGTGTTGTCCTGTATTGTATTGTGCTGTCCTGTATTGTGTCATGTTGTCCTGTATTGTGTTGTCCTGTATTGTGTTGTGTTGTCCTGTATTGTATTGTGTTGTCCTCTGTTGTGTAGTCCTGTATTGTGTTGTCCTGTATTGTATTGTGTTGTCCTCTGTTGTGTTGTCCTGTAATGTGTTGTGTAGTCCTGTATTGTGATGTCCTGTATTGTATTGTGTTGTCCTCTGTTGTGTAGTCCTGTATTGTGTTGTGTAGTCCTTTATTGTGTTGTGTAGTCCTGTATTGGGTTGTGTTGTCCTGCAGTGTGTTTGTAGTTCTGTAGTGTGTTGTGTTGTCCTGTATTGGGTTGTGTAGTCCTGTATTGGGTTGTGTAGTCCTGTATTGGGTTGTGTTGTCCTTTATTGTATTGTGTTGTCCTGTATTGTGTTGTGTTGTCCTGTATTGTGTAGTCCTGTATTGTGTTGTCCTGTGTTGTGTTGTCCTGTATTGTGTAGTCCTGTGTTGTGTTTTTTTAATCCTGTATTGTATTATGTTGTCCTGTATTGTGTTTTTATAGTCCTGTATTGTGTTGTCCTGTAATGTGTTGTGTTGGGTAGTCCTGTATTGTGTTATGTAGTCCTGTATTGTGTTGTCCTGTATTGTGTTGTCCTGTATTGTGTTGTGTAGTCCTGTATTGTGTTGTCCTCTGTTGTGTAGTCCTGTATTGTGTTGTGTTGTCCTTTACTGTGTTGTGTAGTCCTGTATTGGGTTGTGTTGTCTTGTAGTGTGTTTGTAGTTCTGTAGTGTGTTGTGTTGTCCTGTATTGGGTTGTGTAGTCCTGTATTGGGTTGTGTAGTCCTGTATTGGGTTGTGTTGTCTTGTAGTGTGTTTGTAGTTCTGTAGTGTGTTGTGTTGTCCTGTATTGGGTTGTGTAGTCCTGTATTGGGTTGTGTAGTCCTGTATTGTATTGTGTTGTCCTTTATTGTATTGTGTTGTCCTGTATTGTGTTGTGTTGTCCTGTATTGTGTTGCCCTGTATTGGGTTGTGTAGTCCTGTATTGTGTTGTGTTGTCCTGTATTGTGTTGTGTAGTCCTGTATTGTGTTGTGTTGTGTAGTCCTGTATTGTATTGTGTTGTGTTGTGTAGTCCTGTATTGTGTTGTCCTGTATTGTATTGTGTTGTCCTGTATTTTGTTGTGTTGTCCTGTATTGTTTTGTGTAGTCCTGTATTGTATTGTGTTGTCCTGTATTGTGTTTTGTAGTCCTGTATTGTGTTGTGTTGTCCTGTATTGGGTTTTGTAGTCCTGTATTGTGTTGTGTTGTCCTGTATTGGGTTGTGTAGTCCTGTATTGTATTGTGTTGTCCTGTATTGTGTAGTCCTGTATTGGGTTGTGTTGTCCTGTATTGGGTTGTGTAGTCCTGTATTGTGTTGTCCTGTATTGTGTTGTGTAGTCCTGTATTGTGTTCCTGTCCTGTCCTGTATTGTTTGTTAGTCCTGTATTGTGTTGTCCTGTATTGTATTGTGTTGTCCTCTGTGTAGTCCTGTATTGTGTTGTGTTGTCCTGTTTGTGTTGTCCTGTATTGTGTTGTTTGTCCTGTAGTCCTGTATTGTGTTGTGTTGTCCTGTATTGTGTTGTTCTGTATTGTGTTGTGTTGTCCTGTATTGTTGTTCCTGTGTTAGTCCTGTATTGTGTTGTGTTGTCCTGTATTGGGTTGTGTTGTCCTGTATTGTGTTGTGTAGTCCTGTATTGTGTTGTGTTGTCCTGTATTGTGTGTTGTCCTGTATTGTGTTGTGTTGTCCTGTATTGTGTTGTCCTGTATTGTTGTGTAGTCCTGTATTGTGTTGTGTTGTCCTGTATTGTGTTGTGTTGTGTTGTGTAGTCCTGTATTGTGTTGTCCTGTATTGTGTTGTGTTGTCCTGTATTGTGTTGTGTTGTCCTGTATTGTTTGTGTGTCCTGTATTGTCCTGTATTGTGTTGTGTAGTCCTGTATTGTGTTGTGTTGTCCTGTATTGTATTGTGTTGTCCTGTATTGTCCTGTATTGGGTTGTGTTGTCCTGTATTGTTGTGTGTCCTGTATTGTGTTTTGTCCTGTGTTGTGTTGTGTTGTCCTGTATTGTGTTGTCCTGTATTGTTGTGTTGTCCTGTATTGTGTTGTGTTGTCCTGTATTGTGTTGTGTAGTCCTGTATTGTGTTGTGTTGTCCTGTATTGTATTGTGTTGTCCTGTATTGTATTGTGTTGTCCTGTATTGTCCTTGTGTTGTCCTGTATTGTGTTGTGTTGTCCTGTATTGTTTTGTGTAGTCCTGTATTGTGTGTTGTCCTGTATTGTGTTGTGTAGTCCTGTATTGTGTTGTGTTGTCCTGTATTGTGTTGTGTTGTCCTGTATTGTGTTGTGTTGTCCTGTATTGTTGTGTAGTCCTGTATTGTCCTGTATCCTGTGTTGTGTTGTCCTGTATTGTTGTGTAGTCCTGTATTGTGTTGTGTGTTGTGTAGTCCTGTATTGTGTTGTGTTGTCCTGTATTGTTGTGTTGTCCTGTATTGTGTTGTCCTGTATTGTATTGTGTTGTCCTCTGTTGTGTAGTCCTGTATTGTGTTGTGTTGTCCTCTGTTGTGTAGTCCTATATTGTGTTGTGTTGTCCTGTATTGTTTAGTCCTGTGTTGGGTTGTGTAGTCCTGTATTGGGTTGTTCTGTATTGTGTTGTGTTGTCCTGTACTGTGTTGTGTAGTCCTGTATTGTGTAGTCCTGTATTGTGTTGTGTTGTCCTGTATTGGGTTGTGTAGTCCTGTATTGGGTTGTGTAGTCCTGTATTGGGTTGTGTTGTCCTTTATTGTATTGTGTTGTCCTGTATTGTGTTGTGTTGTCCTGTATTGTGTTGTCCTGTATTGGGTTGTGTAGTCCTGTATTGTGTTGTGTTGTCCTGTATTGTGTTGTGTTGTGTTGTGTAGTCCTGTATTGTGTTGTCCTGTATTGTATTGTGTTGTCCTGTATTTTGTTGTGTTGTCCTGTATTGTTTTGTGTAGTCCTGTATTGTATTGTGTTGTCCTGTATTGTGTTTTGTAGTCCTGTATTGTGTTGTGTTGTCCTGTATTGTATTGTGTTGTCCTGTATTGTGTAGTCCTGTATTGGGTTGTGTTGTCCTGTATTGGGTTGTGTAGTCCTGTATTGGGTTGTTCTGTATTGTGTTGTGTAGTCCTGTGTTGTGTTGTGTAGTCCTGTATTGTGTTGTCCTGTATTGTGTTATCCTGTATTGTGTTGTGTAGTCCTGTATTGTGTTGTCCTGTATTGTATTGTGTTGTCCTCTGTTGTGTAGTCCTGTATTGTGTTGTGTTGTCCTCTGTTGTGTAGTCCTGTATTGTGTTGTGTTGTCCTGTATTGTGTAGTCCTGTGTTGGGTTGTGTAGTCCTGTATTGGGTTGTTCTGTATTGTGTTGTGTTGTCCTGTACTGTGTTGTGTAGTCCTGTATTGTGTAGTCCTGTATTGTGTTGTGTTGTCCTGTATTGTGTTGTGTAGTCCTGTATTATGTTGTGTAGTCCTTTATTGTGTTGTGTAGTCCTGTATTGTGTTGTCCTGTATTGTATTGTGTTGTCCTGTATTTTGTTGTGTTGTCCTGTATTGTTTTGTGTAGTCCTGTATTGTATTGTGTTGTCCTGTATTGTGTTTTGTAGTCCTGTATTGTGTTGTGTTGTCCTGTATTGGGTTTTGTAGTCCTGTATTGTGTTGTGTTGTCCTGTATTGGGTTGTGTAGTCCTGTATTGTATTGTGTTGTCCTGTATTGTGTAGTCCTGTATTGGGTTGTGTTGTCCTGTATTGGGTTGTGTAGTCCTGTATTGGGTTGTGCTGTATTGTGTTGTGTAGTCCTGTATTATGTTGTGTAGTCCTGTATTGTGTTGTCCTGTATTGTGTTGTGTTGTGTAGTCCTGTATTGTGTTGTCCTGTATTGTGTTGTGTTGTTCTGTATTGTGTAGTCCTGTTTTGTGTTGTCCTGTATTGGGTTGTGTTGTCCTGTATTGTGTTGTCCTGTATTGTATTGTGTTGTCCTGTATTGTGTTGTGTTGTCCTGTATTGTTTTGTGTAGTCCTGTATTGTGTTGTGTTGTCCTGTATTGGGTTGTGTTGTCCTGTATTGTGTTGTTGTCCTGTATTATGTTGTGTAGTCCTGTCCTGTATTGTTTTGTGTTGTGTTGTCCTGTATTGTGTTGTCCTGTATTGTGTATTCCTGTATTGTGTTGTCCTGTATTGGGATGTGTAGTCCTGTATTGGGTTGTGTTGTCCTGTATTGTGTTGTTGTCCTGTATTATGTTGTGTAGTCCTGTCCTGTATTGTTTTGTGTTGTGTTGTCCTGTATTGTGTTGTCCTGTATTGGGTTGTGTAGTCCTGTATTGGGTTGTGTTGTCCTGTATTGTGTTGCCCTGTGTTGTGTTGTGTAGTCCTGTATTCTGTTGTGTAGTCCTGTATTGTGTTGTGTTGTCCTGTATTGGGTTGTGTTGTCCTGTATTGGGTTGTCCTGTATTGTGTTGTGTTGTTCTGTATTGTGTTGTGTTGTCCTGTATTGGGTTGTGTTGTCCTGTATTGGGTTGTCCTGTATTGTGTTGTGTTGTCCTGTATTGTGTTGTGTAGTCCTGTATTGTGTTGTCCTGTATTGTGTTGTGTAGTCCTGTATTGGGTTGTGTTGTCCTGTATTGTGTTGTGTAGTCCTGTATTATGTTGTGTAGTCCTTTATTGTGTTGTGTTGTGTAGTCCTGTATTGTGTTGTCCTGTATTGTGTCATGTTGTCCTGTATTGTGTTGTCCTGTATTGTTTTGTGTAGTCCTGTATTGGGTTGTGTTGTCCTGTATTGGGTTGTGTAGTCCTGTATTGTGTTGTGTAGTCCTGTATTGTGTTATCCTGTATTGGGTTGTGTTGTCCTTTATTGTGTTGTGTAGTCCTGTATTGGGTTGTGTTGTCCTGTATTGGTTTGTGTTGTCCTGTATTGTGTTGTCCTGTGTTCTGTTGTCCTGTATTGTGTAGTGTTGTCCTGTGTTGTGTTGTCCTGTATTGTGTTGTGTGTTCCTGTATTGTGTTGTGTTGTCCTGTCCTGTGTTGTGTTGTCCTGTATTGTGTTTGTCCTGTATTGTTGTGTTGTCCTGTATTGTGTTGTGTAGTCCTGTATTGTGTTGTGTTGTCCTGTATTGTGTTGTCCTGTATTGTCCTGTATTGTGTTGTGTTGTCCTGTATTGTGTTGTCCTGTATTGTGTTGTGTTGTCCTGTATTGTGTTGTGTTGTCCTGTATTGTTTTGTGTTGTCCTGTATTGTGTTGTGTTGTCCTGTATTGTGTTGTCCTGTGTGTTGTCCTGTATTGTGTTGTTGTGTTGTGTTGTGTAGTCCTGTATTGTGTTGTGTTGTCCTGTATTGTATTGTTGTGTTGTCCTGTATTGTGTTGTGTTGTCCTGTATTGTTGTTGTGTGTTCCTGTATTGTTGTGTTGTCCTGTATTGTGTTGTGTAGTCCTGTATTGTGTTGTGTTGTCCTGTATTGTGTTGTGTTGTCCTGTATTGTGTTGTCCTGTATTGTGTGTAGTCCTGTATTGGTTGTGTTGTCCTGTATTGTGTTGTGTTGTCCTGTATTGTGTTGTGTAGTCCTGTATTGTGTTGTGTTGTCCTGTATTGTGTTGTGTTGTCCTGTATTGTGTTGTCCTGTATTGTAGTCCTGTATTGTGTTGTGTAGTCCTGTATTGTGTTGTGTTGTCCTGTATTGTTGTGTAGTCCTGTTGTGTTGTCCTGTATTGTGTTGTGTTGTCCTGTATTGTGTTGTGTTGTCCTGTATTGTGTTGTCCTGTATTGTGTTGTGTTGTCCTGTATTGTGTTGTACTGTGTTGTGTTGTCCTGTATTGTGTTGTGTTGTCCTGTGTTGTGTTGTCCTGTATTGTGTTGTGTTGTCCTGTATTGTGTTGTGTAGTCCTGTATTGTGTATTGTGTTGTCCTGTATTGTGTTGTCCTGTATTGTGTTGTGTAGTCCTGTATTGTGTTGTGTTGTCCTGTATTGTGTTGTGTAGTCCTGTATTGTGTTGTCCTGTATTGTGTTGTGTTGTCCTGTATTGTGTTGTGTTGTCCTGTATTGTGTTGTGTTGTCCTGTATTGTGTTGTGTTGTCCTGTATTGTGTTGTGTTGTCCTGTATTGTGTTGTGTAGTCCTGTATTGTGTTGTCTAGTCCTGTATTATGTTGTGTAGTCCTGTATTGTGTTGTCCTGTATTGTGTTGTGTTGTCCTGTATTGTGTTGTCCTGTATTGTGTTGTGTTGTCCTGTATTGGGTTGTGTAGTCCTGTATTGTTGTGTTGTCCTGTATTGTGTTGTGTTGTCCTGTAGTGTTGTGTTATCCTGTATTGGGTTGTGTTGTCCTTTATTGTGTTGTGTAGTCCTGTATTGGGTTGTGTTGTCCTGTATTGGTTTGTGTTGTCCTGTATTGTGTTGTGTTGTCCTGTATTGTGTTGTCCTGTATTGGGTTGTGTAGTCCTGTATTGTGTTGTCCTGTGTTCTGTTGTCCTGTATTGTGTTGTGTTGTCCTGTGTTGTGTTGCCCTGTATTGTGTTGTCCTGTGTTCTGTTGTCCTGTATTGTGTAGTGTTGTCCTGTGTTGTGTTGTCCTGTATTGTGTTGTCCTGTGTTCTGTTGTCCTGTATTGTGTTGTGTTGTCCTGTGTTGTGTTGTCCTGTATTGTGTAGTCCTGTATTGGGTTGTGTTGTCCTGTGTTGTGTTGTGTAGTCCTGTATTGTGTTGTGTAGTCCTGTATTGTGTTGTCCTGTATTGTGTAGTCCTGTATTGTGTTGTGTAGTCCTGTATTGTGTTGTCCTCTATTGTGTTGTGTTGTCCTGTATTGTGTTGTGTAGTCCTGTGTTGTGTTGTGTAGTCCTGTATTGTATTGTGTTGTGTAGTCCTGTATTGTGTTGTCCTGTATTGTATTGTGTTGTCCTGTATTGTGTTGTGTTGTCCTGTATTGTTTTGTGTTGTCCTTTATTGTGTTGTGTTGTCCTGTGTTGTGTTGTCCGGTATTGTGTTGTCCTGTATTGTGTTGTCCTGTGTTGTGTTGTGTAGTCCTGTATTGTGTTGTGTTGTCCTGTATTGGGTTGTCCTGTATTGTGTTGTGTTGTCCTGTATTGTGTTGTGTTGTCCTGTGTTGTGTTGTCCTGTATTGTGTAGATCTGTATTTGGTTGTGTTGTCCTGTATTGTGTTGTGTAGTCCTGTATTGTGTTTTCCTGTATTGTGTTGTGTCGTCCTGTATTGTGTTGTCCTGTATTGTGTTGTGTAGTCCTGTATTGTGTTGTCCTGTATTGTGTAATGTTGTCCTGTATTATGTTGTCCTGTGTTGTGTTGTGTTGTCCTGTATTGTGTTGTGTAGTCCTGTATTGTGTTGTGTTGTCCTGTATTGTGTTGTCCTGTTGTCCTGTATTGTGTTGTGTTGTCCTGTATTGTGTTGTCCTGTATTGTGTTGTCTTGTATTGTAGTCCTGTATTGTGTTGTGTGTTCTGTCCTGTATTGTGTTGTGTTGTCCTGTGTTGTGTAGTCCTGTATTGTGTGTTGTCCTGTATTGTGTTGTGTTGTCCTGTATTGTGTTGTGTATTGTCCCTGTATTGTGTTGTCCTGTATTGTGTTGTGTAGTCCTGTATTGGGTTGTGTTGTCCTGTATTGGGTTGTGTAGTCCTGTATTGTGTTGTCCTGTATTGCATTGTGTTGTCCTGTATTGTGTTGTCCTGTATTGTTTTGTGTAGTCCTGTATTGTGTTGTGTTGTCCTGTATTGGGTTGTGTTGTCCTGTATTGTGTTGTTGTCCTGTATTATGTTGTGTAGTCCTGTCCTGTATTGTTTTGTGTTGTCCTGTATTGTGTTGTCCTGTATTGTGTAGTCCTGTATTGTGTTGTGTAGTCCTGTCCTGTATTGTTTTGTGTTGTGTTGTCCTGTATTGTGTTGTCCTGTATTGGGTTGTGTAGTCCTGTATTGGGTTGTGTTGACCTGTATTGTGTTGTCCTGTGTTGTGTTGTGTAGTCCTGTATTCTGTTGTGTAGTCCTGTATTGTGTTGTGTTGTCCTGTATTGGGTTGTCCTGTATTGTGTTGTGTTGTCCTGTATTGTGTTGTGTTGTCCTGTATTGGGTTGTGTTGTCCTGTATTGGGTTGTCCTGTATTGTGTTTTGTTGTCCTGTATTGTGTTGTGTAGTCCTGTATTGTGTTGTGCAGTCCTGTATTGTGTTGTGCAGTCCTGTATTGTGTTGTCCTGTAATGTGTTGTGTTGTCCTGTATTGTGTTGTGTAGTCCTGTATTGTGTTGTCCTGTATTGTGTCATGTTGTCCTTGTGTTGTCCTGTATTGTGTTGTGTAGTCCTGTATTGTTGTGTTGTCCTGTATTGTGTATTCCTGTATTGTGTTGTGTAGTCCTGTGTTGTGTTGTGTTATCCTTTATTGGGTTGTGTTGTCCTGTATTGGGTTGTGTTGTCCTGTATTGTGTTGTCCTGTATTGTGTTGTGTAGTCCTGTGTTGTGTTGTGTTATCCTGTATTGGGTTGTGTTGTCCTTTATTGTGTTGTGTAGTCCTGTATTGGGTTGTGTTGTCCTGTATTGGTTTGTGTTGTCCTGTATTGTTATTGTGTTGTCCTGTATTGTGTTGTGTAGTCCTGTATTGTGTTGTCCTGTGTTCTGTTGTCCTGTATTGTGTTGTGTTGTCCTGTGTTGTGTTGTCCTGTATTGTGTTGTCCTGTATTGTTGTGTTGTCCTGTATTGTGTTGTCCTGTTGTCCTGTATTGTGTTGTGTTGTCCTGTGTGTAGTCCTGTATTGGGTTGTGTTGTCCTGTGTTGTGTTGTGTAGTCCTGTATTGTGTTGTGTAGTCCTGTATTGTGTTGTCCTGTATTGTGTTGTCCTGTATTGTGTAGTCCTGTATTGTATTGTGTTGTGTAGTCCTGTATTGTGTTGTCCTGTATTGTTTTGTGTTGTCCTGTATTGTGTTGTGTTGTCCTGTATTGTGTTGTGTTGTCCTGTGTTGTGTTGTCCTGTATTGTGTTGTGTTATCCTGTATTGGGTTGTGTTGTCCTTTATTGTGTTGTGTTGTCCTGTATTGTGTTGTGTTGTCCGGTATTGTGTTGTCCTGTATCGTGTTGTCCTGTGTTGTGTTGTGTAGTCCTGTATTGTGTTGTGTTGTCCTGTATTGGGTTGTCCTGTATTGTGTTGTGTTGTCCTGTATTGTGTAGACCTGTATTTGGTTGTGTTGTCCTGTATTGTGTTGTGCAGTCTTGTATTGTGTTGTCCTGTAATGTGTTGTGTTGTGTAGTCCTGTATTGTGTTTTCCTGTATTGTGTTGTGTCGTCCTGTATTGTGTTGTCCTGTATTGTGTTGTGTAGTCCTGTATTGTGTTGTCCTGTATTGTGTTGTGTAGTCCTGTTTTGGGTTGTGTTGTCCTGTATTGGGTTGTGTTGTCCTGTATTGTGTTGTGTAGTCCTGTATTGTGTTGTGTAGTCCTGTATTGTGTTGTCCTGTATATTGTGTAGTCCTGTATTGTGTTGTGTAGTCCTGTATTGTGTTGTCCTGAATTGTGTTGTGTAGTCCTGTATTGTGTTGTGCAGTCCTGTATTATGTTGTGTAGTCCTGTATTGTGCCATCCTGTATTGTGTTGTGTTGTGTAGTCCTGTATTGTATTGTGTTGTGTAGTCCTGTATTGTATTGTGTTGTCCTGTATTGTGTTGTGTAGTCCTGTATTGTATTGTGTTGTCCTGTATTGGGTTGTGTTGTCCTTTATTGTGTTGTGTTGTCCTGTGTTGTGTAGTGCTGTATTGTGTTGTGTTGTCCTGTATTGTGTTGTCCTGTATTGTGTTGTGTTGTCCTGTATTGTGTTATCCTGTATTGGGTTGTGTAGTCCTGTATTGTGTTGTCCTGTGTTGTGTTGCCCTGTATTGTGTTGTGTTGTCCTGTGTTGTGTTGTCCTGTATTGTGTTGTGTTGGCCTGTATTGTGTTGTCCTGTATTGGGTTGTGTAGTCCTGTATTGGGTTGTGTTGACCTGTATTGTGTTGTCCTGTGTTGTGTTGTGTAGTCCTGTATTCTGTTGTGTAGTCCTGTATTGTGTTGTGTTGTCCTGTATTGGGTTGTCCTGTATTGTGTTGTGTTGTCCTGTATTGTGTTGTGTTGTCCTGTATTGGGTTGTGTTGTCCTGTATTGGGTTGTCCTGTATTGTGTTTTGTTGTCCTGTATTGTGTTGTGTAGTCCTGTATTGTGTTGTGCAGTCCTGTATTGTGTTGTGCAGTCCTGTATTGTGTTGTCCTGTAATGTGTTGTGTTGAGTAGTCCTGTATTGTGTTGTGTAGTCCTGTATTGTGTTGTCCTGTATTGTGTCATGTTGTCCTGTATTGTGTTGTCCTGTATTGTGTTGTGTAGTCCTGTATTGGGTTGTGTTGTCCTGTATTGTGTATTCCTGTATTGTGTTGTGTAGTCCTGTGTTGTGTTGTGTTACCTTTATTGGGTTGTGTTGTCCTGTATTGGGTTGTGTAGTCCTGTATTGTGTTGTCCTGTATTGTGTTGTGTAGTCCTGTGTTGTGTTGTGTTATCCTTTATTGGGTTGTGTTGTCCTTTATTGTGTTGTGTAGTCCTGTATTGGGTTGTGTTGTCCTGTATTGGTTTGTGTTGTCCTGTATTGT
Organism: Oncorhynchus nerka; assembly: GCF_034236695.1. Lineage (NCBI taxonomy): Eukaryota > Metazoa > Chordata > Actinopteri > Salmoniformes > Salmonidae > Oncorhynchus > Oncorhynchus nerka. Next base: position 5,925,517 of record NC_088398.1, read on the forward strand.
GTTGTGTTGTCCTGTATTGTGTTGTCCTGTATTGGGTTGTGTAGTCCTGTATTGTGTTGTCCTGTGTTCTGTTGTCCTGTATTGTGTTGTGTTGTCCTGTGTTGTGTTGCCCTGTATTGTGTTGTCCTGTGTTCTGTTGTCCTGTATTGTGTAGTGTTGTCCTGTGTTGTGTTGTCCTGTATTGTGTTGTCCTGTGTTCTGTTGTCCTGTATTGTGTTGTGTTGTCCTGTGTTGTGTTGTCCTGTATTGTGTAGTCCTGTATTGGGTTGTGTTGTCCTGTGTTGTGTTGTGTAGTCCTGTATTGTGTTGTGTAGTCCTGTATTGTGTTGTCCTGTAGTCCTGTATTGTGTTGTGTAGTCCTGTATTGTGTTGTCCTGTATTGTGTTGTCCTGTATTGTGTTCCTGTGTTTGTCCTGTATTGTGTTGTGTTGTGTAGTCCTGTATTGTGTTGTCCTGTATTGTATTGTGTTGTCCTGTATTGTGTTGTGTTGTCCTGTATTGTTTTGTGTTGTCCTTTATTGTGTTGTGTTGTCCTGTGTTGTGTTGTCCGGTATTGTGTTGTCCTGTATTGTGTTGTCCTGTGTTGTGTTGTGTAGTCCTGTATTGTGTTGTGTTGTCCTGTATTGGGTTGTCCTGTATTGTGTTTTGTTGTCCTGTATTGTGTTGTGTTGTCCTGTGTTGTGTTGTCCTGTATTGTGTAGATCTGTATTTGGTTGTGTTGTCCTGTATTGTGTTGTGTAGTCCTGTATTGTGTTTTCCTGTATTGTGTTGTGTCGTCCTGTATTGTGTTGTCCTGTATTGTGTTGTGTAGTCCTGTATTGTGTTGTCCTGTATTGTGTAATGTTGTCCTGTATTATGTTGTCCTGTGTTGTGTTGTGTTGTCCTGTATTGTGTTGTGTAGTCCTGTATTGTGTTGTGTAGTCCTGTATTGGGTTGTGTAGTCCTGTTTTGGGTTGTGTTGTCCTGTATTGGGTTGTGTTGTCCTGTATTGTGTTGTGTTGTCCTGTATTGTGTTGTCTTGTATTGGGTTATGTAGTCCTGTATTGTGTTGTACTGTGTTCTGTTGTCCTGTATTGTGTTGTGTTGTCCTGTGTTGTGTAGTCCTGTATTGGGTTGTGTTGTCCTGTATTGGGTTGTGTAGTCCTGTATTGGGTTGTTCTGTATTGTGTTGTGTTGTCCTGTATTGTGTTGTGTAGTCCTGTATTGGGTTGTGTTGTCCTGTATTGGGTTGTGTTGTCCTGTATTGGGTTGTGTAGTCCTGTATTGTGTTGTCCTGTATTGTGTTGTGTTGTCCTGTATTGTGTTGTGTTTGTATTGTTTGTGTTGTCCTGTATTGTGTTGTGTTGTCCTGTATTGTGTTGTGTTGTCCTGTATTGTGTGTGTCCTGTATTGTGTTGTGTTGTCCTGTATTGTGTTGTTGTATTGTCCTGTATTGTGTTGTGTAGTCCTGTATTGTGTTGTGTTGTCCTGTATTGTGTTGTCCTGTATTGTGTTGTGTAGTCCTGTATTGTGTTGTGTTGTCCTGTATTGTGTTGTGTTGTCCTGTATTGTGTTGTCCTGTATTGTGTTGTGTAGTCCTGTATTGTGTTGTGTAGTCCTGTATTGTGTTGTGTTGTCCTGTATTGTGTTGTCCTGTATTGTCCTGTATCCTGTGTTGTGTTGTCCTGTATTGTGTTGTCCTGTATTGTTGTGTTGTCCTGTTTGTTGTGTTGTCCTGTATTGTGTTGTGTTGTCCTGTATTGTGTTGTGTTGTCCTGTATTGTGTTGTCCTGTATTGTGTTCCTGTGTTTGTCCTGTATCCTGTATTGTGTTGTCCTGTTGTTTGTCCTGTATTGTGTTGTGTTGTCCTGTATTGTGTTGTCCTGTATTGTGTTGTGTTGTCCTGTATTGTGTGTGTGTAGTCCTGTATTGTGTTGTGTTGTCCTGTATTGTGTTGTGTAGTCCTGTATTGTGTTGTGTGTCCTGTATTGTTGTGTTGTCCTGTATTGTGTTGTGTTGTCCTGTGTTGTGTTGTCCTGTATTGTGTTGTGTTGTCCTGTATTGTGTTGTCCTGTATTGTGTTGTGTTGTCCTGTATTGTGTTGTGTTGTCCTGTATTGTGTTGTGTTGTTGTCTGTATTGTGTTGTGTTGTCCTGTATTGTGTTGTCCTGTATTGTGTTGTGTGTCCTGTATTGTGTTGTCCTGTTGTGTTGTCCTGTATTGTGTTGTGTTGTCCTGTATTGTGTTGTGTAGTCCTGTATTGTGTTGTGTTGTCCTGTATTGTGTTGTGTTGTCCTGTATTGTGTTGTGTTGTCCTGTATTGTGTTGTGTTGTCCTGTATTGTGTTGTGTTGTCCTGTATTGTGTTGTGTTGTCCTGTATTGTGTTGTGTTGTCCTGTATTGTGTTGTGTTGTCCTGTATTGTGTTGTGTTGTCCTGTATTGTGTTGTGTAGTCCTGTATTGTGTTGTGTAGTCCTGTATTGTGTTGTGTTTGTCCTGTATTGTGTTGTCCTGTAATGTTGTGTTGTCCTGTATTGTGTTGTGTTGTCCTGTATTGTGTTGTCCTGTATTGTGTTGTTGTCCTGTATTGTGTTGTGTATGTCCTGTATTGTTGTGTTGTCCTGTATTGTGTTGTTCCTGTATTGTGTTGTGTAGTCCTGTATTGTGTTGTGTTGTCCTGTATTGTGTTGTGTTGTCCTGTATTGTTGTGTGTCCTGTATTGTGTTGTCCTGTATTGTGTTGTGTAGTCCTGTATTGTGTTGTGTTGTCCTGTATTGTGTTGTGTTGTCCTGTGTTGTGTAGTCCTGTATTGTGTGTTGTCCTGTATTGTTTGTTGTCCTGTATTGTGTTGTGTTGTCCTGTATTGTGTTGTCCTGTATTGTTGTGTAGTCCTGTATTGTGTTGTCCTGTGTTGTCCTGTATTGTGTTGTGTATCCTGTGTTGTGTTGTGTTGTCCTGTATTGTGTTGTCCTGTATTGTTGTCCTGTATTGTGTTGTGTTGTCCTGTATTGTGTTGTCCTGTATTGTTGTCCTGTATTGTGTTGTGTCCCTGTATTGTGTTGTGTCCTGTATTGTGTTGTGTTGTCCTGTATTGTGTTGTCCTGTTGTCCTGTATTGTGTTGTCCTGTATTGTGTTGTGTGTCCTGTATTGTATTGTGTTGTCCTGTATTGTGTTGTGTTGTCCTGTATTGTGTTGTGTTGTCCTGTATTGTGTTGTGTTGTCCTGTATTGTGTTGTGTTGTCCTGTATTGTGTTGTGTTGTCCTGTATTGTGTTGTGTTGTCCTGTATTGTGTTGTGTTGTCCTGTATTGTGTTGTGTTGTCCTGTATTGTGTTGTGTTGTCCTGTATTGTGTTGTGTTGTCCTGTATTGTGTTGTCCTGTATTGTGTTGTGTTGTCCTGTATTGTGTTGTGTTGTCCTGTATTGTGTTGTGTTGTCCTGTATTGTTGTGTTGTCCTGTATTGTGTTGTGTTGTCCTGTATTGTGTTGTGTTGTCCTGTATTGTGTTGTTGTCCTGTATTGTGTTGTCCTGTATTGTGTAGTCCTGTATTGTGTTGTGTTGTCCTGTATTGTGTTGTCCTGTATTGTGTTGTGTAGTCCTGTATTGTGTTGTGTTGTCCTGTATTGTGTTGTGTTGTCCTGTATTGTGTTGTCCTGTATTGTGTTGTGTAGTCCTGTATTGTGTTGTCCTGTGTTGTGTTGTCCTGTATTGTGTTGTGTTGTCCTGTATTGTGTTGTGTAGTCCTGTATTGTGTAGTCCTGTATTGTTGTGTGTGTAGTCCTGTATTGTATTGTGTTGTCCTGTATTGTGTTGTGTTGTCCTGTATTGTGTTGTGTTGTCCTGTATTGTGTTGTGTTGTCCTGTATTGTGTTGTGTTGTCCTGTATTGTGTTGTGTAGTCCTGTATTGTGTTGTGTTGTCCTGTATTGTGTTGTGTTGTCCTGTATTGTGTTGTGTAGTCCTGTATTGTGTTGTGTTGTCCTGTATTGTGTTGTGTTGTCCTGTATTGTGTTGTCCTGTATTGTGTTGTGTTGTCCTGTATTGTTGTGTAGTCCTGTATTGTGTTGTGTTGTCCTGTATTGTTGTGTTGTCCTGTATTGTGTTGTGTTGTCCTGTATTGTGTTGTCCTGTATTGTTGTGTTGTCCTGTATTGTGTTGTGTTGTCCTGTATTGTGTTGTGTTGTCCTGTATTGTGTTGTGTATTGTCCTGTATTGTTGTGTTGTCCTGTATTGTGTTGTGTAGTCCTGTATTGTGTTGTGTTGTCCTGTATTGTTGTGTTGTCCTGTATTGGGTTGTGTTGTCCTGTATTGTGTTGTCCTGTATTGTGTTGTGTTGTCCTGTATTGTGTTGTGTTGTCCTGTATTGTGTTGTCCTGTTTGTCCTGTATTGTGTTGTGTTGTCCTGTATTGTGTTGTCCTGTATTGTGTAGTCCTGTATTGTTGTGTTGTCCTGTATTGTGTTGTGTTGTCCTGTATTGTGTTGTGTTGTCCTGTATTGTGTGTTGTCCTGTATTGTGTTGTGTTGTCCTGTATTGTGTTGTGTTGTCCTGTATTGTGTTGTGTTGTCCTGTATTGTGTTGTGTTGTCCTGTATTGTGTTGTCCTGTATTGTTTTGTCCTGTGTTGTGTTGTGTAGTCCTGTATTGTGTTGTGTTGTCCTGTATTGTGTTGTGTTGTCCTTTATTGTATTGTGTTGTCCTGTATTGTGTTGTGTTGTCCTGTATTGTGTTGTGTTGTCCTGTATTGTTGTGTTGTCCTGTATTGTGTTGTGTTGTCCTGTATTGTGTTGTGTTGTCCTGTATTGTTGTGTTGTCCTTTATTGTGTTGTGTAGTCCTGTATTGGGTTGTGTTGTCCTGTAGTGTGTTGTGTAGTCCTGTATTGTGTTGTCCTGTATTGGGTTGTGTAGTCCTGTATTGTGTTGTCCTGTGTTGTGTTGTCCTGTATTGTGTTGTGTTGTCCTGTGTTGTGTTGTCCTGTATTGTGTAGTCCTGTATTGGGTTGTGTTGTTGTCCTGTATTGTATTGTGTTGTCCTGTATTGTGTTGTGTTGTCCTGTATTGTTTGTCCTGTATTGTGTTGTGTAGTCCTGTATTGTGTTGTGTATTGTCCTGTATTGTGTTGTGTTGTCCTGTATTGTGTTGTGTTGTCCTGTATTGTGTTGTGTTGTCCTGTATTGTGTTGTGTTGTCCTGTGTTGTGTTGTCCTGTATTGTGTTGTGTTGTCCTGTATTGTGTTGTGTTGTCCTGTATTGTCCTGTATTGTGTTGTCCTGTTTGTCCTGTATTGTGTTGTGTTGTCCTGTATTGTGTTGTGTTGTCCTGTATTGTTGCCCTGTATTGGGTTGTGTTGTCCTGTATTGTGTTGTGTTGTCCTGTATTGTGTTGTCCTGTATTGTTTTGTCCTGTATTGTGTTGTGTAGTCCTGTATTGTGTTGTGTTGTCCTGTATTGTGTTGTGTTGTCCTGTATTGTGTTGTGTTGTCCTGTATTGTGTTGTCCTGTATTGTCCTGTATTGTGTTGTGTAGTCCTGTATTGTGTTGTGTTGTCCTGTATTGGCTTGTGTTGTCCTGTATTGTTGTGTTGTCCGTATTGTCCTGTATTGTGTTGTCCTGTGTTGTGTTGTGTAGTCCTGTATTGTGTTGTGTTGTCCTGTATTGGGTTGTGTTGTCCTGTATTGTGTTGTCCTGTATTGTGTTGTGTTGTCCTGTATTGTGTTGTCCTGTATTGTGTTGTGTAGTCCTGTATTGTATTGTGTAGTCCTGTATTGTGTTGTGTTGTCCTGTATTGTGTTGTCCTGTATTGTTTGTGTAGTCCTGTATTGTGTTGTGTTGTCCTGTATTGTGTTGTCCTGTATTGTGTTGTGTTGTCCTGTATTGTGTTGTGTTGTCCTGTATTGTGTTGTGTTGTCCTGTATTGGTTGTGTTGTCCTGTATTGTTTGTGTAGTCCTGTATTGTTGTGTTGTCCTGTATTGTGTTGTGTTGTCCTGTATTGTGTTGTGTTGTCCTGTATTGTGTTGTGTTGTCCTGTATTGTGTTGTCCTGTATTGTCCTGTATTGTGTTGTGTAGTCCTGTATTGTGTTGTGTTGTCCTGTATTGTTGTGTTGTCCTGTATTGTTGTGTTGTCCTTGTCCTGTATTGTGTTGTCCTGTATTGTGTTGTGTTAGTCCTGTATTGTGTTGTCCTGTATTGTATTGTGTTGTCCTGTATTGTGTTGTGTTGTCCTGTATTGTTTTGTGTAGTCCTGTATTGTGTTGTGTTGTCCTGTATTGGGTTGTGTTGTCCTGTATTGTGTTGTTGTCCTGTATTGTGTTGTGTAGTCCTGTATTGTGTTGTGTTGTCCTGTATTGTGTTGTGTAGTCCTGTATTGTTGTGTTGTCCTGTATTGGGTTGTGTTGTCCTGTATTGTGTTGTGTTGTCCTGTATTGTGTTGTCCTGTTTGTCCTGTATTGTGTTGTGTAGTCCTGTATTGTGTTGTGTTGTCCTGTATTGTGTTGTGTTGTCCTGTATTGTGTTGTGTTGTCCTGTATTGTGTTGTGTTGTCCTGTATTGTGTTGTGTTGTCCTGTATTGTCCTGTATTGTGTTGTGTAGTCCTGTATTGTGTTGTGTAGTCCTGTATTGTGTTGTGTTGTCCTGTATTGTTGTGTTGTCCTGTATTGTTGTGTTGTCCTGTATTGTGTTGTGTCCTGTATTGTGTTGTCCTGTGTTGTGTTGTGTTGTCCTGTATTGTGTTGTGTTGTCCTGTATTGTGTTGTCCTGTATTGTGTTGTTGTCCTGTATTGTGTTGTGTTGTCCTGTATTGTGTTGTGTAGTCCTGTATTGTGTTGTGTTGTCCTGTATTGTGTTGTGTTGTCCTGTATTGTGTTGTGTTGTCCTGTATTGTGTTGTGTATTGTCCTGTATTGTATTGTGTTGTCCTGTATTGTGTTGTCCTGTATTGTCCTGTGTTGTCCTGTTTGTGTTGTCCTGTATTGTGTTCCTGTGTTGTCCTGTATTGTGTGTTGTCCTGTATTGTGTTGTGTTGTCCTGTATTGTCCTGTATTGTGTTGTGTTGTCCTGTATTGTGTTGTGTTGTCCTGTATTGTGTTGTGTTGTCCTGTATTGTGTTGTGTTGTCCTGTATTGTGTTGTGTTGTCCTGTATTGTGTTGTGTTGTCCTGTATTGTGTTGTGTTGTCCTGTATTGTGTTGTGTTGTCCTGTATTGTGTTGTGTAGTCCTGTATTGTGTCCTGTATTGTATTGTGTTGTCCTGTATTGTGTTGTGTTGTCCTGTATTGTGTTGTGTTGTCCTGTATTGTGTTGTCCTGTGTTGTGTTGTCCTGTATTGTGTTGTGTTGTCCTGTATTGTGTTGTCCTGTATTGTGTAGTCCTGTATTGTGTTGTGTTGTGTAGTCCTGTATTGTGTTGTGTTGTCCTGTATTGTGTTGTGTTGTCCTGTATTGTGTTGTGTTGTCCTGTATTGTGTTGTGTTGTCCTGTATTGTCCTGTATTGTTGTCCTGTATTGTGTTGTGTAGTCCTGTATTGTGTTGTGTTGTCCTGTATTGTGTTGTGTTGTCCTGTATTGTGTTGTGTTGTCCTGTATTGTGTTGTGTTGTCCTGTATTGTGTTGTGTTGTCCTGTATTGTGTTGTGTAGTCCTGTATTGTGTTGTCCTGTATTGTTGTGTTATCCTGTATTGTTGTTTGTGTTGTCCTGTATTGTGTTGTGTAGTCCTGTATTGGGTTTGTGTTGTCCTGTATTGTGTTGTGTTGTCCTGTATTGTGTTGTCCTGTATTGTCCTGTATTGTATTGTCCTGTGTTGTGTTGTCCTGTATTGTGTTGTGTTGTCCTGTGTTGTGTTGTCCTGTATTGTGTTGTGTTGTCCTGTATTGTGTTGTGTTGTCCTGTATTGTGTTGTGTCCTGTCCTGTCCTGTATTGTGTTGTCCTGTCCTGTATTGTGTTGTCCTGTATTGTGTTGTGTTGTGTTTGTGTTGTGTTGTCCTGTATTGTGTTGTGTTGTCCTGTATTGTGTTGTGTTGTCCTGTATTGTGTTGTGTAGTCCTGTATTGTGTTGTGTTGTCCTGTATTGTGTTGTTTAGTCCTGTATTGTGTTGTGTAGTCCTGTATTGTCCTGTCCTGTGTTGTGTTGTCCTGTATTGTGTTGTGTTGTCCTGTATTGTGTTGTGTATTGTCCTGTATTTTGTTGTTGTGTTGTCCTGTATTGTATTGTGTTGTCCTGTATTGTGTTGTGTTGTCCTGTATTGGGTTGTGTTGTCCTGTATTGTGTTGTGTAGTCCTGTATTGGGTTGTGTAGTCCTGTATTGTGTTGTGTTGTCCTGTATTGTGTTGTTTAGTCCTGTATTGTGTTGTGTATCCTGTATTGTGTTGTGTTGTCCTGTATTGTGTTGTCCTGTATTGTGTTGTGTTGTCCTGTATTGTGTTGTCCTGTGTTGTCCTGTATTGTTGTGTGTTGTCCTGTATTGTTGTTGTGTTGTCCTGTATTGTGTTGTGTTGTCCTGTATTGTTGTTGTCCTGTATTGGGTTGTGTTGTCCTGTATTGTGTTGTGTAGTCCTGTATTGTGTTGTCCTGTCCTGTATTGTGTTGTGTTGTCCTGTATTGTGTTGTCCTGTGTCCTGTATTGTTGTGTTGTATTGTAGTCCTGTATTGTGTTGTTGTCCCTGTATTGTGTTGTGTTGTCCTGTATTGTGTTGTGTAGTCCTGTATTGTGTTGTGTTGTCCTGTATTGTGTTGTGTTGTCCTGTATTGGGTTGTGTTGTCCTGTATTGTGTTTGTGTTGTCCTGTATTGTGTTGTCCTGTATTGTCCTGTGTTGTGTTGTGTAGTCCTGTATTGTGTTGTGTTGTCCTGTATTGTGTTGTGTTGTCCTGTATTGTGTTGTTGTCCTGTATTGTGTTGTGTTGTCCTGTATTGTGTTGTGTTGTCCTGTATTGTGTTGTGTTGTCCTGTATTGTGTTGTCCTGTATTGTGTTGTGTCCTGTATTGTGTGTTGTCCTGTATTGTGTTGTGTTGTCCTGTATTGTGTTGTGTTGTCCTGTATTGTGTTGTGTTGTCCTGTATTGTGTTGTGTTGTCCTGTATTGTGTTGTGTTATCCTGTATTGGGTTGTGTTGTCCTTTATTGTGTTGTGTAGTCCTGTATTGGGTTGTGTTGTCCTGTAGTGTGTTGTGTAGTCATGTATTGTGTTGTCCGGTATTGTGTTGTCCTGTATTGTGTTGTCCTGTGTTGTGTTGTCCTGTATTGTGTTGTGTTGTCCTGTGTTGTGTTGTCCTGTATTGTGTCCTGTATTGGGTTGTGTTGTCCTGTATTGTATTGTGTTGTCCTGTATTGTGTTGTGTTGTCCTGTATTGTTTTGTGTAGTCCTGTATTGTGTTGTGTTGTCCTGTATTGTGTTGTCCTTGTCCTGTGTGTTGTGTAGTCCTGTATTGTGTTGTCCTGTTTGTCCTGTATTGTGTTGTGTTGTCCTTTATTGTATTGTGTTGTCCTGTATTGTGTTGTGTTGTCCTGTATTGTGTTGTGTTGTCCTTTATTGTGTTGTGTTGTCCTGTATTGTGTTGTGTTGTCCTGTATTGGTTGTGTTGTCCTGTATTGTGTTGTGTAGTCCTGTATTGGTTGTGTTGTCCTGTATTGTGTTGTGTTGTCCTGTATTGTGTTGTGTCCTGTATTGTGTTGTGTTGTCCTGTATTGTGTTGTCCTGTGTGTTGTCCTGTATTGTGTTGTGTTGTCCTGTATTGTGTTGTCCTGTATTGTTGTTGTCCTGTATTGTGTTGTGTGTCCTGTATTGTGTTGTGTTGTCCTGTATTGTGTTGTGTTGTCCTGTATTGTTTTGTGTTGTCCTGTATTGTGTTTGTCCTGTATTGTGTTGTGTAGTCCTGTATTGTGTTGTGTTGTCCTGTATTGTGTTGTGTTGTCCTGTATTGTGTTGTGTTGTCCTGTATTGTGTTGTGTTGTCCTGTATTGTGTTGTGTTGTCCTGTATTGTGTTGTGTTGTCCTGTATTGTGTTGTGTTGTCCTGTATTGTGTTGTCCTGTATTGTGTTGTGTTGTCCTGTATTGTGTTGTGTTGTCCTGTATTGTGTTGTGTAGTCCTGTATTGTATTGTGTTGTCCTGTATTGTGTTGTGTTGTCCTGTGTTGTGTTGTTATTGTGTTGTATTGTGTTGTGTTGTCCTGTATTGTGTTGTGTTGTCCTGTATTGTGTTGTGTTGTCCTGTGTTGTCCTGTTTGTGTTGTCCTGTATTGTGTTGTGTAGTCCTGTATTGTGTTGTGTTGTCCTGTATTGTGTTGTGTTGTCCTGTATTGTGTTGTGTTGTCCTGTATTGTGTTGTGTTGTCCTGTATTGTGTTTGTGTTGTCCTGTATTGTGTTGTGTTGTCCTGTATTGTGTTGTGTTGTCCTGTATTGTGTTGTGTTGTCCTGTATTGTGTTGTCCTGTATTGTGTTGTGTTGTCCTGTATTGTGTTGTGTTGTCCTGTATTGTGTTGTGTTGTCCTGTATTGTGTTGTGTTGTCCTGTATTGTGTTGTCCTGTATTGTGTTGTGTTGTCCTGTATTGGGTTGTGTTGTGTAGTCCTGTATTGTATTGTGTTGTCCTGTATTGTGTTGTGTTGTCCTGTATTGTTTTGTGTAGTCCTGTATTGTATTGTGTTGTCCTGTATTGTGTTGTTTAGTCCTGTATTGTGTTGTGTAGTCCTGTATTGTGTTGTGTTTTCCTGTATTGGCTTGTGTTGTCCTGTATTGGGTTGTGTTGTCCTCTATTGTGTTGTGTTGTCCTGTATTGTGTTGTGTTGTCCTGTATTGTTTTGTCCTGTGTTGTCCTTTATTGTATTGTGTAATCCTGTATTGTGTTGTGTTGTCCTGTATTGTGTTGTGTAGTCCTGTATTGGGTTGTGTTGTCCTGTATTGTGTTGTGTTGTCCTGTATTGTGTTGTTTAGTCCTGTATTGTGTTGTGTTCCTGTATTGTGTTGTCCTGTGTTGTGTTGTCCTGTATTGTGTTGTGTTGTCCTGTATTGTGTTGTGTATTGTGTAGTCCTGTATTGTTGTGTTGTGTAGTCCTGTATTGTATTGTGTTGTCCTGTATTGTGTTGTGTTGTCCTGTATTGTGTTGTGTTGTCCTGTATTGTGTTGTGTAGTCCTGTATTGTGTTGTCCTGTATTGTGTTGTCCTGTGTTGTGTTGTGTAGTGTTGTGTTGTCCTGTATTGTGTTGTGTTGTCCTGTATTGTGTTGTCCTGTATTGTGTTGTCCTGTATTGTGTTGTGTAGTCCTGTATTGTGTTGTGTTGTCCTGTATTGTGTTGTGTTGTCCTGTATTGTGTTGTGTTGTCCTGTATTGTGTTGTGTTGTCCTGTATTGTGTTGTGTTGTCCTGTATTGTGTTGTGTTGTCCTGTATTGTGTTGTGTTGTCCTGTATTGTGTTGTGTTGTCCTGTATTGTGTTGTGTTGTCCTGTATTGTGTTGTGTTGTCCTGTATTGTGTTGTGTTTGTGTTGTCCTGTATTGTGTTGTGTTGTCCTGTATTGTGTTGTCCTGTATTGTGTTGTCCTGTATTGTGTTGTGTTGTCCTGTATTGTGTTGTGTTGTCCTGTATTGTGTTGTGTTGTCCTGTATTGTGTTGTGTAGTCCTGTATTGTGTTGTGTTGTCCTGTATTGTGTTGTGTTGTCCTGTATTGTGTTGTGTTGTCCTGTATTGTGTTGTCCTGTATTGTGTTGTGTTGTCCTGTATTGTGTTGTGTTGTCCTGTATTGTGTTGTGTTGTCCTGTATTGTGTTGTGTTGTCCTGTATTGTGTTGTGTTGTCCTGTATTGTGTTGTGTTGTCCTGTATTGTGTTGTCCTGTATTGTTGTGTTGTCCTGTATTGTGTGTGTCCTGTATTGTGTTGTGTTGTCCTGTATTGTGTTGTGTTGTCCTGTATTGTGTTGTTTAGTCCTGTATTGTGTTGTGTTGTCCTGTATTGTGTTGTCCTGTTTGTGTCCTGTATTGTGTTGTGTTGTCCTGTGTTGTGTTGTCTATTGTGTAGTCCTGTATTGGGTTGTGTGTGTGTCCTGTATTGTGTTGTGTTGTCCTGTATTGTGTTGTGTTGTCCTGTATTGTTGTGTTGTCCTGTATTGTTGTGTAGTCCTGTATTGTGTTGTGTTGTCCTGTATTGTGTTGTGTTTGTCCTGTATTGTGTTGTGTTGTCCTGTATTGTGTTGTGTTGTCCTGTATTGTGTTGTCCTGTATTGGGTTGTGTTGTCCTGTATTGTGTTGTGTTGTCCTGTATTGTGTTGTGTTGTCCTGTATTGTGTTGTGTTGTCCTGTATTGTGTTGTGTTGTCCTGTATTGTGTTGTGTTGTCCTGTATTGTTGTCCTGTATGTGTTGTGTGTCCTGTATTGTGTTGTGTTGTCCTGTATTGTGTTGTGTTGTCCTGTATTGTGTTGTCCTGTATTGTTTTGTCCTGTGTTGTGTTGTGTAGTCCTGTGTGTTGTGTTGTCCTGTATTGTGTTGTGTTGTCCTTATTGTATTGTGTTGTCCTGTATTGTGTTGTGTTATCCTGTATTGGGTTGTGTTGTCCTTTATTGTGTTGTGTTGTCCTGTATTGTGTTGTCCTGTATTGTGTTGTGTTGTCCTGTATTGTGTGTGTAGTCCTGTATTGTGTTGTCCTGTATTGTGTCATGTTGTCCTGTATTGTGTTGTGTAGTCCTGTGTTGTGTAGTCCTGTATTGTGTTGTGTTATCCTGTATTGTGTTGTGTTGTCCTGTATTGTGTTTTGTAGTCCTGTATTATGTTGTGTAATCCTGTATTGTGTTGTGTTGTGTAGTCCTGTATTGTGTTGTCCTGTATTGTGTTGTGTATCCTGTATTGTGTTGTGTTGTCCTGTATTGTGTTGTGTTGTCCTGTATTGTGTTGTCCTGTATTGTGTTGTCCTGTATTGTTGTTGTGTTGTCCTGTATTGTATTGTTGTCCTGTATTGTGTTGTCCTGTATTGTTTTGTGTAGTCCTGTATTGTGTTGTGTTGTCCTGTATTGTGTTGTTTAGTCCTGTATTGTGTTGTGTAGTCCTGTATTGTGTTGTCCTGTATTGTGTTGTCCTGTATTGTGTTGTGTTGTCCTGTATTGTATTGTGTAGTCCTGTATTGTGTTGTGTTGTCCTGTATTGTGTTGTGTTGTCCTTTATTGTATTGTGTTGTCCTGTATTGTGTTGTGTTGTCCTTTATTGTATTGTGTTGTCCTGTATTGTGTTGTGTAGTCCTGTATTGTTGTTTGTCCTGTATTGTGTTGTGTTGTCCTGTATTGTGTTGTTTAGTCCTGTATTGTGTTGTGTTGTCCTGTATTGTGTTGTTGTGTTGTCCCTGTATTGTGTTGTGTTGTCCTGTGTTGTGTTGTCCTGTAGTCCTGTATTGTTGTGTTGTGTAGTCCTGTATTGTATTGTGTTGTCCTGTATTGTGTTGTTTAGTCCTGTATTGTGTTGTGTAGTCCTGTATTGTGTTGTCCTGTGTTGTGTTGTCCTGTATTGTGTTGTGTTGTCCTGTATTGTGTTGTCCTGTGTTGTGTTGTCCTGTATTGTGTTGTGTTGTCCTTTATTGTATTGTGTAGTCCTGTATTGTATTGTGTTGTCCTGTATTGTGTTGTTTAGTCCTGTATTGTGTTGTGTAGTCCTGTATTGTGTTGTGTTGTCCTGTATTGTGTTGTGTTGTCCTGTATTGTGTTGTGTTGTCCTGTATTGTGTTGTGTTGTCCTGTATTGTGTTGTTGTGTTGTCCTGTATTGTGTTGTGTTGTCCTGTATTGTGTTGTCCTGTATTGTTGTGTTGTCCTGTATTGTGTTTGTGTAGTCCTGTATTGTGTTGTGTTGTCCTGTATTGTGTTGTGTTGTCCTGTATTGTGTTGTGTTGTCCTGTATTGTGTTGTGTAGTCCTGTATTGTGTTGTGTTGTCCTGTATTGGCTTGTTGTCCTGTATTGTGTTGTGTTGTCCTGTATTGTGTTGTCCTGTATTGTGTTGTCCTGTATTGTCCTGTGTTGTGTTGTCCTGTATTGTGTTGTGTTGTCCTGTATTGTGTTGTGTTGTCCTGTATTGTTTGTGTTGTCCTGTATTGTGTTGTGTTGTCCTGTATTGTGTTGTGTTGTCCTGTATTGTGTTGTGTTGTCCTGTATTGTGTTGTGTTGTCCTGTATTGTGTTGTGTTGTCCTGTATTGTGTTGTGTAGTCCTGTATTGTTGTGTTGTCCTGTATTGTGTTGTGTTCCTGTATTGTGTTGTCCTGTATTGTGTTGTGTTGTCCTGTATTGTGTTGTGTTGTCCTGTATTGTGTTGTGTTGTCCTGTATTGTGTTGTCCTGTGTTAGTCCTGTATTGTTGTGTGTGTAGTCCTGTATTGTATTGTGTTGTCCTGTATTGTGTTGTGTTGTCCTGTATTGTTTTGTGTAGTCCTGTATTGTATTGTGTTGTCCTGTATTGTGTTGTTTAGTCCTGTATTGTGTTGTGTAGTCCTGTATTGTGTTGTCCTGTGTTGTGTTGTCCTGTATTGTGTTGTTGTCCTTTATTGTTTGTGTAGTCCTGTATTGTGTTGTGTTGTCCTGTATTGTGTTGTGTTGTCCTGTATTGTGTGTGTTGTCCTGTATTGTGTTGTGTTAGTCCTGTATTGTGTTGTGTTGTCCTGTATTGTGTTGTGTTGTCCTGTATTGGGTTGTGTTGTCCTGTATTGTGTTGTGTTGTCCTGTATTGTGTTGTGTTGTCCTGTATTGTGTTGTGTAGTCCTGTTGTGTTGTGTTGTCCTGTATTGTGTTGTGTTGTCCTGTATTGTGTTGTCCTGTATTGTGTTGTCCTGTATTGTGTTGTGTTGTCCTGTATTGTATTGTGTTGTCCTGTATTGTGTTGTGTTGTCCTGTATTGTGTTGTCCTGTATTGTGTTGTGTTGTCCTGTATTGTGTTGTGTAGTCCTGTATTGTGTTGTGTTTGTCCTGTATTGTGTTGTGTTGTCCTGTGTTGTGTTGTCCTGTATTGTGTAGTCCTGTATTGTTGTGTTGTGTAGTCCTGTATTGTATTGTGTTGTCCTGTATTGTGTTGTGTTGTCCTGTATTGTCCTGTATTGTGTTGTGTAGTCCTGTATTGTGTTGTGTCCTGTATTGTGTTGTGTTGTCCTGTATTGTGTTGTGTTGTCCTGTATTGTGTTGTGTTGTCCTGTATTGTGTTGTCCTGTATTGTCCTGTATTGTGTTGTGTAGTCCTGTATTGTGTTGTGTTGTCCTGTATTGTGTTGTGTTGTCCTGTATTGTGTTGTGTTGTCCTGTATTGTATTGTGTTGTCCTGTATTGTGTTGTGTAGTCCTGTATTGTGTTGTGTTGTCCTGTATTGTGTTGTGTTGTCCTGTATTGTCTTGTGTTGTCCTGTATTGTGTTGTGTTGTCCTGTATTGTGTTGTGTTGTCCTGTATTGTGTTGTGTTGTCCTGTATTGTGTTGTGTTGTCCTTTATTGTATTGTGTTGTCCTGTATTGTGTTGTGTTATCCTGTATTGTGTTGTGTTGTCCTGTATTGTGTTGTGTAGTCCTGTATTGGGTTGTGTTGTCCTGTAGTGTGTTGTGTAGTCCTGTATTGTGTTGTCCTGTATTGGGTTGTGTAGTCCTGTATTGTGTTGTCCTGTGTTGTGTTGTCCTGTATTGTGTTGTGTTGTCCTGTGTTGTGTTGTCCTGTATTGTGTAGTCCTGTATTGGGTTGTGTTGTCCTGTATTGTATTGTGTTGTCCTGTATTGTGTTGTGTTGTCCTGTATTGTATTGTGTAGTCCTGTATTGTGTTGTGTTGTCCTGTATTGTGTTGTTTAGTCCTGTATTGTGTTGTGTAGTCCTGTATTGTGTTGTCCTGTGTTGTGTTGTCCTGTATTGTGTTGTGTTGTCCTTTATTGTATTGTGTAGTCCTGTATTGTGTTGTGTTGTCCTGTATTGTGTTGTGTTGTCCTTTATTGTGTTGTGTTGTCCTGTATTGTGTTGTGTTATCCTGTATTGGGTTGTGTTGTCCTGTATTGTGTTGTGTAGTCCTGTATTGTTGTGTTGTCCTGTATTGTGTTGTGTTGTCCTGTATTGTGTTGTGTTGTCCTGTATTGTGTTGTGTTGTCCTGTATTGTGTTGTCCTGTGTTGTGTTGTCCTGTATTGTTGTCCTGTATTGTGTTGTGTTGTCCTGTATTGTTTGTGTTGTCCTGTATTGTGTTGTGTTGTCCTGTATTGTTGTGTTGTCCTGTATTGTTGTGTTGTCCTGTATTGTGTTGTGTTGTCCTGTATTGTGTTGTCCTGTATTGTGTTGTGTAGTCCTGTATTGTGTTGTCCTGTATTGTGTTGTCCTGTATTGTTGTTGTCCTGTATTGTGTTGTGTTGTCCTGTATTGTGTTGTGTTGTCCTGTATTGTGTTGTGTTGTCCTGTATTGTGTTGTGTTGTCCTGTATTGTGTTGTGTTGTCCTGTATTGTGTTGTGTTGTCCTGTATTGTGTTGTGTTGTCCTGTATTGTGTTGTGTTGTCCTGTATTGTGTTGTGTTGTCCTGTATTGTGTTGTGTAGTCCTGTATTGTTGTGTTGTCCTGTATTGTGTTGTCCTTGTTGTGTTGTCCTGTATTGTGTTGTGTTGTCCTGTATTGTGTTGTCCTGTATTGTGTAGTCCTGTATTGTGTTGTGTTGTCCTGTATTGTATTGTGTTGTCCTGTATTGTGTTGTGTTGTCCTGTATTGTGTTGTGTAGTCCTGTATTGTCCTGTTGTCCTGTATTGTGTTGTGTTGTCCTGTATTGTGTTGTGTAGTCCTGTATTGTGTTGTGTTGTGTTGTCCTGTATTGTGTTTGTGTTGTCCTGTATTGTGTGTTGTCCTGTATTGTGTTGTGTTGTCCTGTATTGTGTTGTGTTGTCCTGTATTGTGTTGTGTTGTCCTGTATTGTGTTGTGTTGTCCTGTATTGTGTTGTGTTGTCCTGTATTGTGTTGTGTTGTCCTGTATTGTGTTGTGTTGTCCTGTATTGTGTTGTGTTGTCCTGTATTGTGTTGTGTTGTCCTGTATTGTGTTGTGTAGTCCTGTATTGTGTTGTCCTGTTTGTCCTGTATTGTGTTGTGTTGTCCTGTATGTGTTGTCCTGTATTGTGTAGTCCTGTATTGTGTTGTCCTGTATTGTATTGTGTTGTCCTGTATTGTTTGTGTTGTCCTGTATTGTGTTGTGTTGTCCTGTATTGTGTTGTGTTGTCCTGTATTGTGTTGTGTAGTCCTGTATTGTGTTGTCCTGTGTTGTGTTGTCCTGTATTGTGTTGTGTTGTCCTGTATTGTGTTGTCCTGTATTGTGTAGTCCTGTATTGGGTTGTGTTGTTGTCCTGTATTGTATTGTGTTGTCCTGTATTGTGTTGTGTTGTCCTGTATTGTTTGTGTTGTCCTGTATGTGTTGTGTAGTCCTGTATTGTGTTGTGTTGTCCTGTATTGTGTTTGTCCTGTATTGGGTTGTGTTGTCCTGTATTGTGTTGTGTTGTCCTGTATTGTGTTGTCCTGTATTGTCCTGTATTGTGTTGTGTTGTCCTGTATTGTGTTGTGTTGTCCTGTATTGTGTTGTGTTGTCCTTGTATTGTGTTGTCCTGTATTGTGTTGTGTTGTCCTGTATTGTGTTGTGTTGTCCTGTATTGTGTTGTGTTGTCCTGTATTGTGTTGTCCTGTATTGTGTTGTGTTGTCCTGTATTGTATTGTGTTGTCCTGTATTGTGTTGTGTTGTCCTGTATTGTGTTGTGTTGTCCTGTATTGTTGTGTTTGTCCTGTATTGTATTGTTGTTGTCCTGTATTGTGTTGTGTTGTCCTGTATTGGGTTGTGTTGTCCTTTATTGTGTTGTGTAGTCCTGTATTGGGTTGTGTTGTCCTGTATTGTGTTGTGTAGTCCTGTATTGTGTTGTCCTGTATTGGGTTGTGTAGTCCTGTATTGTGTTGTCCTGTTTGTGTTGTCCTGTATTGTGTTGTGTTGTCCTGTGTTGTGTTGTCCTGTATTGTCCTGTATTGTTGTGTTGTCCCTGTATTGTATTGTGTTGTCCTGTATTGTGTTGTGTTGTCCTGTATTGTGTTGTGTAGTCCTGTATTGTGTTGTGTTGTCCTGTATTGTGTTGTGTTGTCCTGTATTGTGTTGTGTAGTCCTGTATTGTGTTGTCCTGTTTGTCCTGTATTGTGTTGTGTTGTCCTGTATTGTGTTGTGTTGTCCTGTATTGTGTTGTGTTGTCCTGTATTGTGTTGTGTTGTCCTTTATTGTATTGTGTTGTCCTGTATTGTGTTGTGTTATCCTGTATTGGGTTGTGTTGTCCTTTATTGTGTTGTGTAGTCCTGTATTGTGTTGTGTTGTCCTGTATTGTGTTGTGTTGTCCTGTATTGTGTTGTGTAGTCCTGTATTGTGTTGTGTAGTCCTGTATTGTGTTGTCCTGTATTGTGTTGTCCTGTATTGTGTTGTGTGTTGTCCTGTGTTTGTTGTCCTGTATTGTGTTGTGTTGTCCTGTATTGTGTTGTGTCCTGTATTGTGTTGTCCTGTATTGTGTTGTGTTGTCCTGTATTGTGTTGTATTGTGTTGTGTTGTCCTGTATTGTGTTGTGTTGTCCTGTATTGTGTTGTGTTGTCCTGTATTGTGTTGTGTTGTCCTGTATTGGGTTGTGTTGTCCTGTATTGTGTTGTGTTGTCCTGTATTGTGTTGTGTTGTCCTGTATTGTGTTGTCCTGTGTTGTGTTGTCCTGTATTGTGTTGTGTTGTCCTGTATTGTGTTGTCCTGTATTGTGTTGTCCTGTATTGTTGTGTTGTGTAGTCCTGTATTGTATTGTGTTGTCCTGTATTGTGTTGTGTTGTCCTGTATTGTTTTGTGTAGTCCTGTATTGTATTGTGTTGTCCTGTATTGTGTTGTTTAGTCCTGTATTGTGTTGTGTAGTCCTGTATTGTGTTGTGTTGTCCTGTGTTGTGTTGTCCTGTATTGTGTTGTGTTGTCCTGTATTGTGTTGTGTTGTCCTGTATTGTGTTGTGTTGTCCTGTATTGTGTTGTGTTGTCCTGTATTGTGTTGTGTTGTCCTGTATTGTGTTGTGTTGTCCTGTATTGTGTTGTGTTGTCCTTTATTGTATTGTGTTGTCCTGTATTGTGTTGTGTTGTCCTGTATTGTGTTGTGTTGTCCTGTATTGTGTTGTGTTGTCCTGTATTGTGTTGTGTTGTCCTGTATTGTGTGTTGTCCTGTATTGTGTTGTCCTGTATTGTGTTGTGTAGTCCTGTATTGTGTTGTCCTGTCCTGTATTGTGTTGTGTTGTCCTGTGTGTGTTGTCCTGTATTGTGTAGTCCTGTATTGTGTTGTGTTGTGTGTCCTGTATTGTATTGTGTTGTCCTGTATTGTGTTGTGTTGTCCTGTATTGTGTTGTGTTGTCCTGTATGTCCTGTATTGTGTTGTGTTGTCCTGTGTTGTTGTGTTGTCCTGTATTGTCCTGTATTGTGTTGTGTCCTGTATTGTGTTGTCCTGTATTGTGTTGTGTTGTCCTGTATTGTGTTGTGTCCTGTCCTGTATTGTGTTGTGTTGTCCTGTATTGTGTTGTCCTGTATTGTGTTGTGTTGTCCTGTATTGTGTTGTGTAGTCCTGTATTGTGTTGTGTTGTCCTGTATTGTGTTGTGTTGTCCTGTATTGTGTTGTCCTGTAGTTGTATTGTGTTGTCCTGTGTTGTCCCTGTATTGTGTTGTGTTGTCCTGTATTGTGTTGTCCTGTATTGTGTTGTCCTGTATTGGGTTGTGTTGTGTAGTCCTGTATTGTGTGTGTCCTGTATTGTGTTGTCCTGTATTGTTTGTGTCCTGTATTGTGTTGTCCTGTATTGTGTTGTGTTGTCCTGTATTGTGTTGTGTTGTCCTGTATTGTGTTGTGTTGTCCTGTATTGTGTTGTGTTGTCCTGTATTGTGTTGTGTTGTCCTGTATTGTGTTGTGTTGTCCTGTATTGTGTTGTTGTGTTGTCCTGTATTGTGTTGTGTGTATGTCCTGTATTGTGTTGTGTTGTCCTGTATTGTGTTGTGTTGTCCTGTATTGTGTTGTGTTGTCCTGTATTGTGTTGTGTTGTCCTGTATTGTGTTGTGTTGTCCTGTATTGTGTTGTCCTGTTGTCCTGTATTTTGTGTTGTCCTGTATTGTGTTGTGTTGTCCTGTATTGTGTTGTGTTGTCCTGTATTGTATTTGTGTTGTCCTGTATTGTTGTTTAGTCCTGTATTGTGTTGTGTAGTCCTGTATTGTGTTGTCCTGTGTTGTGTTGTCCTGTATTGTGTTGTGTTGTCCTGTATTGTGTTGTCCTGTATTGTGTAGTCCTGTATTGGGTTGTGTTGTCCTGTATTGTATTGTGTTGTCCTGTATTGTGTTGTGTTGTCCTGTATTGTTTTGTGTTGTCCTGTAATGTGTTGTGTAGTCCTGTATTGTGTTGTGTTGTCCTGTATTGTGTTGTGTTGTCCTGTATTGTCCTGTATTGTGTTGTGTTGTCCTGTTGTGTTGTCCTGTATTGTTTTGTCCTGTGTTGTGTTGTGTAGTCCTGTATTGTGTTGTGTTGTCCTGTATTGTGTTGTGTTGTCCTTTATTGTATTGTGTTGTCCTGTATTGTGTTGTGTTGTCCTGTATTGTGTTGTGTTGTCCTGTATTGTGTTGTGTTGTCCTGTATTGTATTGGTTGTCCTGTATTGTGTTGTTTGTCCTGTTTGTCCTGTATTGTGTTGTGTTGTCCTGTATTGTGTTGTGTTGTCCTGTATTGTGTTGTTTGTCCTTATTGTTTGTGTTGTCCTGTATTGTGTTGTGTTGTCCTGTATTGTGTTGTGTTGTCCTGTATTGTGTTGTGTTGTCCTGTATTGTGTTGTGTTGTCCTGTATTGTTGTTGTCCTGTATTGTGTTGTCCTGTATTGTGTTGTGTTGTCCTGTATTGTGTTGTCCTGTGTTGTGTTGTCCTGTATTGTGTTGTGTTGTTGTGTTGTTGTGTTGTGTTGTCCTGTATTGTGTTGTGTTGTCCTGTATTGTATTGTGTTGTCCTGTATTGTGTTGTGTTGTCCTGTATTGTTTTGTGTAGTCCTGTATTGTATTGTGTTGTCCTGTATTGTGTTGTTTAGTCCTGTATTGTGTTGTGTAGTCCTGTATTGTGTTGTCCTGTGTTGTGTTGTCCTGTATTGTGTTGTGTTGTCCTGTATTGTATTGTGTAGTCCTGTATTGTGTTGTGTTGTCCTGTATTGTGTTGTGTTGTCCTGTATTGTATTGTGTTGTCCTGTATTGTGTTGTGTTATCCTGTATTGGGTTGTGTTGTCCTGTATTGTGTTGTGTAGTCCTGTATTGGGTTGTGTAGTCCTGTATTGTATTGTGTTGTCCTGTATTGTGTTGTCCTGTATTGTGTTGTGTTGTCCTGTATTGTGTTGTCCTGTGTTGTGTTGTCCTGTATTGTGTTGTCCTGTATTGTGTTGTGTTGTCCTGTATTGTGTTGTGTTGTCCTGTATTGTGTTGTGTCCTGTATTGTGTGTTGTCCTGTATTGTGTTGTTTGTCCTGTATTGTGTTGTGTTGTCCTGTATTGTGTTGTCCTGTTTGTCCTGTATTGTGTTGTGTTGTCCTGTGTTGTGTTGTCCTGTATTGTGTAGTCCTGTATTGTTGTGTTGTGTAGTCCTGTATTGTGTTGTGTTGTCCTGTATTGTGTTGTGTTGTCCTGTATTGTGTTGTGTTGTCCTGTATTGTGTTGTGTTGTCCTGTATTGTGTTGTGTTGTCCTGTATTGTTTGTGTTGTCCTGTATTGTTGTGTTGTCCTGTATTGTGTTGTGTTGTCCTGTTGTGTTGTCCTGTATTGTGTTGTCCTGTATTGTGTTGTGTTGTCCTGTATTGTGTTGTGTTGTCCTGTATTGTGTTGTCCTGTATTGTGTTGTGTTGTCCTGTATTGTGTTGTGTTGTCCTGTATTGTGTTGTGTTGTCCTGTATTGTGTTGTGTTATCCTGTATTGTGTTGTGTTGTCCTGTATTGTGTTGTGTAGTCCTGTATTGTGTTGTGTTGTCCTGTATTGTGTTGTGTATTGTCCTGTATTGTGTTGTGTTGTCCTGTATTGTGTTGTGTTGTGTTGTCCTGTATTGTGTTGTGTTGTCCTGTATTGTATTGTGTTGTCCTGTATTGTTGTCCTGTATTGTGTTGTGTTGTCCTGTATTGTGTTGTGTTGTCCTGTATTGTGTTGTGTTGTCCTGTATTGTGTTGTGTTGTCCTGTATTGTGTTGTGTTGTCCTGTATTGTGTTGTGTCCTGTATTGTGTTGTGTTGTCCTGTATTGTGTTGTCCTGTATTGTTTGTCCTGTATTGTGTTGTGTTGTCCTGTATTGTGTTTGTTGTAGTCCTGTATTGTGTTGTGTAGTCCTGTATTGTGTTGTGTCCTGTATTGTGTTGTGTTGTCCTGTATTGTGTTGTGTTGTCCTGTATTGTGTTGTGTTGTCCTGTATTGTATTGTGTTGTCCTGTATTGTGTTGTGTTGTCCTGTCCTGTATTGTGTTGTCCTGTATTGTGTTGTGTAGTCCTGTATTGTGTTGTCCTGTATTGTTTGTGTAGTCCTGTATTGTGTTGTCCTGTGTTGTGTTGTCCTGTATTGTGTTGTGTTGTCCTGTGTTGTGTTGTCCTGTATTGTGTTGTCCTGTATTGTTGTGTTGTGTAGTCCTGTATTGTATTGTGTTGTCCTGTATTGTGTTGTGTTGTCCTTTATTGTTTTGTGTAGTCCTGTATTGTGTTGTGTTGTCCTGTATTGTGTTGTTTAGTCCTGTATTGTGTTGTGTAGTCCTGTATTGTGTTGTCCTGTGTTGTGTTGTCCTGTATTGTTGTCCTGTGTTGTCCTGTATTGTGTTGTGTTGTCCTGTATTGGGTTGTGTTGTCCTGTATTGTGTTGTGTTGTCCTGTATTGTGTTGTGTTGTCCTGTATTGTGTTGTCCTGTATTGTGTTGTGTAGTCCTGTATTGTGTTGTGTAGTCCTGTATTGTGTTGTGTAGTCCTGTATTGTGTTGTCCTGTGTTGTGTTGTCCTGTATTGTGTTGTGTTGTCCTGTGTTGTGTTGTCCTGTATTGTGTAGTCCTGTATTGGGTTGTGTTGTGTAGTCCTGTATTGTATTGTGTTGTCCTGTATTGTGTTGTGTTGTCCTGTATTGTTTTGTGTAGTCCTGTATTGTATTGTGTTGTCCTGTATTGTGTTGTTTAGTCCTGTATTGTGTTGTGTAATCCTGTATTGTTTTGTGTTGTCCTGTATTGGTTTGTGTTGTCCTGTATTGGGTTGTGTTGTCCTGTATTGTGTTGTCCGTTGTGTTGTCCTGTATTGTGTTGTCCTGTGTTGTGTTGTGTAGTCCTGTATTGTGTTGTGTTGTCCTGTATTGTGTTGTGTATTGTCCTGAGTTGTCCTGTATTGTGTTGTCCTGTGTTGTGTTGTCCTGTATTGTCCTGTATTTGGTTGTGTTGTCCTGTATTGTGTTGTCCTGTATTGTGTTGTGTAGTCCTCTATTGTATTGTGTTGTCCTGTATTGTGTTGTGTTGTCCTGTATTGTGTTGTCCTGTATTGTGTTGTGTTGTCCTGTATTGTGTTGTGTAGTCCTGTGTTGTGTAGTCCTGTATTGTGTTGGGTTATCCTGTATTGGGTTGTGTTGTCCTTTATTGTGTTGTGATATCCTGTATTGGGTTGTGTTGTCGTGTATTGTGTTGTTGTCTTGTATTGTGTTGTATTGTGTTGTGTAGTCCTGTATTGTGTTGTGTAGTCCTGTATTGTGTTGTCCTGTATTGGGTTGTGTTGTCCTGTATTGTGTTGTCCTGTGTTGTGTTGGGTTGTCCTGTATTGGGTTGTGTTGTCCTGTATTGTGTTGTGTTGTCCTGTATTGTGTTGTGTTGTCCTGTATTGTGTTGTGTTGTCCTGTATTGTGTTGTGTAGTCCTGTATTGTGTTGTGTAGTCCTGTATTGTGTTGTGTTATCCTGTATTGGGTTGTGTTGTCCTTTATTGTGTTGTGTAGTCCTGTATTGGTTGTGTTGTCCTGTATTGTGTTGTGTAGTCCTGTATTGTGTTGTGTAGTCCTGTATTGTGTTGTCCTGTATTGTGTTGTGTAGTCCTGTATTGTGTTGTCCTGTATTGTGTTGTGTAGTCCTGTATTGTGTTGTGTTGTCCTGTATTGTGTTGTGTAGTCCTGTATTGTGTTGTGTTGTCCTGTATTGGGTTGTGTTGTCCTGTGTTGTCCTGTGTTGTGTTGTCCTGTGTTGTGTTGTGTTGTCCTGTATTGTGTTGTGTTGTCCTGTATTGTGTTGCCCTGTGTTGTGTTGTCCTGTATTGTGTTGTGTTGTCCTGTGTTGTGTTATCCTGTATTGTGTAGTCCTGTATTGTGTTGTGTTGTCCTGTGTTGTGTTATCCTGTATTGTTTTGTGTTGTGTAATCCTGTATTGTGTTGTCCTGTGTTGTGTTGTCCTTTATTGTGTTGTGTTGTCCTGTGTTGTGTTGTCCTGTATTGTGTAGTCCTGTATTGTGTTGTGTTGTCCTGTATTGGCTTGTGGTGTCCTGTATTGGGTTGTGTTGTCCTGTGTTGTGTTGTGTTGTCCGGTATATTGTTGTCCTGTATTGTTTTGTCCTGTGTTGTGTTGTGTAGTCCTGTATTGTGTTGTGTTGTCCTGTATTGTGTTGTCCTGTTGTCCTGTATTGTGTTGTGTTGTCCTGTATTGTGTTCCTGTATTTGTTGTGTTATCCTGTATTGTTTGTTGTCTGTATTGTGTTGTGTCCTGTATTGTGTTGTGTTGTCCTGTATTGTTGTGTTGTGTAGTCCTGTATTGTGTTGTCCTGTATTGTGTTGTGTTGTCCTGTATTGTGTTGTGTTGTCCTGTATTGTGTTGTGTAGTCCTGTGTTGTGTAGTCCTGTATTGTGTTATGTTATCCTGTATTGGGTTGCGTTGTCCTTTATTGTGTTGTGATGTCCTGTATTGGGTTGTGTTGTCGTGTATTGTGTTGTTGTCTTGTATTGTGTTGTATTGTGTTGTTTAGTCCTGTATTGTGTTGTGTAGTCCTGTATTGTGTTGTCCAGTATTGGGTTGTGTTGCCCTGTATATTGTTGTCCTGTGTTGTGTTGTGTTGTCCTGTATTGTGTTGGGTTGTCCTGTATTGGGTTGTGTTGTCCTGTATTGTGTTTTGTTGTCCTGTATTGTGTTGTGTTGTCCTGTATTGTGTTGTCCTGTATTGTGTTGTGTAGTCCTGTATTGTGATGTGTAGTCCTGTATTGTGTTGTGTAGTCCTGTATTGTTGTCCTGTATTGTGTTGTGTTGTCCTGTATTGTGTTGTGTAGTCCTGTATTGTATTGTGTTGTCCTGTAATGTGTTGTGTTGTGTAGTCCTGTATTGTGTTGTCCTGTAGTGTGTTGTGTAGTCCTGTATTGTGTTGTCCTGTATTGGGTTGTGTAGTCCTGTATTGTGTTGTCCTGTGTTGTGTTGTCCTGTATTGTGTTGTGTTGTCCTGTGTTGTGTTGTCCTGTATTGTGTAGTACTGTATTGGGTTGTGTTGTGTAGTCCTGTATTGTATTGTGTTGTCCTGTATTGTGTTGTGTTGTCCTGTATTGTTTTGTGTAGTCCTGTATTGTATTGTGTTGTCCTGTATTGTGTTGTTTAGTCCTGTATTGTTTTGTGTAGTCCTGTATTGTGTTGTCCTGTATTGGGTTGTGTTGTCCTGTATATTGTTGTCCTGTGTTGTGTTGTGTAGTCCTGTATTGTGTTGTGTTGTCCTGTATTGTGTTGTGTTGTCCTGTATTGTGTTGTGTTGTCCTGTATTGTGTTGTGTTGTCCTGTATTGTGTTGTCCTGTATTGTGTTGTGTAGTCCTGTATTGTGTTGTAGTCCTGTATTGTGTTGTGTAGTCCTGTATTGTGTTGTCCTGTGTTGTGTTGTCCTGTATTGTGTTGTGTTGTCCTGTATTGTGTTGTCCTGTATTGTGTAGTCCTGTATTGGGTTGTGTTGTGTAGTCCTGTATTGTATTGTGTTGTCCTGTATTGTGTTGTGTTAGTCCTGTATTGTGTTGTTGTAGTCCTGTATTGTTTTGTGTTGTCCTGTATTGGTTTGTGTTGTCCTGTATTGGGTTGTGTTGTCCTGTATTGTCCTGTATTGTGTTGTCCTGTATTGTGTTGTCCTGTATTGTGTTTTGTTGTCCTGTATTGTGTTGTGTTGTCCTGTATTGGGTTGTCCTGTATTGTGTTGTCCTTGTCCTGTATTGTGTTGTCCTGTGTTGTGTTGTCCTGTGTGTTGTCCTGTATTGTGTTGTGTTGTTGTCCTGTATTGTGTTGTGTAGTCCTGTATTGTGTTGTGTTGTCCTGTAATGTGTTGTGTAGTCCTGTATTGTGTTGTCCTGTATTGTGTTGTGTTGTCCTGTATTGTGTTGTGTTGTCCTGTGTTGTGTTGTCCTGTATTGTGTTGTCCTGTATTGTCCTGTTATTGTGTTGTGATATCCTGTATTGTGTTGTGTTGTCCTGTATTGTGTTGTGTGTGTCCTGTATTGTGTTGTGTAGTCCTGTATTGTGTTGTGTAGTCCTGTATTGTGTAGTCCTGTATTGTGTTGTCCTGTATTGTGTTGTCCTGTGTTGTGTTGTGTTGTCCTGTATTGGGTTGTGTTGTCCTGTATTGTGTTGTGTTGTCCTGTATTGTGTTGTATTGTGTTGTCCTGTATTGTGTTGTGTTGTCCTGTATTGTGTTGTGTAGTCCTGTATTGTGTTGTCCTGTATTGTTGTTGTCCTTTATTGTGTTGTGTAGTCCTGTATTGTGTTGTCCTGTATTGTTTGTCCTGTATTGTGTTGTCCTGTATTGTGTTGTGTAGTCCTGTATTGTGTTGTGTTGTCCTGTATTGTGTTGTGTTGTCCTGTATTGTGTTGTGTTGTCCTGTATTGTGTTGTGTTGTCCTGTATTGTGTTGTCCTGTATTGTGTTGTCCTGTATTGTGTTGTGTAGTCCTGTATTGTGTTGTCCTGTATTGTGTTGTGTAGTCCTGTATTGTGTTGTCCTGTATTGTGTTGTGTAGTCCTGTATTGTGTTGTCCTGTATTGTGTTGTGTAGTCCTGTATTGGGTTGTGTTGTCCTGTATTGTGTTGTGTTGTCCTGTATTGTGTTGTGTTGTCCTGTATTGTGTTGTCCTGTATTGGGTTGTGTTGTCCTGTATTGTGTTGTCCTGTATTGTGTTGTTGTCCTGTATTGTGTTGTGTTGTCCTGTATTGTGTTGTCCTGTATTATTGTGTTGTCCTGTATTGTGTTGTGTAGTCCTGTATTGTGTTTGTGTTGTCCTGTATTGTGTTGTGTTGTCCTGTATTGTGTTGTGTTGTCCTGTATTGTGTTGTGTTGTCCTGTATTGGGTTGTGTTGTCCTGTATTGTGTTGTCCTGTATTGTGTTGTCCTGTATTGTGTTGTGTAGTCCTGTATTGTGTTGTCCTGTATTGTGTTGTGTTGTTGTGTTGTCCTGTATTGTGTTGTGTTGTCCTGTGTTGTGTTGTCCTGTATTGTGTAGTCCTGTATTGTGTTGTGTTGTCCTGTATTGTGTTGTGTTGTTTTGTGTTGTGTAATCCTGTATTGTGTTGTCCTGTGTTGTGTTGTGTTGTCCTGTATTGTGTTGTGTTGTCCTGTATTGTGTTGTCCTGTTTGTGTAGTCCTGTATTGGGTTGTGTTGTGTAGTCCTGTATTGTATTGTGTTGTCCTGTATTGTGTTGTGTTGTCCTGTATTGTTTTGTGTAGTCCTGTATTGTATTGTGTTGTCCTGTATTGTGTTGTTTAGTCCTGTATTGTGTTGTGTAGTCCTGTATTGTGTTGTCCTGTATTGTGTTGTGTTGTCCTGTATTGTGTTGTGTTGTCCTGTATCCTGTATTGTGTTGTTGTCCTGTATTGGGTTGTGTTGTCCTGTATTGTGTTGTGTTGTCCTGTATTGTGTTGTGTTGTCCTGTATTGTGTTGTCCTGTATTGTGTTGTGTAGTCCTGTATTGTGTTGTGTAGTCCTGTATTGTGTTGTGTTGTCCTGTATTGTGTTGTCCTGTGTTGTCCTGTATTGTGTTGTGTTGTCCTGTGTTGTGTTGTCCTGTATTGTGTAGTCCTGTATTGTTGTGTTGTGTAGTCCTGTATTGTATTGTGTTGTCCTGTATTGTGTTGTGTTGTCCTGTATTGTTTTGTGTTGTCCTGTATTGTGTTGTGTTGTCCTGTATTGTGTTGTTTAGTCCTGTATTGTGTTGTGTAGTCCTGTATTGTGTTGTGTTGTCCTGTATTGGCTTGTGTTGTCCTGTATTGGGTTGTGTTGTCCTGTATTGTGTTGTGTTGTCCTGTATTGTGTTGTCCTGTATTGTGTTGTTGTCCTGTGTTGTGTTTTGTAGTCCTGTATTGTGTTGTGTTGTCCTGTATTGTTGTCCTGTATTGTGTTGTGTTGTCCTGTATTGTGTTGTGTTGTCCTGTGTTGTGTTGTGTGTCCTGTATTGTGTTGTCCTATATTTGTTGTGTTGTTGTATTGTGTTGTCCTGTATTGTGTTGTGTTGTCCTGTATTGTGTTGTGTAGTCCTGTATTTTGTTGTCCTGTATTGTGTTGTCCTGTATTGTGTTGTGTTGTCCTGTATTGTGTTGTGTTGTCCTGTATTGTGTTGTGTGTATTGTGTTGTCCTGTATTGTGTTGTGTTGTCCTGTATTGTGTTGTCCTGTATTGTTGTGTAGTCCTGTATTGTGTTGTCCTGTTGTCCTGTATTGTGTTGTGTTGTCCTGTGTTGTCCTGTCCTGTATTGTGTTGTCCTGTATTGTGTTGTGTTGTGTAGTCCTGTATTGTATTGTGTTGTCCTGTATTGTGTTGTGTTGTCCTGTATTGTTTTGTGTAGTCCTGTATTGTATTGTGTTGTCCTGTATTGTGTTGTTTAGTCCTGTATTGTGTTGTGTAGTCCTGTATTGTTGTCCTGTATTGGGTTGTGTTGTCCTGTATGTGTTGTCCTGTATTGTGTTGTGTAGTCCTGTATTGTGTTGTTGTCCTGTATTGTGTTGTGTTGTCCTGTATTGTGTTGTGTTGTCCTGTATTGTGTTGTTGTCCTGTATTGTGTTGTGTAGTCCTGTATTGTGTTGTGTAGTCCTGTATTGTGTTGTCCTGTCCTGTATTGTGTTGTGTTGTCCTGTGTTGTGTTGTCCTGTATTGTGTGTGTCCTGTATTGTTGTGTTGTGTAGTCCTGTATTGTATTGTGTTGTCCTGTATTGTGTTGTGTTGTCCTGTATTGTTTTGTGTAGTCCTGTATTGTATTGTGTTGTCCTGTATTGTGTTGTTTAGTCCTGTATTGTGTTGTGTAGTCCTGTATTGGGTTGTGTTGTCCTGTATTGTGTTGTGTTGTCCTGTATTGTGTTGTCCTGTATTGTTTTGTCCTGTGTTGTGTTGTGTAGTCCTGTATTGTGTTGTGTTGTCCTGTATTGTTGTGTGTGTCCTGTATTGTGTTGTGTTGTCCTGTATTGTGTTGTGTTGTCCTGTATTGTGTTGTCCTGTATTGTGTTGTGTTGTCCTGTATTGTGTTGTCCTGTATTGTGTTGTGTAGTCCTGTATTGTATTGTGTAGTCCTGTATTGTGTTGTGTTGTCCTGTATTGTGTTGTGTTGTCCTGTATTGTGTTGTGTTGTCCTGTATTGTTGTGTTGTGTTGTCCTGTATTGTATTGTGTTGTCCTGTATTGTGTTGTGTAGTCCTGTATTGTGTTGTCCTGTATTGTGTTGTCCTGTATTGTGTTGTGTTGTGTGTTGTCCTGTATTGTGTAGTCCTGTATTGTGTTGTGTAGTCCTGTATTGTTGTGTTGTCCTGTATTGTGTTGTGTTGTCCTGTATTGTTTTGTGTTGTCCTGTAATGTGTTGTGTAGTCCTGTATTGTGTTGTGTTGTCCTGTATTGGCTTGTGGTGTCCTGTATTGGGTTGTGTTGTCCTGTATTGTGTTGTGTTGTCCGGTATATTGTTGTCCTGTATTGTTTTGTCCTGTGTTGTGTTGTGTAGTCCTGTATTGTGTTGTGTTGTCCTGTATTGGGTTGTCCTGTATTGTGCTGTGTTGTCCTGTATTGTGTTGTGTTGTCCTGTATTGTGTAGTCCTATATTTGGTTGTGTTATCCTGTATTGTGTTGTCCTGTATTGTGTTGTGCAGTCCTGTATTGTATTGTGTTGTCCTGTAATGTGTTGTGTTGTGTAGTCCTGTATTGTGTTGTCCTGTATTGTGTTGTGTTGTCCTGTATTGTGTTGTGTTGTCCTGTATTGTGTTGTGTAGTCCTGTGTTGTGTGTATTGTGTTATGTTATCCTGTATTGTGTTGTGTTGTCCTGTATTGTGTTGTGTTGTCCTGTATTGGGTTGTGTTGTCCTGTATTGTCCTGTATTGTGTTGTGTTGTCCTGTATTGTGTGTTGTTGTCCTGTATTGTGTTGTGTGTCCTGTATTGTCCCTGTATTGTGTTGTGTTGTCCTGTATTGTTGTCCTGTGTTGTGTTGTGTAGTCCTGTATTGTGTTGTGTTGTCCTGTATTGGGTTGTGTTGTCCTGTATTGTGTTGTGTTGTCCTGTATTGTGTTGTGTTGTCCTGTATTGTGTTGTCCTGTATTGTGTTGTGTAGTCCTGTATTGTGTGTGTGTTGTCCTGTATTGTGTTGTGTAGTCCTGTATTGTTGTCCTTATTGTGTTGTGTTGTCCTGTATTGTGTTGTTGTCCTGTATTGTATTGTGTTGTCCTGTATTGTTGTGTTGTGTAGTCCTGTATTGTGTTGTCCTGTATGTGTTGTGTGTCCTGTATTGTGTTGTCCTGTATTGTGTTGTGTAGTCCTGTATTGTGTTGTCCTGTGTTGTCCTGTATTGTGTTGTGTTGTCCTGTGTTGTGTTGTCCTGTATTGTCCTGTGTGTAGTCCTGTATTGGGTTGTGTTGTGTAGTCCTGTATTGTATTGTGTTGTCCTGTATTGTGTTGTGTTGTCCTGTATTGTTTTGTGTAGTCCTGTATTGTATTGTGTTGTCCTGTATTGTGTTGTTTAGTCCTGTATTGTTTTGTGTAGTCCTGTATTGTGTTGTCCTGTATTGGGTTGTGTTGTCCTGTATATTGTTGTCCTGTGTTGTGTTGTGTAGTCCTGTATTGTGTTGGGTTGTCCTGTATTGGGTTGTGTTGTCCTGTATTGTGTTGTGTTGTCCTGTATTGTGTTGTGTTGTCCTGTATTGTGTTGTCCTGTATTGTGTTGTGTAGTCCTGTATTGTGTAGTGTAGTCCTGTATTGTGTTGTCCTGTGTTGTGTTGTCCTTTATTGTGTTGTGTTGTCCTGTGTTGTGTTGTCCTGTATTGTGTAGTCCTGTATTGTTGTGTGTGTAGTCCTGTATTGTATTGTGTTGTCCTGTATTGTGTTGTGTTGTCCTGTATTGTTTTGTGTAGTCCTGTATTGTATTGTGTTGTCCTGTATTGTGTTGTTTAGTCCTGTATTGTGTTGTCCTGTATTGTGTTGTGTAGTCCTGTATTGTGTTGTGTTGTCCTGTATTGGCTTGTGTTGTCCTGTATTGGGTTGTGTTGTCCTGTATTGTGTTGTGTTGTCCTGTATTGTGTTGCCCTGTGTTGTGTTGTCCTGTATTGTGTTGTGTTGTCCTGTGTTGTGTTATCCTGTATTGTGTAGTCCTGTATTGTGTTGTGTAGTCCTGTATTGTGTTGTCCTGTATTGTCCTGTATTGTTTTGTGTTGTCCTGTATTGTGTTGTGTAGTCCTGTATTGGGTTGTGTTGTCCTGTATTGTGTTGTGTAGTCCTGTATTGTGTTGTGTTATCCTGTATTGGGTTGAGTTGTCCTTTATTGTGTTGTCCTGTATTGTGTTGTCCTGTGTTGTGTTGTGTAGTCCTGTATTGTGTTGTGTTGTCCTGTATTGTGTTGCCCTGTGTTGTGTTGTCCTGTATTGTGTTGTGTTGTCCTGTATTGTGTTGTCCTGTTGTTGTGTAGTCCTGTATTGTGTTGTCCTGTATTGTTTTGTGTAGTCCTGTATTGTTTTGTGTTGTGTAGTCCTGTATTGTGTTGTCCTGTGTTGTGTTGTCCTTTATTGTGTTGTGTTGTCCTGTGTTGTGTTGTCCTGTATTGTGTAGTCCTGTATTGGGTTATGTTGTGTAGTCCTGTATTGTATTGTGTTGTCCTGTATTGTGTTGTGTTGTCCTGTATTGTTTTGTGTAGTCCTGTATTGTATTGTGTTGTCCTGTATTGTGTTGTTTAGTCCTGTATTGTGTTGTGTAGTCCTGTATTGTTTTGTGTTGTCCTGTATTGGTTTGTGTTGTCCTGTATTGGGTTGTGTTGTCCTGTATTGTGTTGTGTTGTCCGGTATTGTGTTGTCCTGTATTGAGTTGTGTTGTCCTGTATATTGTTGTCCTGTGTTGTGTTGTGTAGTCCTGTATTGTGTTGGGTTGTCCTGTATTGGGTTGTGTTGTCCTGTATTGTGTTTTGTTGTCCTGTATTGTGTTGTGTTGTCCTGTATTGTGTTGTCCTGTATTGTGTTGTGTAGTCCTGTATTGTGATGTGTAGTCCTGTATTGTGTTGTGTAGTCCTGTATTGTGTTGTCCTGTGTTGTGTTGTCCTGTGTTGTGTTGTCCTGTGTTGTGTTGTCCTGTATTGTGTAGTCCTGTATTGGGTTGTGTTGTGTAGTCCTGTATTGTATTGTGTTGTCCTGTATTGTGTTGTGTTGTCCTGTATTGTTTTGTGTAGTCCTGTATTGTATTGTGTTGTCCTGTATTGTGTTGTTTAGTCCTGTATTGTGTTGTGTAGTCCTGTATTGTTTTGTGTTGTCCTGTATTGGTTTGTGTTGTCCTGTATTGGGTTGTGTTGTCCTGTATTGTGTTGTGTTGTCCGGTATTGTGTTGTCCTGTATTGAGTTGTCCTGTGTTGTGTTTTGTAGTCCTGTATTGTGTTGTGTTGTCCTGTATTGGGTTGTCCTGTATTGTGTTGAGTTGTCCTGTATTGTGTTGTGTTGTCCTGTGTTGTGTTGTCCTGTATTGTGTTGTCCTATATTTGGTTGTGTTGTCCTGTATTGTGTTGTCCTGTATTGTGTTGTGTAGTCCTGTATTGTATTGTGTTGTGTAGTCCTGTATTGTATTGTGTTGTCCTGTAATGTGTTGTGTTGTGTATTGTATTGTGTTGTCCTGTATGTGTTGTGTGTCCTGTATTGTGTTGTCCTGTATTGTTGTGTGTCCTGTATTGTGTTGTCCTGTATTGTGTTGTGTTGTCCTGTGTTGTGTTGTCCTGTATTGTGTAGTCCTGTATTGTTGTGTTGTGTAGTCCTGTATTGTATTGTGTTGTCCTGTATTGTGTTGTGTTGTCCTGTATTGTTTTGTGTAGTCCTGTATTGTATTGTGTTGTCCTGTATTGTGTTGTTTAGTCCTGTATTGTTTTGTGTAGTCCTGTATTGTGTTGTCCTGTATTGGGTTGTGTTGTCCTGTATTTGTTGTCCTGTTTGTGTTGTGTAGTCCTGTATTGTGTTGGGTTGTCCTGTATTGGGTTGTGTTGTCCTGTATTGTGTTGTGTTGTCCTGTATTGTGTTGTGTTGTCCTGTATTGTGTTGTCCTGTATTGTGTTGTGTAGTCCTGTATTGTGTAGTGTAGTCCTGTATTGTGTTGTGTAGTCCTGTATTGTGTTGTCCTGTGTTGTGTTGTCCTTTATTGTGTTGTGTTGTCCTGTGTTGTGTTGTCCTGTATTGTGTAGTCCTGTATTGGGTTGTGTTGTGTAGTCCTGTATTGTATTGTGTTGTCCTGTATTGTGTTGTGTTGTCCTGTATTGTTTTGTTGTCCTGTATTGTGTTGTGTTGTCCTGTATTGTGTTGTTTAGTCCTGTATTGTGTTGTGTAATC
This sequence comes from Oncorhynchus nerka, assembly GCF_034236695.1. Classification (NCBI taxonomy): domain Eukaryota; kingdom Metazoa; phylum Chordata; class Actinopteri; order Salmoniformes; family Salmonidae; genus Oncorhynchus; species Oncorhynchus nerka. Next base: position 5,959,252 of record NC_088398.1, read on the forward strand.
CTGTATTGTTTTGTGTTGTCCTGTATTGGTTTGTGTTGTCCTGTATTGGGTTGTGTTGTCCTGTATTGTGTTGTCCGGTATTGTGTTGTCCTGTATTGTGTTGTCCTGTGTTGTGTTTTGGAGTCCTGTATTGTGTTGTGTTGTCCTGTATTGGGTTGTCCTGTATTGTGTTGAGTTGTCCTGTATTGTGTTGTCCTGTTTGTCCTGTATTGTGTTCCTATATTTGTTGTGTTGTCCTGTATTGTGTTGTGTAGTCCTGTATTGTGTTGTGTTGTCCTGTATTGTTGTTGTGTAGTCCTGTATTGTGTTGTCCTGTGTGTTGTGTTGTCCTGTATTGTGTTGTGTAGTCCTGTGTTGTGTAGTCCTGTATTGTGTTGTGTTATCCTGTATTGGGTTGTGTTGTCCTGTATTGTGTTGTGTATCCTGTATTGGGTTGTGTTGTCCTGTATTGTGTTGTTGTCCTGTATTGTGTTGTGTGTTGTGTAGTCCTGTATTGTGTTGTGTAGTCCTGTATTGTGTTGTCCTGTATTGGGTTGTGTTGTCCTGTATTGTGTTGTCCTGTGTTGTGTTGTGTTGTCCTGTATTGGGTTGTGTTGTCCTGTATTGTGTTGTGTTGTCCTGTATTGTGTTGTGTTGTCATGTATTGTGTTGTCCTGTATTGTGTTGTGTAGTCCTGTATTGTGTTGTGTTATCCTGTATTGGGTTGTGTTGTCCTTTATTGTGTTGTGTAGTCCTGTATTGGATTGTGTTGTCCTGTAGTGTGTTGTCCTGTATTGTGTTGTGTTCCTGTATTGTGTTGTCCTGTATTGTGTTGTGTAGTCCTGTATTGTGTTGTCCTGTATTGTGTTGTGTAGTCCTGTATTGTGTTGTCCTGTATTGTGTTGTGTAGTCCTGTATTGGGTTGTGTTGTCCTGTATTGGGTTGTGTTGTCCTGTATTGTGTTGTCCTGTATTGTGTTGTCCTGTGTTGTGTTGTGTAGTCCTGTATTGTGTTGTGTTGTCCTGTATTGTGTTGTGTTTGTGTTGTCCTTTATTGTGTTGTGTTGTCCTGTGTTGTCCTGTATTGTGTTGTGTGTTGTCCTGTATTGTTTTGTGTTGTCCTGTATTGTTTTGTGTTGTCCTGTATTGTGTTGTCCTGTGTTGTTGTCCTGTATTGTGTTGTGTTGTCCTGTTTGTGTTGTCCTGTTTGTGTAGTCCTGTATTGTGTTGTGTTGTCCTGTATTGTGTTGTTTAGTCCTGTATTGTGTTGTGTAGTCCTGTATTGTTTTGTGTTGTCCTGTATTGTGTTGTGTTGTCCTGTATTGGGTTGTGTTGTCCTGTATTGTGTTGTGTTGTCCTGTATTGTGTTGTGTTGTCCTGTATTGTGTTGTGTAGTCCTGTATTGTGTTGTGTAGTCCTGTATTGTGTCCTGTGTTGTGTTGTGTAGTCCTGTATTGTGTTGTGTTGTCCTGTATTGGGTTGTGTTGTCCTGTATTGTGTTGTGTTGTCCTGTATTGTGTTGTGTTGTCCTGTATTGTGTTGTCCTGTATTGTGTTGTGTAGTCCTGTATTGTGTTGTGTTGTCCTGTATTGTGTTGTCCTGTATTGTGTAGTCCTGTATTGGGTTGTGTTGTGTAGTCCTGTATTGTGTTGTGTTGTCCTGTATTGTGTTGTGTTGTCCTGTATTGTTTTGTGTAGTCCTGTATTGTGTTGTGTTGTCCTGTATTGTTTGTGTTGTCCTGTATTGTGTTGTGTAGTCCTGTATTGGGTTGTGTTGTCCTTTATTGTATTGTGTTGTCCTGTATTGTGTTGTGTTGTCCTGTATTGTGTTGTGTTGTCCTGTATTGTGTTGTCCTGTATTGGGTTGTGTATCCTGTATTGTGTTGTCCTGTGTTGTGTAGTCCTGTATTGTGTTGTGTTGTCCTGTGTTGTGTTGTCCTGTATTGTGTAGTCCTGTATTGGGTTGTTGTGTAGTCCTGTATTGTATTGTGTTGTCCTGTATTGTGTTGTTTAGTCCTGTATTGTGTTGTGTAGTCCTGTATTGTGTTGTGTTGTCCTGTATTGGCTTGTGTTGTCCTGTATTGGTTGTGTTGTCCTGTATTGTGTTGTGTTGTCCTGTGTTGTGTTGTGTAGTCCTGTATTGTGTTGTGTTGTCCTGTATTGTGTTGTCCTGTATTGTGTTGTGATGTCCTGTCCTGTATTGTGTTCCTGTATTTGTTGTTGTCCTGTATTGTGTTGTCCTGTATTGTGTTGTGTAGTCCTGTATTGTGTGTTGTCCTGTAATTGTGTTGTGTAGTCCTGTATTGTGTTGTCCTGTATTGTGTTGTGTTGTCCTGTATTGTGTTGTGTAGTCCTGTATTGTGTTGTGTTGTCCTGTATTGTGTTGTTTGTCCTGTATTGTGTTGTGTTTGTCCTGTATTTTGTTGTGTAGTCCTGTTTGTGTTGTCCTGTATTGGGTTGTGTTGTCCTGTATTGTGTTGTCCTGTATTGTGTTGTGTAGTCCTGTATTGTGTTGTGTAGTCCTGTATTGTGTTGTGTTATCCTGTATTGGGTTGTGTTGTCCTTTATTGTGTTGTGTAGTCCTGTATTGGGTTTTGTTTTCCTGTATGTGTTGTGTAGTCCTGTATTGTGTTGTCCTGTATTGGGTTGTGTTGTCCTGTGTTGTGTTGTCCTGTATTGTGTAGTCCTGTATTGTTGTGTTGTGTAGTCCTGTATTGTGTTGTCCTGTATTGTGTTGTCCTGTATTGTGTTGTGTTGTCCTGTATTGGGATGTGTTGTCCTGTATTGTGTTGTGTTGTCCTGTATTGTGTGTCCTGTGTTGTCCTGTATTGTTGTGTTGTCCTGTATTGTGTTGTCCTGTGTTGTGTCCTGTGTTGTGTTGTGTAGTCCTGTATTGTGTTGTCCTGTATTGGGTTGTTGTTGTCCTGTATTGTGTTGTGTAGTCCTGTATTGTTTTGTGTTGTCCTGTATTGTTGTGTTGTCCTGTATTGTTGTGTTGTCCTGTATTGTGTTGTGTTGTCCTGTGTTGTGTTGTCCTGTATTGTGTAGTCCTGTATTTGTTGTGTTGTCCTGTATTGTGTTGTCCTGTATTGTCCTGTATTGTGTTGTGTAGTCCTGTTTTGTGTTGTGTTGTCCTGTATTGTGTTGTCCTGTATTGTGTTGTGTTGTCCTGTATTGTGTTGTGTTGTCCTGTTGTCCTGTATTGGTGTTGTGTTGTCCTGTATTGTATTGTGTTGTCCTGTATTGTGTTGTGTTGTCCTGTATTGTGTTGTGTTGTCCTGTATTGTGTTGTCCTGTATTGTGTTGTGTAGTCCTGTATTGTGTTGTCCTGTGTTGTCCTGTATTGTGTTGTGTTGTCCTGTATTGTGTTGTCCTGTATTGTGTAGTCCTGTATTGGGGTTGTTGTGTAGTCCTGTATTGTATTGTGTTGTCCTGTATTGTGTTGTTTAGTCCTGTATTGTGTTGTGTAGTCCTGTATTGTGTTGTGTTGTCCTGTATTGTGTTGTGTTGTCCTGTATTGTGTTGTCCTGTATTGTATTGTGTTGTCCTGTGTGTTGTTTAGTCCTGTATTGTGTTGTGTAGTCCTGTATTGTGTTGTGTTGTCCTGTATTGGTTTGTGTTGTCCTGTATTGGGTTGTGTTGTCCTGTATTGTGTTGTGTTGTCCTGTATTGTGTTGTCCTGTATTGTTGTCCTGTGTTGTGTTGTTTGTAGTCCTGTATTGTGTTGTGTTGTCCTGTATTGTGGTTGTCCTGTATTGTGTTGTGTTGTCCTGTATTGTTGTGTTGTCCTGTGTTGTGTTGTCCTGTATTGTGTTGTCCTGTATTTGTTGTGTTGTCCTGTATTGTGTTGTCCTGTATTGTGTTGTGTAGTCCTGTATTGTATTGTGTTGTGTAGTCCTGTATTGTATTGTGTTGTCCTGTATTGTGTTGTGTTGTCCCTGTATTGTGTTGTCCTGTTGTGTTGTTGTATTGTGTTGTCCTGTATTGTGTTGTGTAGTCCTGTATTGTGTTGTCCTGTATTGTGTTGTGTTGTCCTGTGTTGTGTTGTCCTGTATTGTGTAGTCCTGTATTGTGTTGTGTAGTCCTGTATTGTGTGTTGTCCTGTATTGTGTTGTGTTGTCCTGTATTGTGTTGTGTAGTCCTGTATTGTGTTGTGTTGTCCTGTATTGTGTTGTTTAGTCCTGTATTGTAGTCCTGTTTGTGTTGTCCTGTATTGTTGTGTTGTCCTGTATTTGTGTGTCCTGTATTGTGTTGTGTTGTCCTGTATTGTGTTGTGTTGTCCTGTATTGTGTTGTGTTGTCCTGTATTGTGTTGTGTTGTCCTGTATTGTGTTGTGTTGTCCTGTATTGTGTTGTCCTGTATTGTGTTGTGTAGTCCTGTATTGTGTTGTAGTCCTGTATTGTGTTGTGTTGTCCTGTATTGTGTTGTGTTTGTCCTGTATTGTGTTGTGTTGTCCTGTATTGTGTTGTCCTGTATTGTCCTGTATTGTTGTGTTGTGTAGTCCTGTATTGTATTGTGTTGTCCTGTATTGTGTTGTGTTGTCCTGTATTGTTTTGTGTAGTCCTGTATTGTGTTGTGTAGTCCTGTATTGTGTTGTCCTGTATTGTGTTGTGTTGTCCTTTATTGTGTTGTGTAGTCCTGTATTGGTTGTGTTGTCCTGTAGTGTGTTGTGTGTCCTGTATTGTGTTGTGTAGTCCTGTATTGTGTTGTCCTGTATTGTGTTGTGTAGTCCTGTGTTGTCCTGTATTGTGTTGTGTAGTCCTGTATTGTGTTGTGTTGTCCTGTATTGTGTTGTGTGTCCTGTATTGTGTTGTGTTGTCCTGTATTGGGTTGTGTTGTCCTTTATTGTGTTGTCCTGTATTGTGTTGTCCTGTGTTGTGTTGTGTAGTCCTGTATTGTGTTGTGTTGTCCTGTATTGTGTTGTGTTGTCCTGTATTGTGTTGTGTTGTCCTGTGTTGTGTTGTATTGTGTAGTCCTGTATTGTGTTGTCCTGTATTGTCCTGTATTGTGTTGTGTTGTCCTGTATTGTGTTGTCCTGTGTTGTCCTGTATTGTGTTGTGTTGTCCTGTATTGTGTTGTCCTGTATTGTCCTGTATTGGGTTGTGTTGTGTTGTCCTGTATTGTGTTGTTTAGTCCTGTATTGTGTTGTGTAGTCCTGTATTGTTTTGTGTTGTCCTGTATTGGTGTGTTGTCCTGTATTGGGTTGTGTTGTCCTGTATTGTGTTGTGTTGTCCTGTATTGTGTTGTGTTGTCCTGTATTGTGTTGTCCTGTATTGAGTTGTGTAGTCCTGTATTGTGTTGTCCTGTGTTGTGTTGTGTAGTCCTGTATTGTGTTGGGTTGTCCTGTATTGGGTTGTGTTGTCCTGTATTGTGTTTTGTTGTCCTGTATTGTGTTGTGTTGTCCTGTATTGTGTTGTCCTGTATTGTGTTGTGTAGTCCTGTATTGTTGTGTTGTCCTGTTGTTGTCCTGTATTGTGTAGTCCTGTATTGGGTTGTGTTGTGTTGTCCTGTATTGTGTTGTGTTGTCTGTATTGTGTTGTGTTGTCCTGTATTGTTTTGTGTAGTCCTGTATTGTGTTGTGTTGTCCTGTATTGTTTGTGTTGTCCTGTATTGTGTTGTGTAGTCCTGTATTGGGTTGTGTTGTCCTGTATTGTGTTGTCCTGTATTGTGTTGTGTTGTCCTGTATTGTGTTGTGTTGTCCTGTATTGTGTTGTCCTGTATTGGGTTGTGTTGTCCTGTATTGTGTTGTCCTGTGTTGTGTAGTCCTGTATTGTGTTGTGTTGTCCTGTGTTGTGTTGTCCTGTGTTGTCCTGTATTGGGGTGTGTGTTAGTCCTGTATTGTATTGTGTTGTCCTGTATTGTGTTGTTTAGTCCTGTATTGTGTTGTGTTGTCCTGTATTGTGTTGTGTTGTCCTGTATTGTGTTGTGTTGTCCTGTATTGGTTGTGTTGTCCTGTATTGTGTTGTGTTGTCCTGTATTGTGTTGTGTAGTCCTGTATTGTGTTGTGTTGTCCTGTATTGTTGTCCTGTTTGTGTTGTGATGTCCTGTGTTGTCCTGTATTGTCCTAGTCCTGTATTGTGTTGTGTTGTCCTGTATTGTGTTGTCCTGTATTGTGTTGTGTAGTCCTGTATTGTATTGTGTTGTCCTGTAATGTGTTGTTTGTGTAGTCCTGTATTGTGTTGTCCTGTATTGTGTTGTGTTGTCCTGTATTGTGTTGTGTAGTCCTGTATTGGGTTGTGTTGTCGTGTATTGTGTTGGTTGTCTTGTATTGTGTTGTATTGTGTTGTGTAGTCCTGTATTTTGTTGTGTAGTCCTGTATTGTGTTGTCCTGTATTGTGTTGTGTTGTCCTGTATTGTGTTGTCCTGTATTGTGTTGTGTAGTCCTGTTGTGTTGTTGTCCTGTATTGTGTTGTGTTGTCCTGTATTGTGTTGTGTTGTCCTGTATTGTGTTGTGTTGTCCTGTATTGTGTTGTGTTGTCCTGTATTGTGTTGTCCTGTCCTGTTGTGTGTGTTGTGTTGTCCTGTATTGTGTAGTCCTGTATTGGGTTGTCCCTGTATTGTATTGTGTTGTCCTGTATTGTTTTGTGATGTCCTGTATTGGCTTGTGTTGTCCTGTATTGGGTGTGTTGTCCTGTATTGTGTTGTGTTGTCCTGTATTGTGATGTCCTGTATTGTGTAGTCCTGTATTGGTTGTGTTGTCCTGTATTGTGTTGTCCTGTATTGTGTTGTCCTGTGTTGTGTTGTGTAGTCCTGTATTGTGTTGTGTTGTCCTGTATTGTGTTGTTTAGTCCTGTATTGTGTTGTGTAGTCCTGTATTGTTTTGTGTTGTCCTGTATTGTTGTGTTGTCCTGTATTGGGTTGTGTTGTCCTGTATTGTGTTGTGTTGTCCTGTGTTGTGTTGTCCTGTATTGTGTAGTCGTGTTGTTGTCCTGTATTGTGTTGTCCTGTATTGTGTTGTCCTGTGTTGTGTTGTGTAGTCCTGTATTGTGTTGTGTTGTCCTGTATTGTTGTTGTGTTGTCCTGTATTGTGTTGTGTTGTCCTGTATTGTTGTCCTGTATTGTTGTGTTGTCCTGTATTGTGTTGTCCTGTATTGTGTTGTGTTGTCCTGTATTGTGTTGTGTTGTCCTGTATTGTGTTGTCCTGTATTGGGTTGTGTAGTCCTGTATTGTGTTGTCCTGTGTTGTGTAGTCCTGTATTGTGTTGTGTTGTCCTGTGTTGTGTTGTCCTGTATTGTGTAGTCCTGTATTGGGGTGTGTTGTGTAGTCCTGTATTGTATTGTGTTGTCCTGTATTGTGTTGTTTAGTCCTGTATTGTGTTGTGTAGTCCTGTATTGTATTGTGTTGTCCTGTATTGTGTTGTGTTGTCCTGTATTGTTTTGTGTAGTCCTGTATTGTATTGTGTTGTCCTGTATTGTGTTGTTTAGTCCTGTATTGTGTTGTGTAGTCCTGTATTGTTTTGTGTTGTCCTGTATTGGTTTGTGTTGTCCTGTATTGGGTTGTGTTGTCCTGTATTGTGTTGTGTTGTCCGGTATTGTGTTGTCCTGTATTGAGTTGTCCTGTGTTGTGTTTTGTAGTCCTGTATTGTGTTGTGTTGTCCTGTATTGGGTTGTCCTGTATTGTGTTGAGTTGTCCTGTAATGTGTTGTGTTGTCCTGTGTTGTGTTGTCCTGTATTGTGTTGTCCTATATTTGGTTGTGTTGTCCTGTATTGTGTTGTCCTGTATTGTGTTGTGTAGTCCTGTATTGTATTGTGTTGTGTAGTCCTGTATTGTATTGTGTTGTCCTGTAATGTGTTGTGTTGTGTAGTCCTGTATTGTGTTGTCCTGTAGTGTGTTGTGTAGTCCTGTATTGTGTTGTCCTGTATTGGGTTGTGTAGTCCTGTATTGTGTTGTCCTGTATTGTGTTGTGTTGTCCTGTGTTGTGTTGTCCTGTATTGTGTAGTCCTGTATTGGGTTGTGTTGTGTAGTCCTGTATTGTATTGTGTTGTCCTGTATTGTGTTGTGTTGTCCTGTATTGTTTTGTGTAGTCCTGTATTGTATTGTGTTGTCCTGTATTGTGTTGTTTAGTCCTGTATTGTTTTGTGTAGTCCTGTATTGTGTTGTCCTGTATTGGGTTGTGTTGTCCTGTATATTGTTGTCCTGTGTTGTGTTGTGTAGTCCTGTATTGTGTTGGGTTGTCCTGTATTGGGTTGTGTTGTCCTGTATTGTGTTGTGTTGTCCTGTATTGTGTTGTGTTGTCCTGTATTGTGTTGTCCTGTATTGTGTTGTGTAGTCCTGTATTGTGTAGTGTAGTCCTGTATTGTGTTGTGTAGTCCTGTATTGTGTTGTCCTGTGTTGTGTTGTCCTTTATTGTGTTGTGTTGTCCTGTGTTGTGTTGTCCTGTATTGTGTAGTCCTGTATTGGGTTGTGTTGTGTAGTCCTGTATTGTATTGTGTTGTCCTGTATTGTGTTGTGTTGTCCTGTATTGTTTTGTGTAGTCCTGTATTGTATTGTGTTGTCCTGTATTGTGTTGTTTAGTCCTGTATTGTGTTGTGTAATCCTGTATTGTTTTGTCCTGTATTGGTTTGTGTTGTCCTGTATTGGGTTGTGTTGTCCTGTATTGTGTTGTCCGGTATTGTGTTGTCCTGTATTGTGTTGTCCTGTGTTGTGTTTTGGAGTCCTGTATTGTGTTGTGTTGTCCTGTATTGGGTTGTCCTGTATTGTGTTGAGTTGTCCTGTATTGTGTTGTCCTGTGTTGTGTTGTCCTGTATTGTGTAGTCCTATATTTGGTTGTGTTGTCCTGTATTGTGTTGTGTAGTCCTCTATTGTATTGTGTTGTCCTGTAATGTGTTGTGTTGTGTAGTCCTGTATTGTGTTGTCCTGTATTGTGTTGTGTTGTCCTGTATTGTGTTGTGTAGTCCTGTGTTGTGTAGTCCTGTATTGTGTTGGGTTATCCTGTATTGGGTTGTGTTGTCCTTTATTGTGTTGTGATATCCTGTATTGGGTTGTGTTGTCCTTGTATTGTGTTGTATTGTGTTGTGTAGTCCTGTATTGTGTTGTGTAGTCCTGTATTGTGTTGTCCTGTATTGGGTTGTGTTGTCCTGTATTGTGTTGTCCTGTGTTGTGTTGGGTTGTCCTGTATTGGGTTGTGTTGTCCTGTATTGTGTTGTGTTGTCCTGTATTGTGTTGTGTTGTCATGTATTGTGTTGTCCTGTATTGTGTTGTGTAGTCCTGTATTGTGTTGTATTATCCTGTATTGGGTTGTGTTGTCCTTTATTGTGTTGTGTAGTCCTGTATTGGATTGTGTTGTCCTGTAGTGTGTTGTGTAGTTCTGTATTGTGTTGTGTAGTCCTGTATTGTGTTGTCCTGTATTGTGTTGTGTAGTCCTTTATTGTGTTGTCCTGTATTGTGTTGTGTAGTCCTGTATTGGGTTGTGTTGTCCTGTATTGTGTTGTGTAGTCCTGTATTGTGTTGTGTTATCCTGTATTGGGTTGAGTTGTCCTTTATTGTGTTGTCCTGTATTGTGTTGTCCTGTGTTGTGTTGTGTAGTCCTGTATTGTGTTGTGTTGTCCTGTATTGTGTTGCCCTGTGTTGTGTTGTCCTGTATTGTGTTGTGTTGTCCTGTGTTGTGTTATCCTGTATTGTGTAGTCCTGTATTGTGTTGTCCTGTATTGTTTTGTGTAGTCCTGTATTGTTTTGTGTTGTGTAGTCCTGTATTGTGTTGTCCTGTGTTGTGTTGTCCTTTATTGTGTTGTGTTGTCCTGTGTTGTGTTGTCCTGTATTGTGTAGTCCTGTATTGGGTTGTGTTGTGTTGTCCTGTATTGTGTTGTTTAGTCCTGTATTGTGTTGTGTAGTCCTGTATTGTTTTGTGTTGTCCTGTATTGGTTTGTGTTGTCCTGTATTGGGTTGTGTTGTCCTGTATTGTGTTGTGTTGTCCTGTATTGTGTTGTGTTGTCCGGTATTGTGTTGTCCTGTATTGAGTTGTGTAGTCCTGTATATTGTTGTCCTGTGTTGTGTTGTGTAGTCCTGTATTGTGTTGGGTTGTCCTGTATTGGGTTGTGTTGTCCTGTATTGTGTTTTGTTGTCCTGTATTGTGTTGTGTTGTCCTGTATTGTGTTGTCCTGTATTGTGTTGTGTAGTCCTGTATTGTGATGTGTTGTCCTGTGTTGTGTTGTCCTGTATTGTGTAGTCCTGTATTGGGTTGTGTTGTGTAGTCCTGTATTGTGTTGTGTTGTCCTGTATTGTTTTGTGTAGTCCTGTATTGTATTGTGTTGTCCTGTATTGGTTTGTGTTGTCCTGTATTGGGTTGTGTAGTCCTGTATTGGGTTGTGTTGTCCTTTATTGTATTGTGTTGTCCTGTATTGTGTTGTGTTGTCCTGTATTGTGTTGTGTTGTCCTGTATTGTGTTGTCCTGTATTGGGTTGTGTAGTCCTGTATTGTGTTGTCCTGTGTTGTCCTGTATTGTGTTGTGTTGTCCTGTATTGTGTTGTCCTGTATTGTCCTGTATTGGGTGTGTTGTGTAGTCCTGTATTGTATTGTGTTGTCCTGTATTGTGTTGTGTTGTCCTGTATTGTGTTGTGTAGTCCTGTATTGTGTTGTGTTGTCCTGTATTGGCTTGTGTTGTCCTGTATTGGGTTGTGTTGTCCTGTATTGTGTTGTGTTGTCCTGTGTTGTGTTGTGTAGTCCTGTATTGTGTTGTGTTGTCCTGTATTGTTGTCCTGTATTGTGTTGTGATGTCCTGTGTTGTCCTGTATTGTGTAGTCCTGTATTTGTTGTGTTGTCCTGTATTGTGTTGTCCTGTATTGTGTTGTGTAGTCCTGTATTGTATTGTGTTGTCCTGTAATGTGTTGTGTTGTGTAGTCCTGTATTGTGTTGTCCTGTATTGTGTTGTGTTGTCCTGTATTGTGTTGTGTAGTCCTGTGTTGTTGTGTTGTCGTATTGTTTGTGTTGTTGTCTTGTATTGTGTTGTATTGTGTTGTGTAGTCCTGTATTTTGTGTTGTCCTGTATTGTGTTGTCCTGTATTGGGTTGTGTTGTCCTGTATTGTGTTGTCCTGTATTGTGTTGTGTAGTCCTGTATTGTGTTGTGTAGTCCTGTATTGTGTTGTGTTATCCTGTATTGGGTTGTGTTGTCCTTTATTGTGTTGTGTAGTCCTGTATTGGGTTTTGTTTTCCTGTAGTGTGTTGTGTAGTCCT